>NW_011494607.1:1273885-1277245 GCF_000754665.1 Bison bison bison
GGTGGTGTCATCTGCATATCTGAGGTTATTGATATTTCTCCTGGCAATCTTGATTCCAGCTTGTGCTTCTTCCAGCCCAGTATTTCTCATGATGTACTCTGCATATAAATTAAATAAGCAGGGTGACAATATACAGCCTTGACGAACTCCTTTTCCTATTTGGAACCAGTCTGTTGTTCCATGTCCAGTTCTAACTGTTGCTTCCTGACCTGCATACAGGTTTCTCAAGAGGCAGGTCAGGTGGTCTGGTATTCCCATCTCTTTCAGAACTTTCCACAGTTTTTTTGTGATCCACACAGTCAAAGGCTTTGGCTTAGTCAATAAAGCAGAAATAGATGTTTTTCTGGAACTCTCTTGCCTTTTCCATGATCCAGTGGATGTTGGCAATTTGATCTCTGGTTCCTCTGCCTTTTCTAAAACCAGCTTGAACATCTGGAAATTCACGGTTCACGTATTGCTGAAGCCTAGCTAGGAGAATTTTGAGCCTTACCTTACTAGTGTGTGAGATGAGTGCAATTGTGCAGTAGTTTGAGCACTCTTTGGCATTGCCTTTCTTTGGGATTGGAATGAAAACTCCCCTTTTCCAGTCCTGTGGCCACTGCTGAGTTTTCCAAATTTGCTGGCATATTGAGTGCAGCACTTTCACAGCATCATCTTTTAGGATTTGAAATAGTTCAACTGGAATTCCATCACCTCCACCAGCTTTGTTTGTAGTAATGCTTTCTAAGGCCCACTTGACTTCACATTCCAGGATGTCTGGCTCTAGGTGAGTGATCACACCATCGTGATTATCTGGGTTGTGAAAATCTTTTTTGTACAGTTCTCCTGTGTATTTTTGCCACCTCTTCTTAATATCTTCTGCTTCTGTTAGGTTTGCACCGTTTCTGTCCTTTATCGAGCCCATCTTTGCATGAAATGTTCCTGTGGTATCTCTAATTTTCTTGAAGTGATCTCTAGTCTTTCCCATTCTGTTGTTTTCCTCTATTTCTTTGCATTGATCACTGGGGAAGGCTTTCTTATCTCTCCTTGCTATTCTTTGGAACTCTGCATTCAAATGGGTGTATCTTTACTTTTCTCATTTGCTTTTCACTTCTCTTCTTTTCACAGCTATTTGTAAGGCCTCCTCAGACAGTCATTTTGCTTTCTTGCATTTCTTTTTCATGGGGATGGTCTTTATCCCTGTCTCCTGTGCAGTGTCATGAACCTCCATCCATAGTTCATCAGACACTCTATCTATCAGATCTAGTCCCTTAAATTTATTTCTCACTTCCACTGTATAATCATAAGGGATTTGATTTAGGTCATATCTGAATGGTCTAGTGGTTTTCCCTACTTTCTGCACTTTAAGTTTGAATTTGGCAATAAGGAGTTCATGATCTGAGCCACAGTCAGCTCCCAGTCTTATTTTTGCTGACTGTATAGAGCTTCTCTGTCTTTGGCTGCAAAGAATATAATCAATCTGATTTCAGTGTTGACCATCTGGTGATGCCCGTGTCTAGAGTCTTCTCTTGTGTTGTTGGAAGAGGGTATTGAAGTGTAGCAGTTTCCTATTATCTCCCATTCAACTTTTTATCAGTTGCTCCCATTCAACTTGTTATCAGTTGTAAACGGTTTGCCACTGTTAGAATTCTTTCCCTCCAAATCCTTTCTTGAAGCAGATATTGGCCAAAGACTGGGAGCTAGGGCCTGAGGAAATCTGTACTTGCAGGCTTGCAAACTTCCTAATGATTATTTTAACAAAAATATGACTTCCCTTGTGGCTCAAGGATAAAGAATCTGCTTGCCAATGCAGGAGACACAGGTTCAGTCCCTAGGTAGGGAAGATCTCCTGGAGGAGGAAATGGCAACCTGCTCCAATATTCTTGCCTAGGAAATCCCAAGGGCATAGGAGCCTGGTGGGCTACAGCCCACGGGGTCTCAAGAGTCAAACACAACTTGTCGACGAAACCACTACCACCATCAGGTTCTAAGACTAAAGGGTTTTTATTTCTACCTGTGAGCTTTGGAGTTTGAATAAAACAGATTCAAATTCCAGTCCTAACTTTCTGTCAGATGTTTGTCTGAGGCAAGATATAACATCATTTATATTGTTAGACATAATCGCCTCATCTACAAATAGGGTGGTATCTTGTGAAGCTTGTGTGAGAGAAGTTGTCTGACATGGTGTTTGGCCTATAATTACTGAGTAAAGGTAATTTTATCCATTCCTTCATCCATTTATTCAAGGTTTACTCTTCCCTTATAACTTTTTATTTCTTACTGCCTTCCATTATTAAAGAGAAACACATTAGTAAAAGCATGAGTGGTAATCAACCACAAGTTATAATTCAATGTTATTATTATTTATTAACTACTTATGTTTAGTTGCTCAGTCATGACTGACTCTTTGTGGTCCCATCAACTGTAGTCCACCAGGCTCTTCTGTCCATGGAATTTCCCAGGCAAGAATACTGGAGTGGGTTGCCATTTCCTTCTCCAAGTTATCTTCCTGGCCCAGGGATCAAACCCACACATCCTTCATTGAAGGTGGATTATTTACCACTGAGCTACATAAATGATTCCCAACTCTAATTACATGAGAATAACCAGTTTTGATGTGAAGTTATCCTCACTGAAATCCCTCAAACTGTTGCCTAAATCCAGAAGAAAAGATGCACTGAAGGATGCTTGACTCCATGCTCCTGATTTAACTGGTCTTCATATTGAAGGAAGAAAGCACTGGAATTCCCACAGGTCCCAAGAGGACTTAGGAGTTAACTCTTGTTTTCTCTGGAAACCATGGGCTGTCCTCTTGCTGCAGGAAATTCTGTTTAACTACTATGTAACTACTTAAATATCACTCATATTTTCAGTGCTCTGATCTATCGATGGGTATAATCAGTCTCCGACTTACGAACGCACAATTTCAAAATGAATTGCTATGTCTCAGCCTCAGTGCTATTAGAAAATGCCAGTACATCAATCTCCTAGCATCAGTTTCCTCAGATACAAACTCTTTTAGTAACTTGGAGGACCCGTGAAGCCCATCTCAAATTCTCTATTTTATTTTGGGGCTTAAGTATTCCTGGAAGACAGTCATAGGATATTTGCAATAAAGATTTTGGAGCATACGGTGGCTCAGTCTTCAGGGTCTCAGCCTTCAGACAATAGGTTTTCTGGATCCAGAAAAGTTACAAGTTAATCATCCAACACATGGCACATAGAAAACACTTTAAAAATATTGCTCAATAGATCTTTCAGCGGAAAGTCACCCAGAACTCCAGAGAGCCAGGCACTGAGGATTCAAAACAGTTTTAGGATCATTTCTGCTGCATATTACTTCAAGTCGACTGTATGAATTTGACCTGAGAATCTGACAGA
>NW_011494607.1:1277345-1283320 GCF_000754665.1 Bison bison bison
TGACATCATTCCTAGGAGAGGAGTTTCAAATACTTGACTTAACAAATGACCTTTTTAGACAATGACTTAAGTACCACTTTGGCGCTACTTGATTTCATGAATATAGACAAGATTTCTCTTTGTTATGAAGATATGATTTGACCAAACAAGTATTTCTTCATGATTGTATTTCAAAAATGAACACGGCCTTTTTCTTTTCTATTGCAGTTATGCTGGAAATCCCCTTGACATCACATTGGTGGGCTGCTTTAGGTATATATATAGAGAGAGAGATTAGATATAGATATATATTATACATATATATGATACTTATTTAATATAAATATATATTTATAAATAAACTAGTGGCATAAAAATATTTTTATGGGGGTCAGATAATTGGACCAGAAGATTACTCAATGGTTTTATCATTCTAAAATTGTAGAGGATAAAACATTGGATATATATTTGTGACATATTCTTTTAGTTATCTTTCTCCATGAATGATAATATAGTCTTTATAGTAGTACAGAAGAAGGAAAACTATTTTATCTCATTAATTTTTTTATCCACCAATTGAACAACTGAATTCATCAGTCACATATGTAGTAAGAAAATTAGCCAAGTAAAAGTAGACTTCTCTAAAGCTTTTTCTTTAAGCCAGACACTGGCCTCAAAATATTTTTAGATTTTCTCTTTTCAGTAAGCTTGGCAATAGTTGTTATCTAATTATTGTCATGTTTATCAATGAGAAATGGAAATGCAGCACTTTACCACATTCTTTCTCCTAAAGTTATCTACTTTTAGTACCAGTATTATTTATATTATTTACTAACCCTCTTCCCTCAAGTTTAATTCTCTGCTTACCTTGCATATCCATAATTCTCCAATATTGTTTAGTGCATACAGAAAACACTTGTAGAAAGTAGATGTTTTATTTTGCATAAACCTTCCCAAGATGTCAATTTTTAATAAATCAGAAAATATGATACCGAAAAAAATACTTTAATGAGCCCAAGTGGAAATCATCTTGTCTCTATGGAAAATAAGAACTTCTCTCTGGGGATTTTATTCACAATACTATAAAATTCATTGAGGCCTAGCCAACTTAGTCACATATCAAATGCAACCCTGATGACAAGGAAAGTCAACTTTGGCATAATGAAAGAACTAATAGAATTTGCTAAAATAATTGGGTAATGATTTCAGTTTCAATAATCAAGTTTGGATTCCTCAGAGGACAGTTGCCCAATGATGTCCAAGGTAGCCTTCTTTGGTTTTCCTTTGCATTAACAATTTAAAAGTAAGAGAATAGTGGCTAAACATCTTGGCAATTCTATCCTGTGGTCTCACACTGGATGTGTGTCTTTGTGTGGGGAAGTTGTGTGGTCCTGCCAGGCCTCTGATTCACAAAGGGCTCTTACCTCAGGGACTTTTACTTTTCATGGGAGTTATGGAGTTACTGCCTTGCAAGGAACAACAGATTTATGGAAGCCCTGTAAGGCTAGATTCATATTTTAAAACAAACAAGAATCATCAGGCCAATGAAATCAGAGCTAAAGGCATTTTCATAAAACCAAATAGCTCAGGTAAGTGGAATTCTTGTGTTCAAAATCTTTTCTATACTCAAAAATAGTTTCCACATTAGTAAGCACATTTTTCTTTTACAATTAGAGGGGGGAAATACCTTATAAAGAATATTTTAAAATAGCAACAACACAAACAAATTGCAGGTCACATGAGCTAAAAGAATTGAGAACTGTAAATTCCTTGGCATGTGCTTTGACTCTGTTGCCTTTGAATTTCTGAGTTTTAAGAGCTCCTTACCATTAATTTGACAGAACCACGCACCTATTCCCTGAAGGAAGTTTTGAATTTCAATAATTTACCAGCACAGAATACATACCTACTCTCTTTTAGCTGAATCTATAAACTCCTCTATTGCAAATGCTGTGTCAGTTTCAGGAACATTATTTTAGTCATGATGATTGTTCTTATTCATAATCTCACCAATGAATTATTCATTATTAGTAGTTAACCAAAACTTCCTTTCATTACTTGCAGGATTCGGCTTAATTTCAATGATATGTGGAGGCCAGACTTTAGCATACTGTTTGTTCAAAGATAATTTTATCTATCCAGATCTGGATGATTTCCAACAGAACAGCCAATTCTTTGTTATTACATACATGGTATCCAGGCTAGATTGTATTTTTTCTTCATACCTATATTCAAGGTTGAATTTATTCTAGATACTTTTTAACTGTAAAAAGACTAGATGCTTCTTAACTGTAAAAAGAAACGAGAAATTAATGGAGAGCAAAAGAATCCTAGTAAAGAATTCATGAGCAAAATATGCAAAGTCATAAATACAGTGTTTCCTAAAGTATATTCCATAGAACCCTAGTTCCAAACAATGTTAATGATGCCTTGTAAAGAAAAGTTGCATGTTTAAGTATTTTAGTAAAGCAGATTTATTTATTTTGGGCCTCTTAGACTCTTTAACATGCTATTGTGAACACAGTATCACTAAGTAGTAGTTGATAACCTCATGTGCTGTTTCTCAAACATATTCGACCAGAGACACAGTTGAGAAAATGCTGATATGTCATGTGGAAACTATAACACAGAAAAAGGCAGATTTGAAATTACTGCAAATCCCTGTAACCAGAATTAGATTTTTATTATTGTCCCACAGTATCTGTTAGAGTATTTCTTATGAGAATATTGCCTTTTAAAAAATGTTAGTGCCTACATCTTTCTTTAGATTATGGTGTTTTAACATAATACTTCTCAAAATGTAACATGTATTTGAATCACCTGGAGATTTTGGTTTAGAAGGGCTGGAGTGGAGCATGAAATTCTGTATTCCTAACAATTACTGGCAAATGCCTGTGCTGCCGGTCCACGGACCTCACTTTAAGAAGTAAGGTCTCAGGGGTTTGAACGATGTATTTTTTAAGGTTGTCTAGCTCTGTACTGTCATCCTATGGTTTTTATATCATGGTTATTCAATAAATGCTTGTTGAATTGTATTAAAACTGAGCTGAGTTAAATTTATATATCTAAAATGTATATGTTTAAGACATTTATATGTCAAATATTTCCCACTTTTTAGTACAACTAAAGATGTCCATATACAAAAGAAATGCACAGCATGGTTACAGTTAAAATGTAAGCATGGTTACAATTAAAATGTAAGCATAGGGAAAATGATAGGAAAGTGACAACTCTCGTTGTCCCCCAACCCCCACCCCCAACACACACACTCCCACAAAGACATCTTGGGAAACAATTAGAAGCTATCTCTAGAATTTTTTCCGATGGATCTTTTTATCCTAAAAGTCTATTTCTTCCTTAAAGACACGCATTCAACCTCTAAGAAATGTCATGCTAATTGTATATATTCCAGAAAACGTTCCAAAAACTGCTTTGTGTTGACCAGTCATTTGTTAAATAATTTAAGCTTCTTGTGCACATGTAAGTATGAAAATAATGATAGTATCCCTTTCTTCTGTCTCACATTTACTGACTCACACAAATTTTCGTTTTCCATCCATTATTCCCATTCTTCCTATTAATTTCCTTCAAAATGTTTGGTTATAGAAGTATCAAAATCTGTGACTCATTTAAATCAGTCAAGGGGCTGTAAATTTCATCCTTAAAGTAAGGTAGGATACAGTAACTAGGAAAGGGTAAGCGTTATGATCTTTGATTCCTTGGTTAAAACCCCACTGACAGCACAGAGAAAACTGTATTGTCAGTGATACATAAAACTGAATCTTGCTCTGTGAAAAATGCAAATATCGAACAAACCATAAATACACTGATGAAAAAGACTGCCCCTATATTAACTCACACTTGGAAGAAATTTACAGAAACATTAAAGCTGCCTAAGTAAATTTGATAATTAAAAAAGATTTGGTTGATTAAGTACTTTTTAATATAATGAGAATTGTTACACTAGTAAATTAGAATAAGAATCTCTCTAGATTCAGAGGACCTTAAAATCTTGTCATTCTGTAGTATAGCTTAATTAGCATGTTTATTTCTAGGATTAGGAACCCATCTGCTCAGGTAATTACCATTATGTTAATCTTTCTCTTTTTTTTTATCCTGATCACAAGTTTCTTCTTTTTTGGGTTTTCTTCTTTTACTCAGTAAAATAATTATTATTGTCTATTAGATGACACTACCAAATACACAAAAATTTTAAATACAATTGGGATGCATATTTTAGTTTAAAAATACTATACATCTGACATATCAACTATATATTCACTTTGGTTTTTATTGCTATATATATATATAATTTAATTTTATATATTTTTTTTCTCAAAGGTCAAGAGTCATGCCCATTTAATTTACTTTTCTGGTATTCCATATAGAATCATAAGTTGGTAGAATCCTATCCTATATTTTGATGCATACTTTTCAGGCAAGATTGATACTATGTTCATAGTTCAAAGAATGATAATATTTTTGTATTATGTATAACCATTTCCTAAATATACTTTGAAGTTATACCCCACAGTGTTTTATTATAAATTAATTTTCACATTTTAAAATAACATTTTACTTAAAACAATTATTTCTTAAGTGAATGAACCTATCTTTACTTGTGTTGATTGTGATCCTAAAATATATATGAGGACTATTTTCACATTGTAGTCTAAAGATTAAACTTTCTATCTAAAATGTTATGGGTTTTGCTCAACTGATTTACCTTACTAGCTGAATTGATAAATTCAAAAGTTGTTTGGTATCCCTCTAAAGCTGCAGAGATCATCCTATAGAAGTGAGAAGAGGATTTTATAGCAAATCTTAAGGAAAAAATAAATGCACTTCCTAAAGTTTTTGCTTTATAAACTTTGTATACCTCAATCGCCAGGTAAAATAATATATAACAAAAGCATACATATATCCTTTTAGTAAAAATTGTCAGGAAAAGGAGAAAATGCAACTTGGTTCACATGAAGATAATATGTTCTATAGATTTCTACTGCAGAAAAGGTCTCATAAAATATGTAAAAAATTTGAGAGTATTCCACGTTTTGAATAGAGGACAATAAAGTATGATGCCTCACTTACCTTAGCTCCTCCTTTTCAATTTGCCTTTATTCTTTCTAAATTTTCCCGATGGTTTAGTAAAATGGTCTCTAAGCAAATCATTTTTAAAAACAGAGTTAATTACCATCTGACTTTCTTCTTGGTGAAGAATATTCACCCTGCCACATATGCTCAATACTTCAAACAGGAAGGAACTGAAAATATTATCCAATAACTTAAATGACAGCTGCACAAAATATCAGCTTATTAATCTAGCCCATATTCATGAAGCTGGTATCATATTTGATCATCACAATAATATATTTAACTGTGTTCTTAATGGCTGTATATATCTCTATAATATAAATACAATACAACTTATTTAGCCATTTCCTTTTAACTGATGCTTACATTTTGTATAATTTTTTCTCATGTGAAGTAGATAGACATTAGACAGCTCCTCGAATTCTCAGATAAAATGGATCACCAGAAGTGAAATTATTAGACCATATGGCATGAATATCTTTTAATTATTGAAAAATATTTCTAAATTGCTATTTACAATGTTTGAACCAATGTGTTCACCCAACAAAAGTATGAGTACCAATTTTACCATACCCCTCTCACATTAAGAACTGTCATTTTTACACTATTAACATGCATCTAATAAAATGATAATTTTACAATGCATATCAACTCCTAGGCACTAGGGATGTGCAAGTATCACGTAGGTAAAGCATCATACCTGGTAGTTGTTAATCTTTAAACAGCTTTGTTGGGTAGATGGTAGGGCATTAAAGGAGAACTTTAAGCTATTTGAAGGCAGGGATATGGTTTTGTTCAATGCTATATAACCAGCTCCTAGAACAGTGTCTGGGTTGTGTCATGCATATCAGAGGCACAATTAAATGGGGAGGAAAAGCAAATACATTTTTTTCTTGCTTTAG
>NW_011494607.1:1283420-1293484 GCF_000754665.1 Bison bison bison
AGCTGTTGGCTACTGCTGCTGCTGCTGCTAAGTCGCTTCAGTCGTGTCCGACTCTGTGCAACCCCATAGACGGCAGCCCACCAGGCTCCCCCGTCCCTGGGATTCTCAAGGCAAGAACACTGGAGTGGGTTGACATTTCCTTCTCTAACGCATGAAAGTGAGAAATGAAAGTGAAGTCTCTCAGTCGTGTCCGACTCTGAGCGACCCCATGGACTGTAGCCTACCAGGCTCCTCCGTCCATGGGATTCTCCAGGCAAGAGTACTGGAGTGGGGGTGCCATTGCCTTCTCCACACTTTGTCTCTATACAACCTCTAAAAACACTGTATGTTCCCAGCAAATCAGATTCTGACTGCAGCTAATATATACTAGTAATATAAACAAAGTTCTTATCATTGGGACTTCCCTGATGATCCAGTGGTTAAGATTTTGCCTTCCAATGGAGGGGTGTGCAGGTTCGATCCCTGGTCAGGGAGCTGAGATCCCACATGCCTCAGGGCCAAAAAAGCAAAACATAAAATAGAACCAGTATTGTAGCAAATTCAATACAATCTTTAAAAATGGTCCATATTTTAAAAAAACTGTTAAAATATAGTTATCATTGCCTGAAGGAATACCATTCTTTGTTTCCCAATTATGTCACTTCAGGGTATCACCTTAACCTATCCCAATGACTTTCCAAAATATTTACCTCACCAAAAGAAATTTAGTCTCTTCTCAGCACCAAATTTTGCTACTGAAATGGAAATTCTTTTTTTGTGTGTTCCGGAGTATCTCTATCCAACAGAACTTTCTGCAGGGTGGAAGTGTTCCATTTATCGGTACTGTCCTGTTCAGTAGCCACTAGCTACCTGTGCCTACTGTACTCTTGAAGGGTAGATACCATGACTGAGGAACTGAATTTTAATTTAATTTTAATTAGTTTAAATTTAAAACCAGTGGCTACTGTATTAGACAAGATGGGAGTATCTCCTCATTTATGAAGGAAAAAATGGTTTCACCTGCAGGTGTTTTAACTCAACCCATTAGGCTGAGTTTGAGGCTGAGTTACTTAGGGCAAAAAAGATCCATCTTTAAGGAAAGGGAAAAGTGCATAGAAAACCCAGAGATTGTTATGCCAGCTATGATGCATAAAGACCGTGTGTACATTGTCTAGTAATGTACAAGGTGGGGCTTCCCTTGTGGCTCAGCTGGTAAAGATCCACCTGCAATGCGAGAGACCTGGGCTCAATTCCTAGGTTGGGAAGATCCACTGGAGAAGGGAAAGGCTACCCATTCCAGTATTCTGGCCTGGAGAATTCCATGGATTGTACAGTCCATGGAATTAATTTAAGGGCTTCCCTGATATCTCAGTTGGTAAGGAATCCACCTGCAATGCAGGAGACCCCAGTTCAATTCCTGGGTCAGGAAGATGCCCTGGAGAAGGGATAGGCTGCCCACTACAGTATTTTTGGGTTTTCCTTGTGGCTCAGCTGGTAAAGAATCCACCTGCAATGCAGGAGACCTGGGTTTCATCTCTGGGTTGGGAAGATCTCCTGGAGAAGGGAAAGGCTACCTACTCCAGTATTTTGGCCTGGAGAATTCCATGGACTGTATAATCCATGGGGTCACAAAGAGTCGGACACAACTGAGCGACTCTCACTTTCACTTGTACAATGTGTTGGTATCTGGAGAAGGGAATGCAGCCCACTCCAGTATTCTTGCCTGGAGAATCCCATGGACAGAGGAGACTGGTGTGCTACAGACGGTGGTATCACAAAGAGTCTGACACAACTGAGCGACTAACAAATAACAAATAAGCTAATTGGCAAACACTGAGGCAACTAGTGGCATGACAGATTATATTGCAGATACTACATTTTGGGGACTTGTCAAAGGTGCTTTGAGATTAGAAAATTTCCAATTGAAAGTGCATATGACAATACTAAATGTTGTTAAGGATGAAGAGAAAAGAGATTGTTCAAACACTGCTGATAGGAATTCAGCAGGTACAGCCTCTTTGCAAGTATCTATGACGTATGCCTGTGGAAGATACAGGAGCCCCACATGTCAACTTCCACATGGGTACCCTAGAGAAACTCCTGCAGGAGGACAAAATGTGAACTGCAGCATTGTTTATAATAAGTTAAATTGGAGAAACATAAATGTCCATCAATGAACATTGATTTTTTAAAAATTATTATTAGGTAAAATACTATGTAGCACTTTAAAGAAACTAATAGGAATTTAATAAGTGAACGTGATAGATCTCAAAAATGTTTGTGAAAATAATAAAAGTACATGTTGATTCTCTTGTGTAGATTTTTAACATGCACACAAATATTGCTGCATATTATGTATGGGTGCATATATATGTGGCAGGAATGGTGCTGTGATTCATATCAAATTCTTGATACCAATTGCCTGGACATATGGTTATAGTGTCTAGAAGTGGAATACAAAGAGAAAGATCAGTTTAAGTGTTCAGCATGTTGATTTTGAGCCAAAGGCAGGATCTTCAAGTGGAAATATCCCTTTGGAAATCAGCTAACATGTTTGTGAAGCTAAAGTTAATGGCTGATCAAACTATCATAATAAAAAGACAATTTGCAGATGTCTATCATAATGTGAGAACTTAAAGAAGTTATCAAGTCACTGAAGATTATAATTCTTAGGTTTTTCAGTTCCAAATGTAGAAAACATCATAATATAAATAAGATAAATTATATATATTTTAAACATAGCTGAGATTTATTTTCTGAAATGTAATCATCATCACACAATTCTTTATTGCTGTGAAGATTAATGAGCTGTTGACCGATGTACTTTTTTCTATGAAGTCAGTCTCAAACACACTTCCAATTTTATAGGACATTTTTGTATAATAAGGAGTTGTAATAATTTTTAAACTCAGCTGTTTTTCATACTACTTATAAAATACAAACAATCTGATTTGGTAATTATATGGAAGTTGAACTCACTATGTCATTTTTCTTTTTACTGAGAAAGTGGTGCAAAGTTTTGATTTTGTCATTTGGACTGATAATGTAAATTCATTTCATAGTTATTTTTAAAAAGTTATTTATTTTCAATTGAAGGATAATTGCTTTACAGTATTGTGTTGTTTCCCACCAACCATCAACATGAATCAGCCATAGTTTTACCTTTACTAACTGATGTGTTTCCTACAAATGAGTCCTGCTAGTCACAAGGGAAATGGTCTCTGAGAAATACTGAACTAACACATAATGGATGCTCAAAAACAATTTTTTGAATTGAGTGAATGAATGGTCACTTGTATAAAACTACTAGAAAAATAAATCCAAGACCGTATTAATGGTAATTCAATTCTATAATATTTCTGTATGAATAACTGAGTATCAGTGGCGTTGTAGATGCTCAGTGAGTACTGAATGAATAAATGAATAGATACACTATGATTATAGTTTTCACAAAAGTTCAGTTAATGATTTTTTGCCTACCTCTTTACTACCAAATGAAGCACGTCAGATATATAAAGCACTATACAAATTATATCAGTGAGAACTTTTGATTGAAAATGACAGAAACTGATCTTAAGAATAAAGACATTTATTGATTTATGTGTTTGAAAAACCCAAGATAATGTGACTTCAAGTGAGGTATGAAATGACAGCTCAAGATTTTGTTTGTTTCTTTCTATTTTCCAATCTGTCTCCTTGTTTAGGTTCATTCTTGGCAGGTCTCCCCTTAGGTGTTTCTTGTTTGATTGTTCATATTCCTTGTTAGATCCAGTGGGAAAGAGCAAGGATGTTTCTTTCCCAGAAGCCTCCAGTCTTATTAGCTCACTCTGGGTCCTGAGCCAGTCACTGTGGCCAGGGCAATGGGATGCACTGATTGGCTAAAGGCAATCTGAGCACTTCCTGTCTAGAGGGTAGGAGGGTGGGAAGAGAGTGTCAGCTTCTCTTGAAACTCACGAGCTACCTGAAGGAAGCAGAACACAAGAATGAAATTCTGTCAGTAAGAAGTCAAGACTGCAAACGTGTACTCTACCTATTAAAAGGAGCCACCGTTTGTACAGATAAAGAAAACATAAATGAAATAGTGAATGGACAATATGGTATACAAAACAACACTATACATTGGTAATAATTGTTTAATTATATAATACACAAAAATAATAGAGGAACAGAGAAAGTACAAAAGAAACAAAAATTTATTGTGGCTTTGTATCATCGGAAAATTCCCCAACTATTTAGCAACTGTTCCAGGTCCTATGCTGGGCTGTCTCACTTCTTATGAAGTCACTGCCCTCCCTGACCTTAAGATGCACATAACACCCATCTATATTCGCCAAAAAAATAAGATTAACAAGTAAACATGTCAACTGTGTGTCATGAATGTATATCACAAAATTAGTAAATTTTAAAATTGTAAGCTTTAAATCTTAACTTATGCTCTTTGCTTTATCTGGAATATTTACTTCAGCACATTTTCAGTAAAATCCTATTCCTTATTTGAAACTAAAGGATAATTTTTATGAAATCTTATGTATCTATCCTTTTCCCAATACAGGCTGATTTATTTACCCAATCTGCCCCACATTTTGTTTTTACCTGTGTGCTGTGCTTAGTCACTCAGTCCTGTCCAAGTCTTTGTGATCCCATGATCTGAAGCCCACCAGGCTCCTCTGTCCATGGGGTTTCTCCAGGCAAGACTACTGGAGTGGGTTGCCATGCCCTCCTCTAGGGGATCTTCCCAACCCAGGGATTGAACCCAGGTCTCCCCCATTGCAGGTGGATTCTTTACTGTCAGAGCCACCAGGGAAGCCCATGAATACTGGAGTGGGTAGTCTATCCCTTCTCCAGGGGATCTTCCTGACCCAGGAAACAAACCAGGGTCTCCTGCATTGCTAGAGGATTCTTTACCAGCTGAGCTACCAGGGAAGCCCTTGTTCTTATCTAAATTGTAATAATTAGCATATAACTAGGGATGTGCCATTTGTAAAGCATTTTCAAATCCATAAACTCAATTGATTGCACAACTTCCTGGGAAGGACATATTATAACTATTTCATTTTATGCTAGAGAGCTGAAAATCACTATCTAAGCTCCAGATATCACACGTCCCCAATGCTCCACTGTTAACATGTTACAGAGCACTGAAAATGAAGGAAAATATTGTAATAGTTTATGAAGCAAACATAACAATAGTCTTGATAAAGACAGTACAAAAAGAGAAAATTGCAACCCAATGTCACTTATGAGTACTGATTCAAAGTTGTAAATATTAGCAAAAGCAATCTATTCCACTTTTTATAAAATACAGTATGACCAAGTAAGATTTATTTCCAGAATGCAAGGTTATTTCAAAAATAGAAAAATTCAGCTCCTTTGCCACCCCATCGACTGTAGCCCACCAGGCTCCTCTGCTTATAGGATATCCCAGGCAAGAATACTGGAGTGGGTTGCCATTTCCTACTCTGGGGGATCTTCCTGACCCAGGGATCAAACCCATGTCTCTTTCATCTCCTGCATTGGCAGGCAGATTCGTTACCACTGTGCTGCCTGGGAAGCCCTCAGTGTTGGTAATCAACACTGTACTGGCAATGTCAACCAAGCAATTAAACAGAAGAAACTAGAGGCATAATCAGAGGAAAAGAATAAATAGAATTATCTCTAGGTGCAGATGTTATGATCTTATACCTGGAAAACCCTAGAGAATCAACAATAACTCAATCAGAGAAGTTATTATTGTAGCAGGCCATAAAACTAACATAGGAATTGATGGCAGTTACTTACAAAATGATAACAGAGAACACAATGGTATAGAAAACCCCATCTGTATTAGCAGCAAAGAAGATAAAGGCTTGGCCATGATGACCAAGTAGGGAGACCCTGAGCTCACCTCCTCCTCTCAGGCACACCAAAACTGCAACTATTTACAGAGTGACTATTGATGAGAACAACCTGAAGACTAGCAGAGAACGTCTTCTACAGCTAAAGATATAAAGAAGGAACTTCAATGACATGGGTATGAGGGGCAGAGACGTATACCAAGTCAAGACCCATATCCCCAGATGGCTGACCCAAAATGGAAGGATAATTACAATCGCAGAGTTTCTCCCCAAGGAACAAGGAGTCTTAGCCTCACATCAAGTTCCCCACCCTGGGAGTCCTGCACTAGAAAGGTGAACCCCCCAGAGCATTTGGCTTTGAAGGCCAGAGGGGCTTACTTTCAGGAGAACCAGAGAGGTGTAAGAAATGGAGACTCCACTTTTAAAGGACTCACACAATCATCTCATGCTTTCTAAGACCTAGGGCAGATGTGATAATTTAGGGGGAGGCTGGGTTAGACCCACTTGCTGATATTGGAGACCTTCTTGGAGAGGCCAGAGGCAACTGGAGCTCACCCTGGGGATAGAAACAATGGTGGCAGCCATTTTGGGGGAGCTTGTTCTGCTACAAGAACACTGATGCTGGTAAGCGTAATTTTGGAATCCTCCTTCTAGCTTATTAGCACCAGGTTCTGGCCCTGCCCACCAGCCAGTCAGCAGCAGTTTGGGAATGTGCCAGTCCAAGCAGCCAGCTGGACGGGGATACAGCCCACCTATCAGCAGACCAGCTGCCTATTATTTCCTGAGCCCACAACCATCCCAGGACATGCCCCCCCCCCCCCCCAACCATAGGGCCCAGGACTCAGTCCCACTTACTTGTGGGCTGGCATTAGCCCTGGGATCCTGCTGCCAGTGTTTGGGATCCAACCCTAGCCACAATCAGGCTGAAGCCAGCTCCTGGAATTCCAGAGCTTACAGCCAGAGACCCCAGGACTCAGATCCCCTCACCTGTAGGCTGACACTGGGCCTAGGACCCAGCTTCACCCAACAGTGCGTGGGCACCAGTTCTGGAGCCATAGAGACCCACAACCAGCCATTTTTCTATAAGTCTGATATGTCAAAATAGAGAAAAGTTATTTAAAAATAGAGAGAGAGAGATGGAGAATCAGAGGATTTAAGCGACTTTTCCAAAGTCATATGAAAGAGGCCAAGAAGCTGTCTAGGGCTCAAACTCCTGCTGTTTTCACCACACCTCCCTCTCCCTGTGACTGCATTTTGCATTCGCTGAGTTGGACAGGACTGAGTGACTTCACTTTCACTTTTCACTTTCATGCATTGGAGAAGGAAATGGCAACCCACTCCAGTGTTCTTGCCTGGAGAATCCCAGGGACTGGGGAGCCTGGTGGGCTGCCGTCTATGGGGTCACACAGAATCAGACATGACTGAAGCGACTTAGCAGCAGCAGCAGCAGTATGTTAGCAGAGGCAATGATTCCTAGAGAATTTGCTTGAACACTTGTATGAGTCATACTGGGATTCTAAGGTAAGCAGCACAGGAGCCAGTAGAGTGGCCTGCATGAGAGACACTGTCTGGGCAACATGCCTTGGCCTCTTAGAACTTGTATAGCTGTCCAAGGTATGATGTCTATTAAGAACAATGGGCTTCCGTGGTGGCTTAGATGGTAAAGAATCTGCCTACAGTGTAGGAGACCAGGGTTCAATCCCTGGGTCCAGAAGATCTCCTGGAGAAAGGAGTAGCTACCCACTCCTGTATTCTTGCCTGGAGAATTCTGTGAACAGAGGAGCATGGTAGACTACAGTCCATGGAATTGCAAAGAGTCAGACATGACTGAGTGACTTACAAGGAGCAGTTAGGACTGTCAGGCTTTTCTCTAAGAACTCTGATCTGCTAGATATAAGTTCCCACCTCTGATCAGGAGCAATAGCCACTCATGGTCATCATGGTGTCTGTGGCTTGATTAAAGAGGAGTCCTAGAAAATGGTTTGGGGTAGAATGACATGGTTCATTTTTAGGTCTGGAGGAATAGCAAAGACCGACAGGTTGGCAAGCAGTTCAGGCTAGGTCCCCATGCTATTTGGGAACTGGAATACAAATCAAGAACCCTAGGCTGGGGAAGGTGTCTCCCTTCTGTGCTTTCTGTATAATTTCTTATAACTGTACTTGTCACATTGTATCACAGGAGGCAATGAAGATGCTTGTCATGAACACTAGATTCAAGCAACTTACAGGCAAAGTTTGTGTCATTCACTGGACAAAAATTTATTGAGACCTGTACTGTGCCAGGCATTGCTTTAGGTGTAGGAATAATATATCAGCGAACTGTTTTCAGACAAATATCTGCATCCTTATTAAATGTACTTTCAACCTCACCTATTTATCACCTAGACTAGTGCCTGGAACATAGTAAGTGTTGAGCAATAAACAAGATATTCAGTTATAATGAACAGTTGTGGTGATTAGCACCATGGGCCTTTAAGGACCTGTGGATCTCAACTCAGACATCCTGGAAACCAGACATAGGTCAAAAGACTAATTCCAGTCCCCATTCTGGAGGTGACCCAGTTTCTGGGTCTGATATACTCTACTTGTAACTGTCTCTGAATCTGGAAGCTGAGTGTCTAGAGGTTGAAATTTTTACCACCAGTAATCGGGCAGAGTCCAAGAAAAAGGAATTGAGAGACAGTACTCAATACATAACAGGCTTGCTGTGGTTTACAGAATTGAGTGTGAGAAACAGTAGGGGATTTTCAAAAACATGTAGTCAATCCTTTTCTGCTCCAGCCCCTCTCCGTTACTTTCTTTTACTTTTCCTTGCAATAGTGACTGTGTTCATTTCAATCAAACCCACGACAGGGAACTCACAATTTACTAACAAGAGCATTCTATCCTGGGAAACTGTCATCATTAACAAGTTCTTCCTGAAGTCAAGCCAAACTTGATCTTTCTCTAGTTTCCTCATTGGTCCTGTTTCTGACATTTGAGACAACTTGAGATTTCTAATTGCTCTTTCTTATAATTTAGATATCAGAAAATCATTCTCTAATAGCTGAAGATGAGACTAAATTTTCTTTATGAAAACTTAAGTGCACCCATCCATTCTCCTTTCCTTCTATTGCAATGGAGCAAGTTTTCTTTCCCACCTCTGCAGTTCATTCTTCCACTTATGCTCTGAATTTTACTCCTTCTCCCTGGGAATCAGTTCCCAGTTACTTTTCACCCTATTCAGGTCACACTTCTGCCCCCCTCACACTCTTGAAACTATCCTAGAGAAACTTGAGCCCTCCTTCAGTGGACTACTCAAGAGACATTTTTAGCAATGATTTTATTTCAGCCCTCCACGGGGCATGGCCTGGCAGGGGCCCTACCAACCACTCCCTTATACTTGGCAGCCTTGCCTGTTCCTTCCCCTACAGTTCTTCATCAGTGTCATGGTGGGCACCTCTTCTGTTATTCCTTGAATAAGTACTGACTTCCTTGTGGTCCTGTCCTAAACGCTTATCCCACTCTACATTCTCTGCCTGGTGGATTTTGTTCACACACCTCACTGCTTTATACCTAAATATAAGCTAATAACCACAATGGTGTGATCACCCACCTAGAGCCAGACATCCTAGAATGCGAAGTCAAGTGGGCCTTAGGAAGCAATCACTATGTACAAAGTTCATGGAAGTGATGGAATTCCAGTTGAGCTGTTTCAAATCCTAAAAGATGATGCTGTGCAACTGCTGCACTCAATATGCCAGCCAATTTGGAAAACTCAGCAGTGGCCACAGGACTGGAAAAGGTCAGTTTTCATTCCAATCCCAAAGAAAGACAATGCCAAAGAATGTTCAAAGTACAGCACAAATGCACTCACCTCCCATGCTAACAAAGTAATAATGCTCAAAATTCTCCTAGCCAGGCTTCAACAGTACATGAACTGTGAACTTCCAGATGTTCAAGCTGATTTTAGAAAAGGCAGAGGAACCAGAGATCAAATTGCCAACATCCGCTGGATCATGGAAAAAGCAAGAGAGTTCCAGAAAAACATCTATTTCTACTTTATTGACTATGCCAAAGCCTTTGACTGTGTGGATCACAACAAACTGTGGAAAATTCTGAAAGAGATGGGACTACCAGACCACCTTACCTGCCTCCTGAGAAATCTGTATGTAGGTCAAGAAGCAATAGTTAGAATCGGACATGGAACAACAGACTGTTTCCAAATTGGGAAAGGAGTACATCAAGGCTATGTATTGTCACCCTGCTTAT
>NW_011494607.1:1293584-1294020 GCF_000754665.1 Bison bison bison
TGGCAGGCAGATTCGTTACCACTGTGCTGCCTGGGAAGCCCTCATTACTATATTATGTCATGTTAGAAACTGTAAGGAGAAAAATTGTATACATGATTATCTCCATAAGTGCTGGAAAATGTCCTTGAAAAAGATCAGCATCCCTTCCTAATAAAAACACTTATGATTATAATAACTGGTACTTTCTTAACAAGACCATATTATGTTCCTTAGTTCTAAAGCCAATATCTTACTTAATGGCAAGGCACTAAAGCAAAGTCAACCATCATTTCCATTACCATCAACACTGTACTGGCAATGTCAACCAAGCAATTAAACAGAAGAAACTAGAGGCATAATCAGAGGAAAAGAATAAATAGAATTATCTCTAGGTGCAGATGTTATGATCTTATACCTGGAAAACCCTAGAGAATCAACAATAACTCAATCAGAGAAG
>NW_011494607.1:1294120-1304550 GCF_000754665.1 Bison bison bison
TCACCCTGCTTATTTAACTTATATTCAGAGTACATCATATGAAATGCTGGGCTGGATGAAGCACAAGCTGGAATCAAGATGGCCAGGAGAAATATCAATAACCTCAGATATGCAGATGACACCACCCTTATGGCAGAAAGTGAAGAAGAACTAAAGAACCTCTTGATGAAAGTGAAAGAAGAGAGTGAAGAAGTTGGCTTAAAGCTCAACATTCAGAAAATGAAGATCATGGCATCTGGTCCCATCACTTAATGGAAAATAGATGGGGAAACAATGGAAACAGTGAGAGACTTTATTTTCTTGGGCTCAAAAATCACTGCAGATGGTGACTGCAGCCATGAAATTAAAAGATGCTTGCTCCTTGGAAGAAAAGCTATGTCCAACCTAGACAGCATATTAAAAAGCAGAGACATTACTTTGCCAACAAAGGTCCATATAGTCAAAGCTATGGTTTTTCCAGTAGTAATGTATGGATGTAAGAGTTGGACTGTAAAGAAAGCTGAGCACTGAAGAATTGATGCTTTTGAACTGTGGTGTTGGAGAAGACTAAGAGTCCGTTGGACTGCAAGGAGATCAAACTAGTCAATCCTAAAAGCAATCAGTCTTGAATATTCATTGGAAGGACTGATGCTAAAGCTGAAACTCCAATACTTTGGCCACCTCATGCGAAGAACTGACTCATTGGAAAAGACCCTGATGCTGAGAAAGATTGAGGGCAGGAGGAGAAGGGGATGACAGAGGATAAGACGGCTGGATGGCATCACTGATTTGATGGACATAAGTTTGAACAAGCTCTGGGAGCTGGTGATGGACAGGGAAGCCTGGTGTGCTGCAGTCCATGGGGTCACAAAGAGTTGGATACGAGTGTGTGACTGAACTGACTGATAAACTAATAGATCATAAATCTCTATCTCTATTCCAGATCACTTTCTGGGGCTCCATAACTATTTATGCACCTATTTTTTAGACCTCTTCATGGGCTTCCAGGTGGCTCACCAATAAAGAATCCGCCTACCTAGCAGGAGATGCAGGACATACAGGTTCAATTCCTGGGTTGGGAAGATCTCCTGTAATAAGAAATGGCAACCAACTCCAGTATTCTTGCCTGAAAAAATTCCCATGGAATTTTTGATTGATTTCTGCAATAGCCTCCAGTGTAACTTCTCATTAGTCCTCCACTTTCTGTACAGAGCAATTGTTCTAAATGTGAGTGGGGCTCCATTCCAGACCTACTGGGGTGTCTCTGGCTGGACAGGAGAATAAAGAGGAAATGCCTTGCAGGAATACCAAGACCCCTTAAGAACTTCAACCTCATTTCCTTCCATTTTTTCATTGTATTTTGTGCTTTATCCATGCTAGTTTCCCAAATATACCCTCATCTATCTCTACTAGGTCTTTAGAAATCACGTTCTTTCTACCAGAGTGACTGTCAACATGCCACACCTCTTATCTTTACCCCACTCCTTCTTGGGCAGCTGCGCAGGCTCATTCTTACTCTGCTTAATCTCAGCTTGGATGTTCCCTCAGGAAGATTTCTATTATGCCTTTATCAGACCACTGACAGTATCCCTTCTGTGCATCCACACAGCTCCCTAGTCTTTTCCCATCAAAGCATTTGTCACATTCTATTGGAATTGGCTATTTTCCTTACTATACTGTAGCCTGTGGAGGGTAGGAATAAGTCTGCCTAGTTTATTGCTGTGTCCTGGAGTCTAGTACAGTAGCAACCTTAAATAGATACCAATAATCACTTACTATTTGAAAAATACATTTTTTTAAAATTTTATTTTATTTTTAAACTTTACATAATTGTATTAGTTTTGCCAAATATCAAAATGAATCCGCCACAGGTATACATGTGTTCCCCATCCTGAACCCTCTTCCCTCCTCCCTCCCCATACCATCCCTCTGGGTTGTCCCAGTGCACTAGCCCCAAGCATCCAGTATCGTGCATTGAACCTGGACTGGCAAGATCCAATTTATGAACACATTCTCAAATCACAGAGGAAAGCTTGTTTAGCTTTCTAAAGGAGTAGTTTTCAGTTTACTTCTTGGAACGCTGATGGTTCCACAAAGATGCTTTCAGGACTGACAGTGGGAGGACAGGGTGGGTCCTGGCTAGCTCCACTTTTTACTGCTTTGTGTACCAAAGGATTTTTGGCTTTCTAAAGCTGTGCTCTCATATATTCCAATACAGCGTATCTGCCCAAACAGCTGAATCCTCATTTGGGATATATGGTTGATGTATTAGTTTTCTCTTCCTGCTGTAACAAATTACCACATACTTAGTTGTTTAAAACAACACAAATTCAGTATCTTGGTTCTGGAGGTGAGAAGTCTGAGATGAGTCTCACTGGACATCTTTGGGGGGAGGGCCTTGTCCAGTCTATCATAGCTGGACTTCCTCTAAACAGATATGCACACATGCGTCTTCTGGATTGTAAATTGTTAGAAATATGAAAGTCTTCATCTTTCAAAAATGATCAAAGAAAGTCATAGGCCCTGCTATAACATAAGTCACATCTCTAGTTAATTTAATTAAAAAAATCTATATATCAAATAACATATATATATATATTTTTTTTTTTTCAGGACCATATCCAAATACATCCATACCACTAAAGTAAATTAGTGTAAACTTTTGGGAGGGTAATTTTGGCAAAATGTATCAAAGTGGAGAACACCTGCATGCTTCAACTGAGAAATTCTACTGTTATTCTACTTACTATTACAGACATAATAGTAAGATAAAAAACTGCAAAAGAAGATCAGTTTTATGACTCATAGTACATTTATATGATAAGACATGACACAGTTATTATAAAGACTGAGGGTGATAGATAGGTGTGCATAGAGAAAGACACACAAGATAAATTAAATGACGAAAGAGCAAAATGGGGTGCAAAGTCTGATATGCCTGTGTAGTTTCAGAAAGGACCGTATGTATGTTGGCTCCCAACCTAATTTGGGGGCAGAACACAAGAAAAACCATTAATAGAGGTCGGGGGTAGGGAATAACAGACACAAGAAAAGAAGGCTCTTCAATTTATGCTTCTCCACCATCTAAATTTTCTAAAGTGGGTATGTCCTGCTTTATTTTATAAAAGAAGGCCCTCTGTGTGCTCAGTCGTGTCTGATTCTTTGGGACCCCACAGACTGTAGTCCACCAGCCTCCCTGTCTATGGGATTCTCCAGGCAAGAGTACTGGAGTGAGTTGCTGTTTCCTTCTCCAATAAAAGAAAGTCAGAAGCAGTTAATAACAATAAATGAGAATAACAGTGGAATCAGTAATAATGTTGACAAACTTGCCTATGTACTTCACACAGTTATAAGCACAGTACATAGATCATTTTATTCTCAGTATGCGACTTAAACCAGTGCTCTCAACCGTTGTCGCCATTTTCGCTTTCTTGCTTATATTTGTTCATGTTAAAATAAAAATCCTATGAAGTACTATCATATATGTTTTAATACAAGTAAAAACTTTCTCAAATGTCAAAACTTAAAGTATCCTTTTCTCTAACATGTTGGACATCTAAACAGAAGTCACTGTATCACAAAGACCCAGATTTTTGAGGCTTAATATGTTCAAAATGTGAAAAATAAGTGAAAATTTTTAATGAGAAGCATTACTCAAAATGATAGCTTGGATAAACACTTATAAGGAGGATAATATAAAAAAATAAATGAGGGGAGAAATGTAAACAGGAAGAACAGAAAAAGAATGAGAAGCAAATTTAAGATTGTACTAACACCAGTGATTTACAGCTTTAAGGAAATGCTTTATAAGAGTAATCTAGGCTATCATTTCTGACAGCTGTAATTTTTTTCCATTATATGCACTAAAGAAATAGTCTATTTCCATTACAGATAGAATGAGACAGGTATTTTTCAATGAGAAGATGATGCAGGTAAGTCACATAGAGCATCCTTTATTCAATTGCCTCCATACACTAGCACCATTATCATTTTTTAGGGAAAATAATAACAAATAAGCAACTCATCATCACTCTAGATTTTCATATAATCAAAAATAATTTGCCGAAACCTTTTCCAGGTGAAATTTTTAACTATCTCTGCCAGTTCTATACGATGTTTCATGAAGGTTTCAGTGTGAGCCAGTGACTTAGAGATCATTTTACTTACATGTGTCCTTCCTTTCTGATTTCTTCTACCACAGCTGAGTCTCTTAGGTTAATTTGGTTGCTTTGTTGCTTTCCAAACCATCCCAGTGGGGTTTTCAGGGTGGTTGTCAGGTAGTTCTCTGGAATCCCTTGGTTAAATTAAGTCTGCTGCTGCTGCTGTCGCTTCAGTCGTGTCTGACTCTGTGTGATCCCATAGACGGCAACCCACCAGGCTCCCCCGTCCCTGGGATTCTCCAGGCAAGAACACTGGAGTGGCTTACCATTTCCTTCTCCAATGCATGATAGTGAAAAGTGAAAGTGAAGTCACTCAGTCATGTCTGACCCTCAGCAACCCCACGGACTGCGACCTTCCAGGCTCTTCCGTCTGTGGGATTTTCCAGGCAAGAGTACTGGAGTGAGGTGCCATTGCCTTCTCCAAAATTAAGTCTACAGGTGGTTAAGTTAATGGGTTCTGATTTAACAAGTTTTGACCAGTCTCAAGTCCATGGTTAATTACTAAATGGTCTGTGGGAAGAATACAAACAGAGACCCACATACCACATAAGCCAACACTTAAACAGTAAAATCTATCAAACTGTTATATAAAATGTTTACCCCCATCTTGACAAAGATATCTTAATAACAATAAAATTTGTACACACTGTGTAAAACAAGGTTTTATGTACCTGAAGAGAACAAGATTTCAAGAAAATGTGATTTTATTATTGTTGTACAAGTTCGGGTGATTTGTTGATTGAGGTGATGATGTTTGAGTAAGTAATACAATGGAGATGGTCCATAACTATACATCATTGTATAATTATTCCATACAAGTTATTTCTCATGGCTTTATTTCAGGAAGCAAAATGCCAATTAGGTTGTTAAAATCAGGATTTTCTTATAATTTGTGTTCTATTAACAGTAATGTCAAACTGAGTCACTGTAGGTCCTAAACTACTTTTAATTAGTGTAAATTTGGAGAAACTACCCAGCTGAAAAATGGCAAAACAGTTTATAAAATTTGCAATACACATACTTGGGAATGAAACAAAAATTACAAAATTTAAACATTATTAAAGAAAATTTTCGGAGAAGGCGATGGCACCCCACTCCAGTACTCTTGCCTGGAAAATCCCATGAATGGAGGAGGCTGGTAGGCTGCAGTCCATGGAGTCGTGAAGAGTCGGACATGCCTGAGCGACTTCACTTTCACTTTTCACTTTCATGCATTGGAGAAGGAAATGACAACCCACTCCAGTGTTCTTGCCTGGAGAATCCCAGGGACAGGGGAGCCTGGTGGGCTGTCGTCTGTGGGGTTGCACAGAGTCAGACACGACAGAATCGACTTAGCAGCAGCAAAGAAAATTTTATGAAATATTTTATTTTCATCATGTTACTTATGCAATAATATTCATCATCTCTTATAGTAATGTTTTCATTAAATCTTCATTTATTGCTGGGATTTGATTTGTTTAAGGTGAATCTAATAAAATAATTTCATTTCATTTTCAGTGTTTTGGTCAGTAATTAAATCCTTATTTAATAAAATATTTATAATATCCTGTTTGTAAATTTTATGTGGGTTATGGCCAATAAAATCTCACTTTTATTATTTTGAGTTTTAAAAAACTTAAGCAAGTTGCCTCTTTGAACCTTTCCTATTTCTTGATGCTTTTCACCTTTTTCTCCCTAAGCTCTACTTTTGTATTTTCTATTTCCAGCATACTAGAAATATGAATTCATTCTCACTAACCTAAAGGACTAAGAAATAAAATGTCATTATATTCAAATTAAACTCAGTTTGACCTTTTTCATTAAAAGTGGAAATGAAAATTTTATCTACATATTTTCAAAAATGTTATGTTCTAAAATATTCAAAATGGTATATAAAGTAAAATACAATAAAAAATTATAATGATTGATTAAAATTTTAACATAAAATTATTTAAACTAGCCTGAAAGTATTTACTTGGGGGCAAGTTAATAAAATCTCATTAAATACTTTCACAAAAACCAAACTATTTGCAATTGCAGATTTTAATGTTCATCTAGTCATTACAAAATTTAATTATTCTTTACTCATATTCTGTCTAGATTTATGTATATGGAGATATAGATATGTAAGCAAAAATATATGAGGGTGATACTGACTGTTTAATACTACAAAACGCTCCCTGGGTGCCACATACAGTAGTGAATGTAGAAGGAGAGGACAGTGGGAACATGGATGCTTGATACCACTGGGAAGACAATTTCATTCTGCCAGAGTCTAATGCAATCATCTTATATGAGAGGAAGGATTTGACAATAGGTTAATTTGCTTTTTCTGTTTTCTACCTGCTTCCACACCGAGAATCCTCCCTGCACTCAGAAGCAGTGTCAGCGACACAACCCCCAAACCCTGACAGCATTCAGTGGCGGCCAGCCTTTATCTAGAGGAGACAGGGAGAGAAATGTGCAGTGTTTCTCCGAGGATGAAGTGTTACTTCCGAGAGCGGATGTTTAGGATTGTGGGTTCTGCCATGTCAGCACCAAGCACCACACAGATGGCAAGTTGATAGAAATACCTACACGCTCGTTCACAGAAGTTTGTGATACTTGTGGCCCTCTGAGGTGCCAGGCTTAGGACAGGGGCCTTTCTGGCCCAAGTCCTGGGGGATGTCGGGACCCTGCCATCACTGCCCCAAGGACTGCTGTCCCCAAAGATACGCCACTCATCACACAGAGTGTTTAGGACCAGAGATGATGACATGGGTAGCTCTTCCATAGTGAGAAGAGCTTGACTGGGTTTTTGTGTGAAATGGAAACCCACTCCAGTGTTCTTGCCTGGAGAATCCCAGGGACGGCAGAGCCTGGTGGGCTGCCGTCTATGGGGTCGCACAGAGTCGAACACGACTGAAGCGATTTAGCAGTAGCAGCAGCAGACAAACCAGAAATCTTGCTTTTTCTATTACAATAGCAGTCTGTCTGCCATTTCCTGCTGAGAGACCTCAGACAAGTTAATAATCCTCCAGGTCTTGGTTTCTTCAGCTATAACATGGGTTCAGTAAAACTGCATCCTAGAGTTTTATGAAGATTAGATTAGTTGATGAATAATCAATTGCTTGTTGCCTGATTTTTTTGCTGTTGTTCTAAGTGGTTTGCGGCCCCATGGACTGTAGCCTACCAGGCTCCTCTGTCCATGGGATTTCCCAGGCAAGAATACTGGAGTGGGTTTCCATTTCCTACTCTGGAGATCTTCCCAACCCAGGGATTGAACCCGCATCTCCTGTGTTTCCTGCACTGGCAGGCGGGTTCTTTACTGCTGAGCCTGCCTGATAAATACCTATTTTTCTTATTCCTGATATAAAATGTATCCCTCCACTCTCCACCCCACTGTTCAATTAATAGGCTCCATCAGCTCTCCCTGAAACACCCTCAGGTAAGAAAAACAGATGGGTTGTTCTCTAAATAAAGAAATTTTATGCCCCCCAAAATCACTGTTTCTCCCAAACTCTGTAGGAAACAGTGACTGAACTGCCATTCTATGTAAATCCTAGAGAAACCCAGCTTTCCCTCCCTGCTTGCACCCACACTGCCCCCTCGCTGCTTGACAAACTCCTTCAGTTCTGTAGGTTTAAATTCCTGGACACAACCTGATCTAGGCCCTCAACTCTACCCAACAATCCAGTATTATCTCACGTGTTGGCCCAGTGACTATTTCAGGTCTTACCTGCCTCAGTCAAATCTTTCACATCTCCTCATTCTTAGCAGATAACTGTGCTTCTTATTTCACAGTGAAAATAAATTCATATGATAGGAATTCTCTCAACCAGCCTATAAAGTCAATTCCATCTTACCCATCAACATCACCACCTTCTCTCTTCCTAAGTTTATTCTCCTACTCTGCTCCTGACTACATTTCCCCCAATGTCTTGTAGATTCCCCATGATAAATTATTAGACTTTGCTACTTCAGTTTCTCTCTTTTCACTAGGTCCTTTTCATCAGTATTTAATTATACTCATGCCTCTCTTTTCTTAGAACAAAAACCTGAAAAGGGAAAAAGAAATGTTCCCTAAACCCATCCCCTGGTAATTTCTATGTGATCTCTCTCCTTCAACAAATTCTACTTTTGAATGAGTTGTCACCATTTATTAATTCAATTTCTCCAACTCCCACACATTCCCCTAAGCCATTTCCACAAAGTTTCACTTCCCCAAAACTGCTCTCACCAACATTTTCAAGGTCAGCCAGTTTTTCAAGGTGTTGATTGACCTTGGGCAACGTTAATATTGTTGACTCCTTTTTGCTTCTGGAAACGCTGTCTTATGACTGCCATGGCTTTTCCTTTCCTCCCCCCCTCCCCCCTCTATCTACTCAACAGTTTCTTCTTTGTCTCTCCTGTCAGCTCCTCATCTACTCATAGGCTTGTAAGGCTTTCTCTATTGACCCCTCACACTCTCACACTCTCCCATGACAACCTTATCCATGTCCATTCACAAGACAGGACACTGTCAGGGCAACCTAGACCATCTTAGGAAGGGAAACTACTGGCTCACATAAGTGGGGAATTCAGAGAATGAAACTTGGCTCGGTCCAAGAAGGTGACTAATCATAGTAAGAATCTGTCCTGATTTACACAATGTTGTCTTCATCCACAGCCAGACTCCCTGAATAGACAAGAGAGCCACAGGCAGCTCCAGACTTTCCTGGCTCAGAATTCTAGAAGGAAAGAAATTAATATTCATTTATATCCATTTCCACTTTTTCTAAAAGGGTTCTGATAAACTCACCTCAGTTTACATGCTCTTCCTGAACCAAAGCACTGTGGCCATAGTGAAAGGCTACTTAGAGGGCCAGTCTGGGTCCTGACCTTGCAGTAGGAGTAGGGCAGAGTGATTGCCAACCAACACACATGCGTATCCTCACAAGAACTCTGAGGAGGGGAAAGAGTTATTGGGCAAGAAAACACAATACATATCCATGGCCTTCTTTATCACTTTTTGTCAATTTTTTGTCTATTTCTAACTTAACTATGGGTCTTGAGCTCTAGAAGATCATATAAATAACTTTTCAGCCCTACCTCTTTTGGGGAAATGTATAGGGGCTTCCCTGGTGGCTTAGACAATAAAGAATCCACCTGCAGTGCAGGAGACCCAGGTTTGATCCCTGGGTTGGGAAGATCCCCTGGAGAAGGGAATAGTAACCCACTCCCGTATTCTTGCCTGGAGGATCCCATGGACAGAGGAGCCTGGTGAGCTACAGTCCAAAGGGTCATAAAGAGTTAGACATGACTGAGTGACTAAGCATGTACATAAGCAAATTAAATGAGACAATTCTAAAAGTGAACTCAGGACTCCCTTGGCAGTCCAGCGGTTAAGACTTCATGCTTCCAATATAGGGGGCATGGGTTGGACACCCGGTTGGGAAACTAAGATCCCACATGCTATGCTGTTAAGTCGCTTCAGTCATGTCCAACTCTGTGCGACCCCATAGATGGCAGCCCACCAGGCTCCCCTGTCCCTGGGATTCTCCAGGCAAGAACACTGGAGTGGTGCCGGGGTCCAGCCCCGGCTGATCCAGGGTATTCGAAGGGGAGACGGCTTTGGCGACTATTTAAGTATTCATCAAAGATATAAAGAGTAATAGAATGAGGATAGCTCAGTAGGAAAATTCATTGGAGAAAAGAGGCTAAGTAGCTTGGTTTACGTGGGAGACCAATAAAACTTCAAGACAAGAAGCTTGCACCACTTACGTAGGCCGCAGCCGTCCTTCCGTTCTCCCGAAGGAGAGGAGACACTGAGGCCTCCCCAGTCGGATCTTAGAAGCCCAGGCATAATTAGTAAGCATGGCAGGTTCCACGCTCCAGATGGAGACTCAGCCAGAGTGAGAGAGAGGGCGACATGGGGAGACCAGTCTTTCGAGGAACTGATCCCAATTCTTTATTTTCCAGAGTCTGTTTTTATACACTGAGATGTTATACAAAAGTCACGCGGGGACAGCAGTCCTGACTTTTATTAAAGTCAGGTGCTTCATACAAAGGTATACAGAGGTCTTAAGGGTGTTACATCATCTTCTGGCCAGGGGGGGCCTGCTGACAGTTTATGACCCTCTCCTTGTGACAGTGGTCAGTCAACCAGAACACTTTTTTCTCCAAGGGTGATTATTCTTAAAACAGACGCCACCCAAATAAAGTTACATTCCTACAGGGTGAGGGTGTAGGGGGTTTTAGTTAAGGAAAGAATTTACTTAGCCTAAGGTCTAACGTGATTTATATCAAAGGTTAATACTTATTTCTTCTATATATTCATTAATGTGTATAAGG
>NW_011494607.1:1304650-1320726 GCF_000754665.1 Bison bison bison
TTATACTTATACTAATAGTTTTCTAACTTTTCTAAGGAACCTGTTTTTAGAAGGTTTAAAGCATCTCGTGCCTCTCACGGTTGGGAGGCTGTGAGCAATCACATGTGGCCGGACAAGCCTGTCAGGCAGGCTAGAGAACCTTCAGAGGAGTTTGTAGGTTGAAACACTCCTATCACGCCCAGGAATTATTATTAACTGGAGCTCTAAATTAACTCCTTCTCCGAAAGAGGTGGTGGGAGACAGCCCCCCGTAAAGTCAGAGGTGTAGCGGAGAGCACAAAGTAGTAAAGCAGGCAGGCTCTGGTTATGAGGGTAGATGCTCGAGAATTTCCAGGGGTACTCCTGAGGCTTGATCCCGCCTTTGCGTATGTCGAGCCTCCTTCCTCATGACCTTTGTCATGGGCGGAGTGCCTCACACCGGCCCCCAACAGAGTGGGTTGCCATATCCTTCTCCAGTGCATGAAAGTGAAAAGTGAAAGTGAAGTCGCTCAGTCCTGTCCGACTCCTAGTGACCCCATGGACTGCAGCCTACCAGGCTCCTCCGTCCATGGGATTTTCCAGGCAAGAGTACTGGAGTGGGGTGCCATTGCCTTCTCCGCACATGCCATGAAGCATGACCAATAAATAAATAAAGTGAACTCAGTATTTTCTCCCCTAAAACTTGCTCCGCCCCCTTGATTCTCTCCTTCAGCAAATGGCACCACCATCTATCCACTAACTTGAGCTAAATACCTAGTGATCATTCTGGATGCCTCACGCTCTCCAACTGGACATCTACATCTAAGTTATTTTCAGATCCTGTGACTTCATAGTTTATCTGTTGAAATCATATCAAAGCATCTTTTCTGATCACAATGCCAGAAATCAATTAAATAGTTCCATCTGTCTAGTTCTTTTAATTTCCTCTACCATGATCCTAATTCAAGACATCATCATTTTTGCATAAACTTCAAAAAAGTTTTCTAAATGATATGCCATTGTTGCCTCCTTTTTATCTCTTCTTTTTAAATTAAAAAAAAATGTTGAGGTTATACATGTATATAGAGTAGCAAAAGATTTCACAAAATTTGTTAAGAAAAACAACACCGGTCTCCTACTCATCCTTCCTTCATTTCCCTAGAGGGAGCAATCATCAGCAATTTTAGCTGATAATTTAGGTGCTTGTGCTGAGATGCTAGGTTGTGTCTGACTCTTTGGAACCCCCCGGACTGTAGCCTGTGAGGCTTTCTGTCCATGGGATTCTTCAGTACTAGAGTGAGTTGCCATTTCCTCCTCCAGGGGGTCTTCCTGACCCAGGGTTTGAACCTGCATCACCTGCATTGGCAGGCAGATTCTTTACCACTGAGCCACCAGGGAAGCCCAGGTATTTAGCTAATAAATAATAAGCTGTATTATTATATTTTCTCAATTTTAAGCGTTTTCTATTGACCTTCCACTAGGAAGGGTGAGGACTTAACTCCCTTTCCTTCTCTCTCTCTATGTGTGTGTGTGTGTGTGAACCATCCTTTTCCCAATAGAGTGGTATCATAATTTTGGCTTGATATGTTGGATTGGCATTCAATGTTATACCTTATTAAAACTATATAAAACTATTCACAGTTGAAGATATTAATGATAGACTTTTTTCTTTCTTCCTATTTAATATATTTCTCTCCTAAGTGGCTTCTTGCTGTTTTTCTTTCTTTTCTTTTTTTTTTTTTGGTCTATATCTTTCATATTAGAGGGCCTTCTGAAATGCCTGTTAATATCTACTTATCTGTGCATACTGTAGAGGGAGGGGTGATTGGAAGCTCTGGGTCCATGAGTAAGGTATGTTAACGGTGAGATTCATCACCAGGTGATCTAACTGGGCCAGTTAATTGTGGAACCTCTGATGTTGGTATTTCTAGGACTTTCCCTGGGCCTCAGAAATTTCCTAAAGAAAACCATTCCACTTTCCTGCCTTAGGAAGAAAGGAAATCAAGAAAAGAAGTCGAGCCAGAGCTGGGACTGGACCACTGCTAAATTCTGCATGGGCCTGAAGGTGATCCATTTAAGGCTGGGGTGGGTCAGAATCCCTGATCCAGATGACCACTCTGGGCGAACCCAAGATGAGGCTGGTGGCTTACGAGAGTGCTGATCTGGAGGTTGGGAGACTAAGGCTCCATCCAGTTTTGCTTGTGCCATGAAAGATGAGGATGGGGGTGGGGGGCACCTGTTCTTATTCGGTCCTATTCAAGTGATTGCAAGCCCTATCTTTTAAGGAAAGTTCTTAGGTTTTATACTAAATGATCTTCATTGGTTTTGAAAAATGGCTTTCAGAATCCTAGGAATGGAGAATAAAATCTGCAAGCTTCAGTACCCAGTCCACTTACGTCTTCTAATTGGCCCATTTTTCAGAGGTCACACCTTCTTCCAGATTTCCATGCCTGGGTATGGGAACAAGCCTGCTGTCTTTTCCTGTGTGGGGAAGAAACAGTTGCCCAGCTATGTGGAACGTAGCAGTGCATTTGATGACTTCTTACACAGATGTTAGACTAGTCCTTCAGTTTACTGAATGAACAAATGCCAATTGTGGTTAGGGAAAGTATAATAGAGGGCTAGCCTGAACTTGGAGGAGTAACCCTAAGGAGAACATAATAAATCAATACAAGGTTATGACACAAAAATATAAAGGTGTGCCAAAGTTCTGAGTCCGGAGAGATGAAACTGAGAAACACAGGGACAAAATTAGAGGATGCATGGCAAGTTTGTTAGATGGGGAGACAGAATGTGTTGAAACTCAAGATGCAGAATGGGTTAGTTAAGTATTTGCATTCTGCTGCAAAAAGTGTCATACACCTAATTTGGATGGGTGTGTGATAGTTACAGATAGCTATAGTTACAGATAGCTATACAGATGTCTATAGCTGGTTTTACATTTTGAGTTTTTAATAAATTATAGTACTAGATCATTTTTAGTTAAAATGTTACACTTCATAGTTTTTTTTTTTTTTGAAATGTGTATTTTTCTATTACAAACAAGAGGAACACATCTGGAAAGTATTTATGAAGGAAGATATGTGCTCCTGGAAACAGATACTAATAATGCATTTTAGTGAGAACTCAGGGACATCTGTATCTGAAATGACTCATGGGGCTTCCTTTCCTATATGTTACAGCTCCACTGCAGATTCAAACCCCAGACAGGGAAAGGCTAGTTAGTGTGGATTTCAGTGCACACTTCAATAACTATAACAATGGTAGTAGTAGTAGTAGTATAGTAGGGCTTTCTAGGCAGCACTAGTGATAAAGAACTCGCCTGCCAGTGCAGAAGAGGTAAGAGACACGGATTGGATCCCAGGGTCGGGACGATCCCCTGGAGAAGGGCATGGCAACCCACTCCAGTATTCTTGCCTGGAGAATCCCATGGACAGAGGCACCTGGAGGTCTACAGTTCATGGGATCGCACAGAGTTGGACAGGACTGAAGCAACTTCGCACAGCACATAGTAGTAGCAATAGTGATAGTAATCATTTGAGTGCGTGTGTTCAGTTGTGTTAATAGTAATCATAATATGTACCCTACTGCTCCATACAAGGATTCACACCTAAAAAGGTAGCATCGATAAAATGTGTATGGGAAAACAAAGTGCTACAACTGTGTCTTCTTTTGGATGGGAATTCTCTTAATTCCTACTAGAAACTCAGAGCCATCTCAAGTCAGTGTTTCTGTGCTTTATTTGCAAGTCATATGCTAGGTCATAGTTCTCAAGGGCCTGAAGGAAATGTGCTCCAAATATCTTCGTGAAATCCATTCTCCTTCCCTGTTGTTACACATGAATTTAGATGGGAAGAAATGGTAACTTGAAGGACACTCTGGGGTACCAGAAAACTCTCAGCTGTGGGTGCAGGGCAATTCTGGACATAGGACCACAGGTCACCTCAGTTTGAGGACAATTTGTCTTTGGAATCATAACAATAAAGTATCAGTTGCTGTTATACTCTATTACTTTATCATGACTATCTAATGCCTGTTTACTGTTTAGCACATGATGCTTAATAGTTATCTCATTTCACCTACTTTAGAGAAGTGTATTTAAACATCTGTTAATGAATAGAGATATGTGCTAATCTTGTAAGTGTTCAATATATCAGTTATAATACGTATCATTTCAGCCAAACAAAAATCATAGAAAAGAAATCAGATTACATATTTTTTTAAGAAAGGGAAAAGGCCAGGTCATGATAATAAGGGCCGGTAAACTATCTCCCTTTTTCACTTTAGCTTCAGTTGTTGTCATGTTTTTAAGTTCTACTCATTTAAAAGTTACACCAATTTTATTAATAAATGCCTTTATGACTGATGGCAATACAAATGGGTGCCATTTTTCTAACCATCAAGAAGGTAATATATAACAAGATCTTAAAAATACATTTATATCATCTGACCAAAGAATCCTACACCTGAATTATATATCTTTCTTTTATGTTCATAGAAGTGTTCAGTGGTATCCGTGTGTAAAAATCAGCAATGTATAATAAATGCATTAAAAACAAAATTCAGTAGAACCTAATTATTTTTATTAATAAAATTGATATAATAAATTGTACTCATTTAAAAATTACATCAATTTTATTAATAAAAATAATTAGGTTCTACTGAATTTTATGTTTTTAATGCATATAAATTTCTGATTTTTACACATAGACACCGCTGAACACTTCTAAGAAAATAGGAGAAAGACGTATAGTCAGGAGTAGCATTCTTTTGTCAGGTGATATAAATGTATTTTTAAGATCTTGTTACATATTACCGTCTTGATGGTTAGGAAAATGGCACCCATTTATATTACCATCAGCCATAAAAGCATTTACCCTTTTCCTTGCAGCCCTGCCAACACTGAGGTAAATCATTTTTATGTCTTTAAGAACTGATGAACAGCAAACATCCAGAACCATTAATTTTCATACTAGACCTTCAAATTTCTATGCCAGTTATCTTGTTAGAATTAAGATCTTGTAATGAAGGATTTTGCCTGAGAAGAATTCAAGTTATTTACACAATCATATTACTCTGACCATTTCTGTATTCAGTTTTCTTTAAAAGAAACCAGTTGCAAAAATCCTAGATTGCTACATTGTTTATTAACCTAGGGTTTTAGTCTTTTCACATGAACCATTTTTTGGCCATGTCGTATAATTTTGTCCTGATTTGAAGCTATTAAAATACCTTCAAAATTAATACCAAAATATTTTAAAAGAGTTTGTAAAGCTGTGGACAAATTAATGTGGTTTAATATCATCTTAAAAAAGAAAAGGTTTTCTGAAAATAGGACAGTAAATGAAAAGCTTTTCAATGCAAAATTACAGAAATTATAAATGAAAGACAGCAAACATCATTTTGATATACACAGCTACACTCACAAGAAAGTGGGGGAAGTCTCCAGAGGACAAAAGGAAAGAAAGGAAACTGAATGAAAAAAGAATGTCTTTCAAAGAGGGGTTTGTGAATCCTAATGAACCAGAGGCCTGGAAATTAACTGAGCGTAAATCCATGCTGAAATAGCATGTAGGGAATTGAGCCTACAAAAAGATAGGCAGTTAGAAATTATTTATACATATAGAAAAGGTAAACTAAAAGTTACCTGTCCCTAACATAGGAAGGTGACAAGGAAAACTTTTGGTCTCAACCAAGGCTTTTGTTGAAAAAAGTTAATAATTGTTGTAAATTTATGATCATAGACCTGATCACACAATTTTGAGGTTTGAATTGACATCATCATTGTAAGTCTGCGAACTCCATACCAGTAAATTAACATAAATATGGACCTGCTGCTGCTGCTGCTGCTAAGTCGCTTCAGTCGTGTCCGACTCTGTGCGACCCCATGGACGGCAGCCCACCAGGTTCTTCTATCCCTAGGATTCTCCAGGCAAGAATACTGGAGTGGGTTGCCATTTCCTTCTCCAATGTGTGAAAGTGAAAAATCCTAGGATACCTTAAATCAAATTACATAGGATTATCACACATAAATCCTGGGAAGATAAGCTCACATTCTAAAGTTCTAAGGCATACATGGAAAAAAATGTACCATGAAAAAGATCAGCAGAGAAAAAAAGGTATGGTTGGACCCTACCTCCAAGAACAAGATGATCAGACACAACAATAAAATAAACATGTTAAATAATTAAAGTATATAAACTAAACAAACAAGAACATGAGAAACATATGTTACTATGAAAATTGCCAAGCAAATTTTAAAAAGAAAAAAGAAATTTGTAGAAAAGAAATATATCCACTAGAATTTAAGTTACTGAATATGGTGGTTGGCGGTTTAGTTGCTAAGTTGTGTCTGACTCTTTGTGACCCCATGGACTGTAGCCTGCTAGGCTCTTCTATCCATGGGGATTCTCCAGGCAAGAGTACTGGAGTAGATTGCCATTTCCTTCTCCAAAAGAAATATAGTCACTAGAATTTAACAATTATTGAATATGTTAAACTTAAGATTATATGAATATTGAAAGAGTGTTAGTGAATTGGTAGATTTTACTGAGAAAACTATGGGCAATAAATAATGTGAAAAAGAAATGAACCGACATGAAGGATAGAATGAAAAGGTTCAACATAAGTGTAACTGGTACACCATGAGAAGACATTAGCGAGAATAGAAGAGAGGCAAATTTTGTAAATGATATGAACATAGAAGAGGGCGTCCCAGGTGGCACTAGTGGTAAAGAACTGCCTTCCAATGCAAGAGCCACATAAGACGTGGGTTCGATCCCGAGATCAGGAAGATCCCCTGGAGAAGGAAATGGAAACTTCAGTATTCTTGGCTGGAGAATACCATGGACAGAAGATCCTGGTGTGCTACAGTCCATGGGGTCACAAAGAGTTGGACATGACTGAAGCAACTGAGCATGCATCATAAGCATAGAACTCTTCAGAATTTAATAAAGTTAGGAATCTAAGATTCAAAGCTACATGCTTAAACTACTGAATCTCAGAAATAAAAAGGAGATATTAAGCAATGAGGCACAAAACAATACAGACTGATAAGTGGCATTTGTTGCTGCTGTTCAGTCGCTGTTATGTCCGACTCTTCAAGACCCCATGGACTGCAGCACTCCAGGTTTCCCCATACTTCACCATCTCTGGGAGTTTGCGCAAATTCACGTCCATTGAGTTGGTGATACCATGCAAGCATTTCATCCTCTGTCACCCCCTTCTCCTCCTGCCCTCAGTCTGTCCTAGCAGTGGGGTCTTTTCCAGTGCGTCGGCTCTTCACATCAGGTGGCCAAAGTATTGGAGCTTCCAATGAATATTCAGGGTTGATTTCCTTTAGGATTGACTGGTTAGATCTCCTTGCTGTCCAAGGGACTTTCAAGAGTCTTCTCCATCACCACAGTTCAAAAGCATCAATTCTTCAGTGTTCAGCCTTCTTTATGGTCCAACTCTCACCATAAATAGCATCAGTAGCTGCGAGAAGACAATGAAATAATGTAGTTATAATATTCATAAGAAAATAACTGAGAGTCTAGATATTGTATCCAGATAAGCTATCATTCAAATACGAGACCAATTTGAAGGGTTATTTGGATAATAATGAGTAAATTTAGTTAAATGTTGCTGAATGAATTATTAAGGGAAGTATCGCTATTTCAGGGAGAAGAGTAATTGCAGAAAGGAAGGAGAGGCAAGAAGGAAAAAAAACCATTTTACATATTGGTAAATCTTAAAAAAGTTGAATATAAAAAAGAATAAGAAATATGATGGCCAATTCATAGCTATAAAACCAAGGTGATATGAAAATACTGGGTAATATTAGCATGTAAGATAGGTGGATTGTTGTAGTTAGATCATTCTTCAGAAGGAGGAAAGAATAAGTGTTTAGAGTACTTTTAATATTTACTTTAAATTCACACAAGAAGTTCATTCTACTTACTGAGAAACACATGGAGTCAAACTGCCATCAAGGTGGCATTTTCCACCCTGCCCCTCCTTTATAGTCCATCCTTTCCCATACTCCTAACCACGGGCAACCTCTGCTCTGTTCACCATCTCTGTAGTTTAGCCCCTTCCAGACTGCCATATAAATGGAATCACAGAGAAGGTACCCTATTTTATATGTAACATATAAAACTGAGATTCATCCACATTGTTGCACACATTACTATTCCAGTCTTTGATTCCTAAGTAGTAGTTTTGATAATTCCAACATCTGGTTGATTCAGGCTTGGCATCTGTTGATTAGCTTTTAAGTTGTGGTCATATTTTTCTGGTAATTTTTTGTAAATTCAAATGTACCATGGGCATTTTGAATATTATGTTGTGAGACTCTGGATCCTGTTAAAATCCCGTGGAGAATGTTGACTGATGTTAGCAATCAGTCACCATTCAGACTGAAAGTTCTATCTTGCAATCTGTGGGCTGTGGTTCCATCGTCAGCTCAGTTTTCAAAGCTCTGCTAAGCTGTGTGTGTCTGCCCTGCACGTGCACCCTTTGTGTGCCAGTCTGGGAACTGGGTACTGTTTTATATCATAATTCAGTTCCCAAAACTTCTGCTGTGCTTCTTTTAGTCTGTTCTGTACATGCACAGGTCAGGTGTAAGCTTGATTTGCATCAGGTCACACATAATTTAGGAGTCCTCTTCTCCAGATCCCTCAGTTCAGGATTTCTCCCATTTTCTCAGGTTAAGGTCCTCTTCTCTCAGTTCCTTTCACCAGAAAAGATGGTTCTACCAGGCTCTACCATGACAATCACGTTTATTTTTTTGTCCTTCAATCTACTCTTGGAATTAAACATATTTCCTAATATTGACCTCTGTTAAATTCAGCATGTTAATATTTTCTTTAGGATTTTTTCATTAATATTTTCTCTCTCATTATGCACACACAAATTGCTATGGATTGAAATTGCACCCTCAAAATTCATATGTGTAAGCACCAGCTCTCATATGATGGTATTTGAAGATGAGGCCTTTGGAAGTAATTAGGTTTAGACGAGGTCATGAGGGTGGAGCCCTCATGATGAGATTAGTGCCCTTTATAAGAAGAGACACCAGAGAACTTGCTCCCTTTATGATGTGAGAATACAGTGAGAAGGGGGCTATCTGCAAACTAGGATGAGAGCCCTCACCAAGACCTGATCCCGTTGACAGCCTGGTCTCTGCTCCCAGCCTCCTGTTGGTTAGGCCGTTCTGTCTATGATATTTTGGTATGGCAGCTTGAGCTGACTAATGTACACATCCTGTTGGTTCTGTTTCTATGGATACAGATGCCTTCCTTCTTCTCTATCTCTGAAACAATTTAAATTACATTGACATTCTCGGTACTAGGAAAATTTGAAAAAAGTCATCCACAAAACAACTTTTTATTTGAGGTTTCTCTGATTGCTTCCTGTGTTTCTTATGAGGTTGCTCATCTGTTTAGGTTTTATATCTCTTCTGGGGTCAATCATTTTTAAATTTCTGTAAAATCATCTATTTTACTCAGTTTTTCAAATTTGTTTGCATAGTACCGTAAAACATACAGGCATGCGTGCTCAGTTGTGTCCGGCTCTTTGCAACACTACGGACTTGTAGCCCACCAGGCTCCTATATCCACAGAATTTTCCAGGCAACAATACTGGAGTGGGTTGCCACTTCCTCCTCCAGGAAATTTTCCTGATCCAGGGATCAAACCCGTGATATGTACTGTATTGTAAAATATTGTCATATAATATCTTATGCTTTCTTTTCAATTGTGGTTATTCCTGTCATTACTCTTCAGCGAGTGTGTCACACTGTGATTTCAACTTGCATCTCTGCTCCTGCTCTTCATATCTCTGGTTTATCCCAGATGACATTTTCAAACTTTAATGATATTACTGTCCTTCCTCCAAGGCTATTGGTATTCTGTTTGCTGTTGTTTAATAATTTTTGCCTTTTCAATTAAGTTTTGTACCTGTGCTCCTACCCCATATATTTCTTCAGAAATTTCCTTTACTTCATTTTCCTCTCCCCATTTTTTCATGTATTTTCTTGTTTCTTGGCAGATTAGCTACCAATGTGTTTATTAAAGGTGAATGATCATCTTTTTAGCAGCCTATATATCAATTTAATAAAACAAGGTAACTGAAACTGTGAGGGCTGACATTGATCCTCTATCTAAGCACTTAACATATTCAGATTAGTTAACACTATTTTATAGCTAATATTAATCAATGTTATTATTACAGAACATTCAACATATTCCTAAATAAAAGGTATTTAAAACTGAGTAAACATTTTAATTATCTCAGAATAGAGTATCTTAGTGTAGCAGAGACCGCTAACTTCCAGTATCTATTCTTCCTTGTTTTTGATAGTTAAAAATCCTGGCTAGTTCACGGCTACATTTCCCACTTTACCTTGCAGAAAGCTGTGACTACATGACCATGTTCCAGTCAATGGGTCTCAGTGCAAGCACAACCTCAACGCCATTTCCTTCAGAGGGAATTACCCTCTGCTTTCACTCTCTTCTCTGTGGGCTGGAACTGGGAGGTGCTGCCCAAGGCAAAATTGGCACAGAGCGTCTTTACCAAAATTTTAAAACATGGCTACTCCAGGAAAATAAAGATGTCCTTGCTTTGCCACTGGATTTGATAAAAAGCAGTCACTTTGGACAGATGATTCACACCTTTGGACAAACTCATGGCCAAAACTGCAGTTTCTTCCTCTTGTCCCTAACCAATGCTAGAGGAGAATTTGGGCTAAATTTTTGCCAGTGAGTGGTCTTCTACTGTGGGGCAAGATGACATCCCAAGTAATGGCCAACGGACAAGAAAGCAGAAACCTGAGCTCCTTTCCAAAAGACTTTATGAAGCACAGCCCACCTCACAGGTGTAGCATGAGAAAGAAATTGATTTCTATCTTTTTGGGGGTCTCATTGTTGTAGTAGCTAAGTCTATATTTTAACTATACTTTGATTTCTATCCTACACAAAGCATTGACTTGATACTTGATATTGACTAAATAAATTCATCTCTTTATTCAACTCCCAAACTCATTCAGTGCAGATATCTTCGACATGAGATGAAATTCAGTTTTTAAGTCAGAATGTCACAGAAGTGGATCTTGTTGACACATACTGAAGCACACAACTTCTGTTATATATAAGTCGTTCTTATTTTTTCTATTTTACTAAAATCTGTGAAATGGGCATCTTTCAGCTTACTAGTCTATTTGCTTTTTTCCCTCAATATATTTCTGAGTAGAATATTCTTCCTCTCAAAAGAAGGGGGATTTTTTTTTTTTTAATCCTAGTGATTCATGGAGGATTTTGTCAGTCAATCTCAAGCAAACTTTCAAGGAACTAAAATAAGTTCATTTTTAGAAAATAGTGACTCTACAGATATCCAGTGTGTCTACTGCCACTAAGGTAATTTTCCTTCTTTGTGTAAATGATGACAATAACAGAAATAACTCCCTTCATGCCAAATAAACTTGGCATACCTAGGGCTTGTCAGACCAAGTGAGCCTTTCAGTGCAGTATGCAATATTTATGTAATGTAGTACCACATTTTGATAAATGTTTACTAAATACATAACATGTGCCAAAGTCTATGCCATGCATAAATATAAAGATTTTCCTTACCTTTGAAACCCTTGCATATCATCTGCTAGTGGAAGAGACAAATGAGTAAAGAGATAATTTTAATATAAAGTAGTGCTTTTGACAAAAACACAGTGCCAGTCAGTTATTAATGTATTGATTCTCAACTCCAAATCCATCGTTCTTTGCCTGTTTGTGATACTGAAATATTTCTTTCCAGATGGCATATTAAAATTGGTCAACAGAGGGTGCTGGAGGGACACTGCAGGAGGTGGGGCTGCCTCTTCCCGGTTCCTGTGTGCCTTCTTTTCTCCTGCAGTGTTGGGCTAACACGCAGGACATCCAGTGGAGCTCACCTTCAGTGACTTTCAGCAGCACTCCTGTAAAGTCTTTTCAGCCCCAATAGCATTTCCAGCAGTAACTGCAGCAGTACCTCCCAACGCAGTTTGTAGGTGAGTTCTGGAGTCATCCTAGCTGAGTTTACTGGCATCTCATCATCTCCAGGCAGCAGTTTCTGGAGTGTTCTATAGTCTCTCCAGCTACCTACACATCTGCAAGTTCATTTTACATCCTCACGGCTGGATTTAGCTGGGTTCTGTGGGTGCCCAGAGAGTTCAATACCTCTTGCTGGTGACTTCCTGGCAATTTTCTGGTAAGTCCAGCCAGTGTCCAACTAGCTGCACAGCCAGTTCAACAGCAGCTTCCCCAGGTAGCCTCCCAGCAGGTACCCCAGCAGGCAGTGTCCTACCAGCTAGCCTCAGCCTACTAGCATCACTGCAGAAGCCTTCTAGCTCGGGAGTCCCAGCCCCCACTGTTCATGACCTCAGCTTCCTGAGGATAGACCAGTGCTGGCCTGGGCACTCAGGAAACCTCTCCATTACCCACTGGGCAGCAATTACCTCACAGAGAAATGAGTCACAGTCTTGGGAAGAGTCTCCTTCCTTGGATACTTCTTCAGCCTTGGGGTATTCTTTAGAACTCTTTTGATCCCTTTTCACTAGTTTTCTCTGAAAACAGTGAATAGTTCTTCATATTAAGCTTTCCCTTTACAAATTACTCTGGGGTTTCCATCTCCTTGCCGGGCTCTAACTTATAAACACTGTATTATATCTTACCCATAATTATTGACTCTAAATTAACAATGATACATAACAATTGTTGTTGATACTGAATAAATTCCATCTTTCCTGGAGAAATATCTGGCAGTCTATTTGTTTTAGGTCAACTCATCTTACCTAAAAATGAATGTTGAGGAAATCATGTATCAAGCAAGAGAAAATTATTTTCCCAGTCAAGAATTGAAGTACATTATAAATTTAACTCAAAAGTTTGATAATCCACTATTTGTGGGGCTTAAGTTTGAGGAAAATGGAGTGTTAAACAGCCAATGCTCAACACTGGACTCTGAAGTTATAGAATAGAACTTCTGTGTGGAAGTGCACAGGCCCACAGGAGTGAGACTAAGTTAATCCTTTTTAAAATTATTAAAAATTTTAAAAATATGAATCACGGAATAGCATATTACATCTTCCAAGAGCAAGTTCTCATGGAATTGAGGAGGGCATTATCCTTCTTATTTTATAAGGAGTTTATTGTTTAGTCGCTAAGTTGTGTCTCTTTTGTGACCACATGGACTGTAGCCCGTCAGGCTCCTCTGTCCATGGGATTTCCCCGGAAAGAATACTGGAGTGGCTTGCCATTTCCATATCCAGGGGATCTTCCCGACCCCAACCCAGGGATCAAACCTGCATCTCCTGCATTGGCAGGTGGATTCTTTACCATTAAGACACTGGGGAAGCCTGAGCTACCTGGGTAAGGGGTTACTAACACAAAAGTTTGAGGTCACACATTGTAGAATTCAGCTCAGTAACATGACAAATCTCCACATGGACTCTATAACAAGAAACATACAGTGAAACACAAAGATGAAACCAATTCCTGCCTTTAAGGAGTTTATCATTCAGTAAGGAAGAGACTTTTGTATATGACATGGGCATCCCTGGTGGCTCAGACAGTAAAGGATCCACCTGCAATGCAGGAGACCTGGGTTTGATCCCTAGGTTGGGAAGATCCCCTGGAGGAGGGCATAGCAACCCACTCCAGTATTCTTCCCTGGAGAATCCCATGGGGTAGCAAAGAGTCAGACACAACCGAGCGACTAACCACAGCACAAGTATATGGCAAATAGAACTAAGGAGAAAGTGCAGGAGGAAGGCAGAGTGGACTGCGGGACAGCAAAGGATATGGTCAGAGCAAGCAGTCCAGCTCAGCCAGAATATAAAATGCATGGCTGAGTGTGACAGAAAGTACTCACATGCTACGCTAAGACACTGAGTTAATTCTTAATCATTTTAACATTTTGAATAAGAAATTGAAAAAAGCTTATTTCAGGAGGCTTTTGACCACAAGGAAACCCAATTTAAAGTGACTTTAGGGACTTCTCTGGTGTCCAGCAGTTAAGACATGGTACTTCCACTGCAGGAGGAAGGATTCAATTCCTGGTAGGGGAGCTAAGATCTCACATGCCACATGTGGCAAAAAAAATACTGTAGAAAAAAAACTAAAAATAAATTTTTTTAAATAATTAAAAACAATAAAGTGACTTTAAACATATTTCACTAGCTCACATTCCAATAGGTGAGGTAAAGGTAGGCATTGGGTAAATAGGTCAGTTCAATGATACTAAAGACCCACGTTTTCCATCTCCACTCTTCACTTTGTACAGTGTTGCCTTCTTTACAACTCTGAGCTTCTCTAGGTGGAATCTTTCTGCTTCCTTTTAGGCTCCTCTATCTTAGCAAGGCTCAGGGTTCTGAAAGAGTGGTTGCAGTCTCCACTGGTGAAGCTCTGATGAACTCTGACACCTGACAACATGGACTTCAAACCTGGTTCCACATATAGTTCCATTTCTTGAGCTCTCAAAGCCTTGGTTTCATCATCAGAGATGATAATATTCTATCCATATCCATGATCAATTATTGTTTGTGCCTGTTTTCTTTTGTTCCTCAGCAAACACATTATTATACACTGTAAGTTCAAAATATAAAATTGTGGTAAGTACTATTAAAAGATGCTTCGTGTGACAACGCAATGCGATCTTTGTAAAGAATTTAGCTGTGCCTGGAAGAGCATAAAGTGCCAAAGAAACGATGGCTATGATTTTGTCACCAAAACAAATTCTTGGCTCAGGTGTTTTGGATACCCCAAGGTAACCTTTGAGAACCAGCTTTACTGAAATTAATGAATAGCAAAAATTTGTAGGAGATTAATATGGATGATGGTATAAGGACTCTTTGCTATGAAATAAAATGAGTGGGTCCAGAGGTCCCATGGTAAGAGAATAATTGCTTCCTCTTCTGTTTCTATTTGGGATCAAGAAGCAGGGATTTGTTGTTGTTCAGTCGCTCAGTCGTGTCCAATTCTTTGCAACCCCTTGGACTGCAGCACACCAGGCTCCCCTGTCCTTCATTATCTCCTGGAGTTTGCTCAAACTCATGTCCACTGAGTCAATGATGCCATCCAACCATCTCATCCTCTGTTGCCGCCTTCTCCTCCTGCCCTCAATCTTTCCCAGCATTAGGGTATTTTCCAGTGAGTTGACTCTTTGCATCAGGTGGCCAAAGCAGGGATTAAATATACAACACTACCCTGATTATTTGTATCTATCAGGTCTGCACAAAAAGTTCTGTGTCTTCCCTCCCAGTTATGAAATATTTGATTTGGTTACACTGAAATTTTAAGAGCTCTTTCAAATCCTGAAAGATGATGCTGTGAAAATGCTGCACTCAATATGCCAGCAAATTTGGAAAACTCAGCAGTGGCCACAGGACTGGAAAAGGTCAGTTTTCACTACAATCCCAAAGAAAGGCAATGCCAAAGAATGCTCAAACTACTGCACAACTGCACTCATCTTACATGCCAGTAAAGTAATGCTCAAAATTCTCCAAGCCAGGCTTCAGCAATACAGGAACCGTGAACTTCCTGATGTTCAAGGGGTTTTAGAAAAGGCAGAGAAACCAGAGATCAAATTGCCAACATCTGCTGGATCATGGAAAAAGCAAGAGAGTTCCAGAAAAACATCGATTTCTGCTTTATTGACTATGCCAAAGCCTTTGACTGTGTGGATCACAATAAACTGCAGAAAATTCTGAAAGAGATGGGAATACCACCTGATCTGCCTCTTGAGAAACCTGTATGCAGGTCAGGAAGCAACAGTTCGAACTGGACATGGAACAACAGACTGGTTCCAAATAGGAAAAGGAGTACGTCAAGGCTGTATATTGTCACCCTGCTTATTTAACTTATATGCAGAGTACATCATGAGAAATGCTGGACTGGAAGAAGCACAAGCTGGCATCAAGATTGCCGGGAGAAATATCAATAACCTCAGATATGCAGATGACACCACCCTTATGGCAGAAAGTGAAGAGGAACTCAAAAGCCTCTTGATGAAGGTGAAAGTGGAGAGTGAAAAAGTTGGCTTAAAGCTCAACATTCAGAAAGCGAAGATCATGGCATCTGGTCCCATCACTTCATGGGAAATAGATGG
>NW_011494607.1:1320826-1321074 GCF_000754665.1 Bison bison bison
ATATTCAAAAGCAGAGACGTTACTTTGCCAACAAAGGTCCGGCTAGTCAAGGCTATGGTTTTTCCTGTGAGAGTTGGACTGTGAAGAAGGCTGAGAGCCAAAGAATTGATGCTTTTGAACTATGGTGTTGGAGAAGACTCTTGAGAATCCCTTGGACTGCAAGGAGATCCAACCAGTCCATTCTGAAGGAGATCAGCCCTGGGATTTCTTTGGAAGGACTGATGCTGAAGCTGAAACTCCAGAACTTT
>NW_011494607.1:1321174-1322905 GCF_000754665.1 Bison bison bison
CCCTGGGATTTCTTTGGAAGGACTGATGCTGAAGCTGAAACTCCAGAACTTTGGCCACCTCATGCGAAGAGTTGACTCATTGGAAAAGACTCTGATTCTGGGAGGGATTGGGGGCAGGAGGAGAAGGGGACGACAGAGGATGAGATGGCTGGATGGCATCACTGACTCAATGGACGTGAATCTGAGTGAACTCTGGGAGTTGGTGATAGCCAGGGAGGTCTGGCGTGCTGCGATTCATGGGGTCGCAAAGAGTCGGACACGACTGAGCGACTGAACTGAACTGAACTAGAATCACTTCTAGAAAATGTCCCTAAATTAACTCTACCAATTTTCTAATTGGTCACCACAATTACGACTCCCACCTGTGCCTTAATCTAAACTAAAAACAAGTGAAGACCAGTAATTGTGGAGATGTTTACAATTGTATAGATGGAAACAGCCAGTGTTGTCCTTAATCTTAAGGACTTCACAGCTGACGGTAGGTAGGGCCTGATTTAGTTAAAGACAATCCAGAAAGTGTGAGATAAAAATATGCTTTGGAGAGGTGGGAGTGGGGGAAGTAGAGGGTGGGGCATGAGAGGGCTGAGTGGGGGGTCAGGGGGTTGGAGGGGTGAAGGAGTTGGAGGTTTGGGGTGAGGGGTTAGGGCTCTAGAGTCCAACAGCACCTGAGTCTTAAAGGGAGTGTGGAAAGTAGTCAGAGAATGGAGGATTAGGAAAAGAGAGGAAGAGAAGGAGAGAGAGAGATGGAGAAGAAGAGAGACAGATATGGCGGGAGGGGTGGGGTGTGGGGGAAGGGGGTATAATTTTCCTGACCTAAAGGACTGCATCAATAGGTCAAGTCTGCACCAAGGATTCAAGAAACATCTGACTCCCAGCTCAGCCCTATTCCCTGTCCAGACTCCCACAGGCCCAGCTTTCAGGTTTTAGCTCCACTTCAGCCATGAAATCCTCTTGGAGTCACCCTCCACCCTCCACTGGCTAGTCTACTAGCCAGAACTGATTGGCTAGTAATTTTTCAAAATTAAATAATGGTGTGATCTGCAAACATGGAGAGTCAATGTCCCTGATATCAATAGTAGCAGAGAGAATATGCTCTGGATTTGACTCCTCTTGGCCTAAAAGAGAGGAAAATAGAACACCCAGCCACACAAAAGGAAAATCCTAGTTAAAGGCCAATTTGCTTATGCATTTGGACATTTATGACAAAAATTAATGTCATTGGGCTAAAAACGCAAAGCTGAGGTCGAGTTGGAATAAAAGTCACACCAAATTCAAGAACTTCAGCCTTCCTGAAAGTGCCATTTACAGAACTACCAAACCCGCAGTTCATTGTCACACACATGCATTTATGAGCATTTGCCAATCACCAAGCCCAGGTAAAAGGATTCACGAATAAGCAACATTCCCTGCTTTCACTGAGCTTGCCATCTGAAAGACTGAAATTTCAAAATGTTATCATAATACGTGTTAACATTTAAATTTAAAAACTGCACATTTATAAAACGCTTGTTTTTAAAGTAATTATCTGTAGGCAGATTTCACTTGTGTAGAGATCAATTAATTCATAGCACAGCTGTCTAGATTTTCAAACATAGGCAATTCCACACCTAATCCTTGAGATAATCAGTGATTTGCTAGGATTAAAACCCCTTCACTTCCTAGACCACGTACTTGACCCCAGAGGCAACCTAAGGTGCAGGAAGAGCGTGAAAGACTAAACATCACTGATAG
>NW_011494607.1:1323005-1328950 GCF_000754665.1 Bison bison bison
CACTGATAGCATCCAAACATCTCCATCAACCTACCAGTCAAAAATATGTGCCAAGTGCAGTGCAATGTGTTCATCTGCCCACCCCAACCCCCCTCCCTCCTACCTCCCATACCCCCAACCTACCTCCCTTCCCCTCACGCCCCCCTCCCCCCTCCTCGGACTTTCGGCTCATTTTGGCAAAGAACATCTTAGGAGACCCTCCACTCCCTCCCTCCCACCCTCGATTTGGCTTATCTTGGCAAAGAACATTTTAGGAGGCCTCCCTCCCTTCATCCCGTCTTTCTTTCTTTCAAAGGAGGATGGGGAGGAGTTCATCTCCCTATTCGAGAAATTACCTCCACTAAATCTCACTCTTGGCCCACCTCTTGGTTCTCAGATCAGGCAAAAAGTCACCGCGTGCAAGACCCTCGTCGGAGGCGAGCACGCTCCATAGCTGGGGCCGCTCCGCCCTCGCAGCCGGCTTTGGCTCACACGGAGCTCGGAGAGGAGAAAGGCTCGTGCGGCAGCTGATCCTGGTTTCTGGAAAGCTGACCTTCCCTGCCCAGTAACGTGCGGCTGCCGGAGCCTCAGCTGCAGCCGCTCTGCGGGCCCCGCAGCGCAGTCTCGTGCTCCTGGTCCTCGCGCCCGCGCTTCAGCCCGAGGCTCGTAGCAGCTGCCGGGTGATCCAGCGGAAATGACAAGCCGCGGTTCCCGGTGACAGGAGAGTGCGAGCCGCTGCTCTTCCGAGCCAGAGACAGGAGGTGTGTCGGGGAAGCAGCGCCCTGAGAAGGTTCTCGCCGCGGCGGCTCAAGCTCGTCGCTGTCTCTTCACTTCCTGTCACTCGGGCGTTCCGCGCTCTTGACCTGGGAAAGATGGTTATAATAGTAACAAAGCTGGTGCACTGCCTTCATCTCAGGTAAGGAGAGCGGCTTTGCGTGCTTTTCTCTGCTCTGTGCATGTGGTAACTCCGAAACCCACATTGGGAAAGGTCTTTTACCTGCTAAAGTTTGTTTTTTAACGAAGACTGAGAAAGAGTTTTTGTGTGATTTTAAAAATCCTTTCGGGCTGAGTTTAAAAGTAAGCTTTAGTGTTCTTTCTTGATCTCTGTTTTTCTTGACCCCGTCCCTGACCTGCTTGGTACAATTTCAGCTTCTGTTTGCAAGATGAGGTTAAGGTACTTTTTTTTTTTTCCTTTTTAAAGATTTCTGGGATATTCTAGGGGAGCTACTTTCCATATAGGCAAACGGATATTTTAATTGGTAGTCTTTTCAGGATGGTTATGATTTCAATTACAGCTAAGAGAGGATAATTAATAATATTAAAGTTGAACGTCAGTTTTGAGCAGCATTGAACTTAAGTTGCCTAGAGGACATGTGCATACTGTATGCAGTTACCTGGTTATTTGTGAAAACAAAACAAGTGGTGGGGGTTACTCTTGAGAAATAGGAGCCCAGAGATTTAAAGAAAAACAAAAAATTAGCACTCCTTCTGTCCTTTGGGTGTTGATCGAGAGAGCGTCTCCACAGCATTGTCAGTTCAAAACTAAAGAAACACTGTCAAAGTGTAGTTTTGTGGTTGCAAATTAACTTTGCTGATGAAAACTGTGGAGTCAGCATCTTTAGCTGACTTTTCATATAAAGAAAAAAATAGAGGAGGTTTTCAAATATAAACCAAGATCATTCAAATAACTGTATTTGACTGCTACCAAACAAAAACCAACATGTAATATTAACTACAGTTTCAGTTACTATTAATTTGGTTGGAGGTTTTTCGAGAAAGCACTTTTCCTACTAAATCCCAAATTAATAAGTGAGTAGGAGAAGGCAATGGCACCCCACTCCAGTACTCTTGCCTGGAAAATCCCATGGGCGGAGGAGCCTGGTAGGCTGCAGTCCTCGGGGTCGAGAAGAGTTGGGCACGACTGAACAACTTCATTTTCACTTTTCACTCTCATGCATTGGAGAAGGAAATGGCAACTCTCTCCAGTGTTCTTGCCTCGAGAATCCCAGGGATGGGGGAGCCTGGTGGGCTGCCGTCTATGAGGTCGCACAGTCGGACACGACTGAAGGGACTTAGCAGCAGCAGCAGCAGTAGGTCTACAAGTATTGCTTAACACTTAGCAATTATAACCAAATGGGATAGAAAAATGTCTTCTTTATAGTCTAATATTAGATTTCTTTGTTTCCTGCCTAATTGTATCCTTTTAAATAAGCCTTATTGATAATGGTTCATTTAAAATGGTAACTATGTGCTGTTTCTCTGAGATATCCTTTGATGTCTTTTTCTTATCAAAACTAAAACCCTCAAATTACAAATTTTGCAGTGATAAAGAGGAAAAGACAAATAAATGCTTAATATTGAGTAGTAAGTGCTTGACTGAAAAAAAAAGTCTCTGGATAGATTGTTGCTTATAGTCTTTTTTAATACAGTTCACTGTTTGTGATGCATTCTCTTGTGGACCCATTGAACTATGAACAAGTAAACAGACTCTAGGAAGAAAGAGTGAGGATTCAAGCTTGTGCAGAGCTAAAATGTTGTTGTACTCAGTCATGTCTAACTCTTTGCTGCCCCCATGGACTCCCACCAGACTCCTTTGACCATGGAATTTTCCAAGCAAGCATGCTGGAATGGGTTGCCACTTCCTACTCCAGGTATTCCTGAGCCAGGGATCAAACCCTCATCTCTTACATCTCCTGCTTTGAAAGTGGATTCATTCCCCAAACTCCACCTGGGAAGCCCTAAATGTTTATTTCTATCTTATTCTGGAGGGATTGGAAGCCAGCTCCATTCACTCAAAAGACTTGGTTCTACAGAAGGAACAGAGTTCTTTAAAGTCTCATTATTAGTCTGGGAGCTGAGAGAAATCCATTCCTTCCTCCTGTTTTGGTGTAAATATCCCAACTCCATGCATTGTTAGCACCCCAAGTTGTGAGCTCTCAGCTGACCTGTTCCAAGACAAAAGCTACCTGGGAACACTGACAGTAATAGCCTGATCTCTTATCTTTAGCTATTCATGTCAGCTGAGTTCGCAGATCCCCAGCCCAGGAGACCCTCAGTGGAATTAACTTAAGCATCATGTCTATAGCTCCCAAGGACCTATGGTTTTACTGAGGAAAAACTGTCTCTAAGGCCTGCCTCTGTTCTTGGTCTCTATCACTGGAATAGTTTCTGGGAGGTTCCCCCAACCCCCCATTATCAGCAATGATCATTCTGGTTCTAGTTAGGTATTAAGTTTGTTCTAATGCTAAGAACTCCAATCAGCAGTTGCCTGAATGATACCATAACAATTGATTAATCTGAAGAAGAAAACAAAGTCATTCCATCATTTGGGTTTTGAGAGACAGTTCTGTTTCTTTCTCTGCTGCTTTCTCCTCTTGTCCAGTCAGGTGCAAAGTGAAGACGGTGCTGCAGCCTCTGTTGCTGTCCTGTCCCAGCCTTGCTGGTGTCTCTTCCACGTGAGATCGAAAAAATAAAATGTAATTTTTGGACTGCCTTACAGTGGTTGAAGACAATGCTTGAAATATAAATTTCATTTGCCCTTTTAACATTGAATAGTACTAGAACTTCAGTCCCAGTGTGTACGTTTTCCTTGTCTTTTCCTTTATTGAGGAAGAACTTATATCTGCCCCTTTATTTCTACCTTGAATTTTGAGGTAGATTCAGCCTGGTGGGCTGCCGTCTATGGGGTCGCACAGAGTCAGACACAACTGAAGTGACTTAGCAGCAGCAACTAGTGTTTGGGGCTTCCCAGGTAGCTCAGTGGTAAAGAATCTGCCTGCTAAGCAGGACACTTGGGTTCAATTCCTGCATCGGGAAGATCCCCCGGAGAAGGAAATGGCCCCACTCCAGTATTCTTGCCTGGGAAATCCAATGGACAGAAGAGCCTGGTGGGCTACAGTCCATAGGGTCGCAAAATGTCAGACACAACTCCATGACTAAATAGCAGCAGCAACTACTGTTTAGGATTCGAACAAGGCTCAGCTGTGGTTACTGTTTCCCAAGTGGCTCAGTAGTGAAGAATGCTGCCAATGCAGGAGCCACAGGAGATGGGAGTTTGATCCCTGGGTCAGGAAGATGCACTGGAGGAGGAAATGATAACCCCCTCCAGTATTCTTGCCTGAGGAAGTCCCTTGGACAGAGGACTCTGGCAGGCTACAGTAGGTGGAGTCTCAGAGTCGGACACGACTGAGCATGCACACAGCTATTGTTTTGTTCATTCTTAAAACGTAAATCAGTACATGCTGCTACTGCTAAGTCGCTTCAGTCATGTCCAACTCTGTGTGACCCCAGAGATGCCAGCCCACCAGGTTCCCCTGTCCCTGGGATTCTCCAGGTGAGAACACTGGAGTGGGTTGCCATTTCCTTCTCCAGGGCATTAAAGTGAAAAGTGAAAGTGAAGTCACTCAGTCGTGTCCGACTCCTAGGGACCCCATGGACTGCAGGCCACCAGGCTCCTCCATCCATGGGATTTGCCAGGCAAGAGTACTAGAGTGGGTTGCCATTGCCTTCTCCAGATCAGTATATACCCCCAAGTATTTTTTTTATAGAGGGACTGCATGTATTTTAATAATATTATATGGAACATTTTCATCTATCCCTCATCAGATTTTTTTTGTAGCAGTCTGAAAAGAGCTAATCAACTATCTTGTACAGCCTGAAAGATGTTCATCCTTGTCCCTGGTTGCTTTTGATTTAATAAATGAATTTTCCTTTAATTAGGCTGACTCTTAGCTTTGGTTTTAACAACTTAAGGAAAGGAACATTGTACCTATACAGAACTAGAAATACTCAAACATTAACTGCAGTCTGGGCAAGAAGCCAGCAATATCAAACTAGTTCTAGGGTTGATATACTCGTGTCCAAAAAACCCAGGGAGTCTGTCATCTTCAAGGGCATAGTTAGTTTTTAGCCCAGCCAGCAATTTTCACCTTGTCATTTCTAGAAATTCAACCTGGGAATATAGATACATCCTAAGGCTTTAGGATAGTATTGTTTCTCTGTGACATTCTTCTCTGTGGAATAGTTCAGCAACGTGGGTGGGGGAGGTGGGGAGTAGGGAATGGGGAAGTGGAGGTCATGCTGATGTCTTTTGGAAGGTTCAAGCCTAGTTGGCATCTGAATATCTGCGTTTCTTGGAACAGATCATCAATTTTTCATTCCCTCCTCCTCCATCTTTTTTTTTTAAACTATTTTAAAAATGTACTTCTTTTTGGCTGTGCTGGGTCTTTCTTGTGTACAGACTTGGTCTAGTTGTGGTGCATGGTCTTCTTATTGCAGTGGCTTCTCTTGCTTCGGCTTTAGGACATGTGGGCTTCAGTAGTTGTGTGAAGTTTAGTTGCTCTGCATGTGGAATCTTCCCGGACCAGGGACTGAACTGGTGTCCCTTGCATTGCAAAGCAGATTCTCAACCATTGGACCACCAGGGAAACCCACCTCCTTCTACATTTTTAAAGTTGCGTATATTATTATGTTTGAATATCTTGCTTATATCAATTTTAAAAGAGTTGTAAGCCATTGCAGAGTTAACCTGATGAATCTCTTAGAAACCTTCAATTCTAAAAAGTCACCTGGTAAAAGCATTCAAAAAAAGAGTCCAAACTAAATGCCCATTCTCTGCTTCTACTACCATTTATCACACAAATGGGCAGTGATGATGGCAGGGCATGCTGAGAAGAAAATGCACAGTCTTAATCACTTCCTCAGGCTCATTATAAACTTATTAAAAATATTAGTACTTGTTTGCATTGTATTTTCACACCGAGTGTTTTCATGTAGGTTCAGTTCAGTTCAGTCATTCAGTCGTGTCTGACTCTTTGCGACCCCATGAATCCCAGCACGCCAGGCCTCCTTGTCCATCACCAACTCCCAGAGTTCACTGAGACTCACATCCATTGAGCCGGTGATGCCATCCAGCCATCTCATCCTCTGTCATCCCCTTTTCCTCCTGCCCCAATCCCTCCCAGCAT
>NW_011494607.1:1329097-1334348 GCF_000754665.1 Bison bison bison
TCATGGCTGCAGTCACCATCTGCAGTGATTTTGGAGCCCCAAAAAATAAAGTCTGACACTGTTTCCACTGTTTCCCCATCAATTTGCCATGAAGTGGTGGGACCAGATGCCATATCCTCGTTTTCTGAATGTTGAGCTTTAGGCCAACTTTTTCACTCTCCTCTTTCACCTTCATCAAGAGGCTTTTGAGTTCCTCTTCACTTTCTGCCATAAGGGTGGTGTCATCTGAATATCTGAGGTTATTGATATTTCTCCTGGCCATCTTGATTCCAGCTTGTGCTTCTTCCAGCCCAGCGTTTCTCATGATGTACTCTGCATATAAGTTAAATAAGCAGGGTGACAATATACAGCCTTGACGTACTCCTTTTCCTATTTGGAACCAACATGCCAGCAAATTTGGAAAACTCAGCAGTGGCCACAGGACTGGAAAAGGTCAGTTTTCATTCCAGTCCCAAAGAAAGGCAATGCCAAAGAATGCTCAAACTACCACACAATTGCACTCATCTCACACGCTAGGAAAGTAATGCTCAAAATTCTCCAAGCCAGGCTTCAGCAATACGTGAACCGTGAACTTCCAGATGTTCAAGCTGGTTTTAGAAAAGGCAGAGGAACCAGAGATCAAATTGCCAACATCCGCTGGATCATCGAAAAAGCAAGAGAGTTCCAGAAAAACATCGATTTCTGCTTTATTGACTATGCCAAAGCCTTTGACTATGTGGATCACGATGAACTGTGGAAAATTCTGAAAGAGATGGGAACACCAGACCACCTGACCTGCCTCTTGAGAAACCTATATGCCGGTCAGGAGGCAACAGTTGGAACTGGACATGGAACAACAGACTGGTTCCAAATAGGAAAAGTCTGTATATTGTCATGTAGGTTACTATATTAAATAAACATTTGATGCCTACACTTCCCTATCTTTCCCCAAATTTCTGAAATTCAACATAGACCCAAGAGACTGAGCTTTATCTTTGTGTTCCAAGCTTGCTTCTCTAGCTGTCACTCCTGACACTATCTGTTTGGTAGGAAAGGGGAGAATCTCTTTGTGTTCTTTCTTTTCCATCTGATAGAAAGTAATGTCTATACAAGTTTGGAAAAGCCTCTCAGATCTTTCCCTCCCATCCATTCTGCTGGTTACTATTTTGGTTCAGTCAGTTCCTTCCATTTTTCACTGGCTCTGTTGAGCATTCTGTAGTACTCCACTCTTTGGTCTTCTGTTTGTGCTACAGCCAGAGTGATCTATTTGGGCTCTCAAAAAATTTAGGTGCCTGACCACGGTGGTTTCCAGATGACATGATACAGTGCCACACATCCAGATCATCTGTGAATTTCTCAGACGTACAAGGTACATCTCAATTCGCCTTCACTTTCTAAATTTATCTCCTTCCTTTTCTCGCTGTTTTACCCCATGATCTACCTGTGTTGATCTTTTGTTTCTTTAATATATTAATCTTGCGCCTGTATCTCCTGTGTCTTCTACTGTGATATCTTTCTCCATCTTCTCCAAATAGTGTATTTTATTCATTCCTAGAGATCCAGACCGAATTTGTCTGTTTCTTAGCTTCTCCTGAAACAACCTGATTAATATTAAAGCAGTTGCTTCCCTGGTGGGCTATAGTCCATGGGGTTGCAAAGAGTCAGATACGACTGAGTGACTAACATTTTCAATTTTTCTTTTTTTCTGTAGTCACTAAAATCATCGGTAGTTTATTCACTTCATGTTAATACTTAATATTGATTGTGTGCCTTTTGCTTGCCAGATACTGCATTTAGTTCCTGAAGATACAGGAATGAAAATACGCGGACTTGCTCTCTCCATGAATGTCTAGTGGCAAGACACCTCCAAAGTGAGAGACTCCACAGGGCCAAAGCAGGATGCTGTTTGGGGTCATTATTTACTATTGTTATTACAGAATTTGGTCCTTCTTTAGACTAGGCTTCTTTCTTCAGCCCTGTGGGTCCACTTAGGCAACTAGTCTACATAATCCTGAAACCGTAGGCCTAGGTCTGTGAATTAAAGGGCCAGAGAGTGTGACTTATTGGAATAGAACCATCATTATTGGAACAAAAATATAGTATCAGATGTCTAACTGGCATTTTTTACTTTTTAAGGTTGCTCAACCAATAGTCCTAACAGATCTCTTTTCTCATTCCCTGCATATATTGTTTTTATTTTATTTGTTTTAGATAGACTTCCTTTTAGAGTACTGTTGGGTTCATAGCAAAATTGAGATGATGATACAACCATTTATCACATCCCTAGCCTTCCCCATTATCAACATCTTCCACCAGAATGATAACATTTGTTACAACTGATGAACCTACAGTGATACCTCATAATCACCCAGAGTTCATACTTTACAACAAAGTTCACTCTTGGTGTTATACTTTCGATGGGTTTGGGTAAACGTATAATAACACACAGGCTTCCCAGGTGGCTCGGTGGTAAAGAATCTGCTGTCAATTCAGGAGACATGGTTTGATTCCTGAGTCTAGAAGCTCCCCTGGAGAAGGAAATGGCAACCCACTGAGGTATTCTTGCCTGGAGAATTCTGTGGACAGAGGAGCCTGGTGGGCCACAATCCGTGGGGTCACAGAGTTGGACGTGACTTAGCGGCTGAGCACGCACAGCACATGATGACATGTATCTGTCATCGATATCATACGAGTATTTTCACCGCCCTAAAAGCACTCTGTGCTCTGCTTATTCATCCCTTTCTTCCCTTCCCTACCCCCAACCCCTGGGAACCACTGATGTTTTTATTGTTTGCAGAGTTTTGCCTTTTGCAGAATGTCATAGAGTTGGAATAACGCAGTATGTAGTCTATTCAGATTGGCTTCATTTAGTAACATGCATTTATTTTCCCATTGTCTTTTCATGACCTTCTAGCTTATTCTTTTTAGTGATGAATAATATTCCATTGTCTGTGGCTATACCACAGTGCATTCTTTCTAATTATTTTTGTTTTTTTCTTCTGTTGGACTTGGGTCTTTAGGGGGTCAAGGCTTTGTTTGGTTCCAGGCACATTTATAGTATGCACATAATTAATGGTTGTTGTGTGAATAAGTCATAGGTGAATATATGAGACATGTAATTTTTCTTTTTCTTGTAGTCTGTCCTTCACCTGGAAGCAGCTTCCAGACTGGATAAGTTTGTGCTTGTGGGAGAGTGTGCATTTTATTTTGCTTTTTCTCTATTAGCCTGCCATCACTTCTTAAACACAATGGTCAGTAAAGTACAGCTCTTGAGCTAAATCTGCCCTGATACTCATTTTCATAAATAAAGTTTTAATGGTACACAACCATGCCCATTCATTTGTGTAATGTGACTGGAAGACTTGAGTGATAGAGAGAGAGACCATATGATCACTTGTGCTAAATATTTACTTAGCCTTTACAGCAAAAGATTTCTGACCCCTGCTCTAAGTGGGGAAGAAGCTAGAGTCTGAGATCAGGGTGGCAGAAGTGATTGCTTGAGGGGACTTTTCCAAAGTATCAGCTGTTAGATCCTTCAGTTCAGTTCAGTCGCTCAGTCATGTCCGACTCTTTGCAACCCCAGGGACTGCAGCATGCCAGGCCTCTCTGTCCATCACCAACTCCCAGAGTTTACTCAGATTCGTGTCCATTGAGTCGGTGATGCCATCCAACCATCTCATCCTCTGTCATCCCATTCTCCTCCTGCCCTCAATCTTTCCCAGCATCAGGGTCTTTTAAAATGAGTCAGTTCTTCACATCAGGTGACCAAAGTATTGGAGTTTCAGCTTCAACATCAGTCCTTCTAATGAATATTCAGGACTGGTTGGATCTGCTTGCAGTCCAAGGGATTCTCAAGAGTCTTCTCCGACACCACAGTTCAAAAGCATCAATTCTTCGCTGCTCAGCTTTCTTTATGGTCCAACTCTCACATCCATACATGACTACTGGAAAAACCATAGCCTTGACTAGAGGGACCTTTGTTGGCAAAGTAACATCTCTGCTTTTTAATATATTGTCTAGGGTGGTCATAACTTTCCTCCCAAGGAGTAAGCATCTTTTAATTTCATGGCTGCAATCACCATCTGCAGTGATTGTGGAGCCCCCAAAAATAAAGTCTGCCACTATTTCCACTGTTTCTCCATCTATTTGCCACGACGTGATGGGACCATGTTAGATACGTATATGGAATAATATGTTTCTGAGATTAATTTTGATTAGTGTTGCAGGTAGAAACCATAAAAACAGATCTGGTGAAAGATCTGGTAGCTTTGTTTTACTAATCACAAGACAGACGCTTTTGACCCAAGCCGATTTTAAAACTTTAACATGAATCAGAATCACCTGGAGGGCTTGTTTGAACGCAGAGTGTTTTCCCTCCCCTGAGTGAACTCCTAATTCAGTAGCCTCGGGAGATGCTCCAGAAGCTGCATTGAGACAGGTTCCTGGATGCTGCTGATGCTGTTGATCTGGGGACTACACTTTCAGACCCATTAGTTCAGAGCTGTGATTCTGAGCCTCAGTTGCATCTCAGAACCATCTAGGGAGTTTAAATTTTTTTTTTTTTAAATAAAACATACTTGGCCTCACCCCAAACTTACAAATCAATCCCCAGAGTTTGTCTGTATTTTAAAAAGAGTAATTCTGAAGAATAATCATCTTGCTTTTAGAACTGTCATATGGGCTTTGCTGGCTAAGATGTACATGAGCTGTTTTGATGACAACAAACTTTGTTTACAGTAAATTCTAAAAAATTACATCCAGATATCATTCCTTTCTTAGTTTTAAGTAAAACTAAACTGGAATACTGTATGTATATTACATTTGTCAGTGGACTGCAGAAAAATTATAGTCTAAAAAGTGCACTCAATTCAGCAGAGTTCCTTTTTTCTTACTAACTTTGGGAAGTATTTGTAAATTTTGTTTTTTCACTGTGTAAAATTAGTTGCAATTCTATACTTGATAATTTCCCTTAAAATGAGTGAGGGTAACCAACAAGGACCCACTATGTAGCATAGGGAACTGTTCTCAATATTTTGTAATAACCTAGAAGGGAAAATCAGAGATACCAAAGAAAATCAGAGATACCAAAGGAACATTTCATGCAAGGATGAGCTCGATAAAGGACAGAAATGGTGTGGACCTAACAGAAGCAGAAGATATTAAGAAGAGATGGCAAGAATACACAGAAGAATTGTACAAAAAAGATCTCCACGACCCAGATAATCACGATGGTGTGATCACTGACCTAGAGCCAGACATCCTGGAATGTGAA
>NW_011494607.1:1334448-1334866 GCF_000754665.1 Bison bison bison
TCCTGAAAGATGATGCTGTGAAAGTGCTGCACTCAATATGCCAGCAAATTTGGAAAACTCAGCAGTGGCCACAGGACTGGAAAAGGTCAGTTTTCACTACAATCCCAAAGAAAGGCAATGCCAAAGAATGCTCAAACTACCACACAATTGCACTCATTTCACACACTAGTAAAATAATGCCCAAAATTCTCCAAGCCAGGCTTCAACAATATGTGAACCATGAACTTCCTGATGTTCAAGCTGGTTTTAGAAAAGGCAGAGGAACCAGAGATCAAATTGCCAACATCTGCTGGATCATGGAAAAAGCAAGAGAGTTTCAGAAAAACATCGATTTCTGCTTTATTGACTATGCCAAAGCCTTTGACTGTGTGGATCACAATAAACTGTGGAAAATTCTGAAAGAGATGGGAATACCAGA
>NW_011494607.1:1335247-1339264 GCF_000754665.1 Bison bison bison
AACAGTGTCAGACTTTATTTTTCTGGGCTCCAAAATCACTGCAGATGGTGACTGCAGCCATGAAATTAAAAGCCGCTTACTGCTTGGAAGGAAAGTTATGACCAACCTAGATAGCATATTCAAAAGCAGAGACATTACTTTGCCAACAAAGGTCCAGCTAGTCAAGGCTATGGTTTTTCCAGTGGTCACGTATGGATGTGAGAGTTGGACTGTGAAGAAGGCTGAGCGCCGAAGAATTGATGCTTTTGAACTGTGGTGTTGGAGAAGACTCTTGAGAGTCCCTTGGACTGCAAGGAGATCCAACCAGTCCATTCTGAAGGAGATCAGTCCTGGGTGTTCTTTGGAAGGACTGATGCTGAAGCTGAAACTCCAGTACTTTGGCCACCTCATGACTCATTGGAAAAGACTCTGATTCTGGGAGGGATTGGGGGCAGGAGGAGAAGGGGACGACAGAGGATGAGATGGCTGGATGGTATCACCAACTCCATGGACGTGAATCTGAGTGAACTCCGGGAGTTGGTGATGGACAGAGAGGCCTGGCATGCTGTGATTCATGGGGTCGCGAAGAGTCGGACACGACTGAGCGAGTGATCTGATCTGATAAGGGAAAAGAGTCTGAAAGAGTATATCTGTATAGCTACTACCTGTCTGTCTATCTGAATCACTTTGCTGTACACCTGAAAGTAACACAACATTGTAAATTAGCTATACTTCAATACTGGGTTGAAGAGTCATGAACAGCTCACATTCTGACATCCTTCCATGGTTTCACTGTAGCAGGTTTAAATGTTCAAGTGCTTTCTAAAAATGGCTGGAAATAGCCCAAGAGGTCTTCTTTCTGGCTTTTCCTCCTCTCTTTTCAGAGAGAAAACATCCCTTACCATCTGGGTAGGTATATTTTTAAACAAAATAAAATCCTGTTGCTCTGTACATGCTTTTGTTTAGAGATTTTGTTTCCCCTCTACTGCCATTTCTGCATACTATATCTCTGTATTCATTTTAATTTCGTTGATTGCTATTTGTAATGTTCTGAAGCTGAGTATTATGTCAGAATACAAATAAGGCAAAACAACCATGAAATAGTAAATGTCTAAGAAACAATTATTTGGCACTTTGGCTGCTAATGTAGTTGCCTCAACAATCAGGAGCCACACAAAGAACTCCTAAGCCCTGTGTTTAGGAAGGGTGAGCATTGCAGTCATGTTTTTGGTCTGCAGTTTAAAAAAATCTTTTCTTTGACCTTAAAAGGGTAGGAATAAATACAAAGATTTGAGTTTATGGATCCCCAAATTCATACAACAAAATAGCCATCAACTTCAACTACATAATTTTGCATATGGAATCATGATGATTACTAACATGAAGTGTCAGAATATGAGTTTGACAAATAGCTTTATAAAAATCATGTACTAACGTATGGAAGAACTAATTTGTTAAAGGAATTTGAATTTGAAGTCAGCTGTCTTGAGTGAAAATTCTCACTTTTTTTTTTTTTGCATTTCATTAGGAGATGGATGCGGAGAAGGCAATGGCACCCCACTCCAGTACTCTTGCCTGGAAAACCCCATGGATGGAGGAGCCTGGTAGGCTGCAGTCCACGGGGTCGCTAAGTCAGACATACCTGAGCAACTTCACTTTCACTTTTCACTTTCATGCACTGGAGAAGGAAATGGCAACCCACTCCAGTGTTCTTGCCTGGAGAATCCCAGGGACAGGGGAGCCTGGTGGGCTGTTGTCTGTGGGGTCGCACAAAGTTGGACACAACTGAAGTGACTTAGCAGCAGGAGATGGATGAGGAAATACTTAGGAGCTATTGTGAGTTGCATAGAAATGAAGAACTTTTATTCTTTCCTTTTCATGAAGCCATGGAAGTCACTTGCTTACGCCTAAGTCAGCTCTACAAAGGGGGCTTTTATTTGTAAGGACTCATAGTTACAGCTTCTAGAAGGCAGTAGCACCCAGGAAAACCCCAAAGTAATAAAAGATGTTAATCCATTACTCTGTGTTGTTCTTATTTGAGCATGATCATTGGAAGAGTCAGGGCTAGTTATTCAACTAGAAAAATTGATTGAAGTAGAGACTCTTTCTTAACTTTTTGAATTTCATTTCTCAAGTGGGAATGTTCTAGATTTCTCTTTTATACATAAGCAGGGCCAGTGTTGTGAGCATTGCTGAGGGCTCTCCTTGTTTTGAGAGCAAAACAAAGTACTTCTTGTTGCTTTTTGTCTTGCTCATAGGAATGTTGTTTAGGTCAGTGGGTTTCCAAAATGAACATGCTTTGCCCACGCTCAGATGGGCCTTGTGCTGGTTTAATGCTCTGCCGTTACTGTCTTGAAGCGCTTAATAAATATTTTCTGAACAAGGGGCCCCGTGTTTTTATTTTGCACTGGATCCCATAACTAACACAGTCAGTCCTGGCAACAGGAATGGGATCTTATTCATCTTTTGTTTCCCTGCAAATTTTCAGCATTGTGCTGGATGCACAGATGAGTGAATGAATGAATGAGTGCCTCCTTTATTCTGAGAACAAAACAAAATAGTTTTGTTGCTTCCTGCATTGCTGATAGGAATACGGTTTAGATGAATGGGTTCCCAAAGTGAATCTACTACAGATATGGTGAGGTGGATGGTTGAGTGGTGGGTAAAAGTGGCAGTGAATACAATTCTTTAAACTTTTAATGAACACAGATTCTCTTCATCTTCCTGGATCAAAATTCCCTGAGAATAAAGGCCAGGAATCTATGCCTTTAAAAAACTCTCAGGTCCTCTCATACATGGCAAGCACTGCGATCTTATCTCAGGGAGCTCTGCAAGGCAAGGCCTGTAGGTCTGAATTTAACTGTGGATGTGGGTTTCTGGCTTGTCAAGACTGTCAAGAAAAAGACCAAGGACATCAAGTATAATTTGGAGGACAGTGGGGTATAACCAGGCTAAGAATTAGCACAACACTCCCAAGCCCAAGATGATCCTGTGTGATAGCTATGGGGCTATCATTTGTCCCATCACTTATACACTCATTGGAAGGAGTATGAGAATCTATGAGGTTTATGCTCCCAAAGCATGAGGTGAAGGTTGGCATTACAAACCATGCTGTAGCATAAAGCACCAGCCTGCTACAGCCTGCTGGAAAGGTGAGATGTACTTCTAAGTAGTGGGCAGAGAGGTAAATAAGACAACTAACAGGGATAAAAATTATCCAGAAATAGAAAGTAATTTTTCAACTACCTGCATGATTTACTTTTATTACTTTTATTCAGTTCCGTTCAGTCACTAAGTTGTGCATGACTTTTTGCAGCCCCATGAACTGCAGCATGCCAGGCCTCCCTGGCCATCACCAACTCCTGGAGCCTACCCAAACTCATGTCCATTGAGTTGGTATGCTATTCAACCATCTCATCCTCTGTCATCCCCTTCTCCTCCTGCCCTTAATCTTTCCCAGCATCAGGGTCTTTTCAAATGAGTCAGCTCTTCGCATCAGGTGACCAAAGTATTGGAGTTTCAGCTTCGGCATCAGTCCTTCCAATGAACACCCAGGACTGATCTCCTTTAGGATGGACTGGTTGGATCTGCTTGCAGTCCAAGGGACTCTCAAGAGTCTTCTACAACACACAGTTCAAAAGCATCAATTCTTTGGTGTTCAGTTTTCTTTATAGTCCAACTTTCAAATCCATACATGACCACTGGAAAAACCATAACCTTGACTAGACAGACCTTTGTTGACAAAGTAATGTCTCAGCTTTTTAATATGCTGTCTGCTGCTGCTGCTAAGTCACTTCAGTTGTGCCCGACTCTGTGCGACCCCATAGACGGCAGCCCACCAGGCTCCCACGTCCCTGGGAGTCTCCAGGCAAGAACACTGGAGTGGGTTGCCATTTCTTTCTCCAATGCATGAAAGTGAAAAGTGAAACTGAGGTCGCTGTCTAGGTTGGTCATAACTTTCCTTCCAAGGAGTAAGTGTCTTTTAATTTCATGGCTGCAGTCACCATCTGCAGTGATTTGGAGCCCAAAAAAATAAAG
>NW_011494607.1:1339364-1342368 GCF_000754665.1 Bison bison bison
TATTTCCCATGAAGTGATGGGACCAGATGCCATGATCTTCGCTTTCTGAATGTTGAGCTTTAAGCCAACTTCTTCACTCTCCTCTTTCACTTTCATCAAGAGGCTTTTGAGTTCCTCTTCACTTTCTGCCGTAAGGGTGGTGTCATCTGCATATTTGAGGTTATTGATATTTTTCCTGGCAATCTTGATTCCCACTTGTGCTTCATCCGGTCCAGCATTTCTCATGATGTACTCTGCATATAAGTTAAATAAACAGGGTGACAATATGCAGCCTTGACATATTCCTTTTCCTATTTGGAACCAGTCTGTTGTTCCATGTCCAGTTCTAACTGTTGCTTCCTGACCTGCATATAGGTTTCTCAAGAGGCAGGTCAGGTGGTCTGGTTTTCCTATTTATTTTAGAATTTGCCACAGTTCATTGTGATCCACACAGTCAAAGGCTTTGGCATAGTCAATAAAGCAGAAATAGGTGTTTTTCTGGAACTCTCTTGCTTTTTCCATGATCCAGCAGATGTTGGCAATTTGATCTCTGGTTCCTCTGCCTTTTCTAAAACCAGCTTAAAAATCAGGAAGTTCATGGTTCACATATTGCTGAAGCCTGGCTTGGAGAATTTTGGGCATTACTTTACTAGCGTGTGAGATGAGTGCAATTGTCTGGCAGTTTGAGCATTCTTTGGCATTGCCTTTCTTTGGGATTGGAATGAAAACTGACCTTTTCCAGTCCTGTGGCCATTGCTGAGTTTTCCAAATTTGCTGGCCTGTTGAGTGCAGCACTTTCACGGCATCATCTTTTAGGATGTGAAATAGCTCAACTGGGGTTCCATCACCTCCACTAGCTTTGTTTGTACTGATTCTTCCTAAAGATCACTTGACTCACATTCTAGGTGAGTGATCACACCATCGTGATTATCTTGGTCATGAAGCTCTTTTTTGTACAGTTCTTCTGTGTATTCTTGCGACCTATTCTTAATATCTTCTGCTTCTGTCAGGTCCCTACCATTTCTGTCCTTTATTGAGCCCATCTTTGCATGAAATGTTCCCTTGGTACTTCTAATTTTCTTGAAGAGATTTCCAGTCTCTCCCATTCTATTGCTTTCCTCTATTTCTTTGTATTGATCTTATTACTTAGTATATATTTTCTCAGCATCTATTATGTGTCAGATACTATGTCAGGCACTAGGCTGCAGAGGTGACAAAAAGGGTTAATCCTTGATGTCCTGGAACCTGAATTCTGATGGAGTGAGAGAGACCTTTGCTAAACATGTCAGAGTTATGAGTGCTGTGAAGAGAATGTGATAGTGTGTGTGAATGGTTATGGACCCCACAGTGGGTGAGCAGGGATGTCAACTTCTCTTCCTTCCATACCAAATGTAGTTGCTACGCTAATGTGTTAACTTGTCAAGAATTCGGTTCCCTTAGCCTTAGGAACCAAGGTGGAATTTGCCTTCTTGGCCAGGCCATTGAACAGTTCAGTTGTAGAGAATGGTTTTGGAGCGTTTAGAATGACTTTAGTGCTATTATGTCCGTACTATAATAGCAAGTAGCTCCTTTCCAGTTGTTGGATGTGTTAATTGAATGCTAACACTGAGAGGTTAAACTAACATTATTGTCTTCGTTTTCCTAATAAATACGTCTGGCTGGCTTGAGCAAGATAAAAACAAAATACTAAGCAGGTGATGTTTTTTGTCTGCTAATACTTAGGTTGACTTTTGGCAGATTTCCCCCTTATTTTATATTTACTGAAATACAGAAATCAAGACTGGCTAATGAGTAAATGGTAAAAGTGATGACATTTTTAATGTTAAATATTTCATTATAATAAGCTAAGAGAAGAATGTGTAGAATTAAACAAGTGAGTTTTATAACGTATGGAGCATAGGGAAAGAAATCAGGCGGAATTGTTTTTATTGTCTAAACTAAAACAAATACTTCTATGAAAAAGGATTTTCCCAAAAGTTGGCATTTTTAGGCAATATGTATTAGAAACACTTAAAATACAGATGCTTTCCTAGTTCTTTCTGATTAAGAAAATCAACTGTTATATCTTTTTTGAAAATTTAGGTTTATTTAATTTATTTAAATATCAATTAGTAGTTCTATAAATGTTATTAGTACTTAGATCAAATAGATGACCTTTATTTTGCTTTAAACTACAGCTAATATTTAAACAGATAAATTATATAGTACTTGCTATTTGCCAAGTATATATATCAACACATTTAATCCCCACAAAAGAAAAACCCCAGTGAGATAGATATTATCATGATCCCTATATGACAGACATTGAAACTTCACAGAGAAGTCAAGTGGGAAGTCTGAGGTCCCTGGGCTCTGTGTGGAGAAGCTAGGGTTTGAGCCCCACCTACTGGGACTGGAGTCACTACTCTTACCCTTCACATGGTACACGCATCACAGGAGAGTTGCTAGTAAGTAGAAAGCAAGAGACTCCAGTTACTGTACAAATCTGTATTCGTTTGGCACAAATAGGTGCTGATCCAACCAAGAATTGTTGTTGTTCAGTAGCTAAGTTGTGTCTGACTCTATGTGATCCCATGGACTGCAGCATTCCAGGCTTCCCTGTCCTACACCATCTCCTGGAGTTTGCTCAAATTCACATGCATTGAGTCGGTGATGCCATCGAACCATCTCATCCTCTGTTTCCCCTTTCTCCTTCTGCCTTCATCTTTCCCAGCATCAGGATCTTTTCCAATGATGTGTATGTCTGAGTCCTTTTTTGTCCACCTGAAACTATCATAACATTGTTGACTGGCTATCAGTTCAGTTCAGTTCAGTCGCTCGGTCGTGTCCGACTCTTTGAGACCCCATGAATTGCAGCATGCCAGGCCTCCCTGTCCATCACCAACTCCTGGAGTTCACTCAGACTCATGTCCATCAAGTCAGTGATGCCATCCAGCTATCTCATCCTCTGTCGTCCCCTTCTTCTCCTGCCTTCAATCTTTCCCAGCATCAGAGTCTTTTCCAATGAGTCAACTCTTTGCATGAG
>NW_011494607.1:1342468-1350160 GCF_000754665.1 Bison bison bison
GCATCCAAAGAAATCCTTCCAAAGAAATCCCAGGGCTGATCTCCTTCAGAATGGACTGGTTGGATCTCCTTGCAGTCCAAGGGACTCTCAAGAGTCTTCTCCAACACCACAGTTCAAAGCATCAATTCTTCGGCACTCAGCCGCCTTCACAGTCCAACTCTCACATCCATACATGACCACAGGAAAAACCATAGCCTTGACTAGACAGACCTTTGTTGGTGAAGTAATGTCTCTGCTTTTGAATATGCTATCTAGGTTGGTCATAACTTTCCTTCCAAGGAGTAAGTGTCTTTTAATTTCATGGCTGCAGTCACCATCTGCAGTGATTTTGGAGCCCAGAAAAATAAAGTCTGACATTGTTTCCACTGTTTCCCCATCTATTTCCCATGAAGTGGTGGGACCAGATGCCATGATCTTTGTTTTCTGAATGTTGAGCTTTAAGCCAACTTTTTCACTCTCCTCTTTCACTTTCATCAAGAGGCTTTTGAGTTCCTCTTCACTTTCTGCCATAAGGGTGGTGTCATCTGCATATCTGAGGTTATTGATATTTCTCCTGGCAATCTTGATTCCAGCTTGTGTTTCTTCCAGTCCACCGTTTCTCATGATGTACTCTGCATATAAGTTAAATAAGCAGGGTGACAATATACAGCCTTGACGAACTCCTTTTCCTATTTGGAACCAGTCTGTTGTTCCATGTCCAGTTTGAACTGTTGCTTCCTGACCTGCATACAAATTTCTCAAGAGGCAGATCAGTTGGTCTGGTATTCCCATCTCTTTCAGAATTTTCCACAGTTTATTGTGATCCACACAGTCAAAGGCTTTGGCATAGTCGATAAAGCAGAAATCGATGTTTTTCTGGAACTCTCTTGCTTTTTCTATGATCCAGCAGATGTTAGCAATTTGATCTCTGGTTCCTCTGCCTTTTCTAAAACCAGCTTGAACATCAGGAAGTTCATGGTTCACATATTGCTGAAGCCTGGGTTGGAGAATTTTGAGCTCCAATACAAAATAAAAAGTTTTAAAAAATGAGAGTGTTCAGATCAGGTGGTCTAAAATACTGAAAACTCTAGAACTTAAAACAAATATTTTCACTTCATGAATCTTGTTCGTAAATCTAGGGTAAATCTAGCATCAGGGTCTTTTCCAATGAGTCAGCTCTTCGCATCAGGTGGCCAAAGTATTGGAGCTGCAGTTTCAGCATCAGTCCTTCCAGTGAATATTCAGGACTGATTGCCTTTAGGATGGACTGGTTGGATCTCCTTGCAGTCAACCAAGTATTGGCTCCTGAGAATTCCATTGTATAGGAATGTTTAACACAGTATTAAAACTGGCTGCCATTAATTGACTGCTTACATGGATCATAAACAATAATAATAGGGACCTTACATATTTCTTTTCTTAAAAAAAAAATAACATCCATCTAAGATACAGTGATGATGATACATATTATGATGCCCGTGTTATAGATGATGGAACAGAGTCTGAGTGAAGTATGCAGAAAGAAAGAAAGAAAAGTGAAGTCACGTCCAACTCTTGGTGACCCCATGGACTGTAGCCCACCACGCTCCTCTGTCCATGGAATTTTCCAGGCAAAAGTACTGGAGTGGATTACCATTTCCTTCTCAAGGGGATCTTCCTGACTCAGGAATCGAACCCAGGTCTCCCGCATTGTGGACAGATGTGGGCAGATCTGGGAGATGTGGGCAGATGTGGGCAGATCTGAGCCACCGGGGTAGCCCCGAGTGAAATATGTAACTTTCTCCAAATCACAGCTATTTGTCTGACTTTAAAGCCACTGTATACTTAAGTTTCTGTAATGAATATTGGGGATACCTTAGTTCTATGTCCTTAATACTGTTAGTAAATGATGATGATTATGAGCAGTAAGGGGCTTCCCTTGTGGCTCAGCTGGTAAAGTATTCACCTGCAGTGTGGGAGACCTGGGTTCGATCCCTGGGTTGGGAAGATCCCCTGGAGAAGGGAAAGGCCACCCACTCCAGTATACTGGCCTGGAGAATTTCATGAGCTGTATAGTCCATGGGGTCACAAAGAGTCGGACACAACTGAGCAACTTTCACACATGAACAGTAAATAAAGTCAGCAGGGTGTTATGGAGAACATCCCCCCCACTATTCCAGAATAATAGATAATCCCATATATAAGGAAATACATTAATTATCTGTGCTTCACCTGCCAAAAGTAGTGATTCTGCTTCATATGAAAAGTGAGGCCAGGCCTTTGGACTGGATGATCTCTTTCCAGAATAAGCCTTTCATCTTTCCAGCCAGGATACGAATTTAGCTAAATATTCCTTGAAGTAACACTAGATGGCGCATGAGAACAAAAGAGTTGGGAGCCATTTATAGGATGCATGAAACCCTTACTTTGAATTAGAATAGAATTTATTTTCTGAAGTGAATCATTGATTTCAGGCAACTGATACCTAACCTAAGGAACACTGGACTTGATATCCTGCTGATATAAAACTCTACCTTGTCTCCAATTTGGAGTAGAACCAGGATAAATCTAAGCGCAAAGCCAATTCTTTATTTTCAGCAGAACATTAACCAAACAGATGTCCTGGCATCATTTCTATAAAGTAATTCTGGCGCTACCACAGCAAAATTAAACTGAATATCTGAAAGAGATGATATAGCCATGGAATATTCCTAGGAGCTATATAAAATTAATTTCTATGCTTTCTTGGACATTGCAATATGTGTTATCAGTAATGTGTGTTTGTGACATTATTCAATGCACAAAAAAAAAAATAGCCAAAAAGGGTGCACATTTATTTTTTAGAAGTATTTGTATTTAGGTCATGAAACTTCCATAGTTTTGGGCTCTATTAACTCTGTTTGTATCTTCAACTATTACTTCAATTTTTTTTTTCATTTTTTTTTTGATCATCTGTGCTTTGAGGAATTACAGAGCCTAGTGAGACAGAGTAAAGCAAAAGGTAGAAAACAAAGGAAAGAAATTACAAGAGTGGAGATAAAGGATGAAGTATTCAGATGAGAAGCTCTAATGCAACCCAGGGCAATGTAAGTTAATATCATTTTCTGAAGGTTTCTGAAAAATAATAAATAATGGTGGGTAGATTAGTTTAAGCCCTGTACTTTCAAATTAAAACCAAAAGTAAACAGGCCACGCTAGCCTATGTTAATTTTTAAAAACAGCTTTTCAGGAGAGAAGAAAAATAGCATTCTTAAGGAAATGCCTCATGAGTGTTTCGCTCTTCACAACCATATAAACTATTCGGAGCTAGCCAGTTGATGTAAAGACAGGTCACTTGTTTTGAAACAAGTCAAAGAGTTAGTTTATTGTGTGCTTACGGTGTGCTCAACATTCACTTGTTTGTGTTCTCTCTTTTAATTTTCCCAACAGTTTTGTCAGGGAAAGGGTTCATTTATTACCCTTATTTTATGGATGAAAAAACTGAGACTTAAGGGAGTAAAGTAATAAGCTTAGGGTCCTGTGACTACTGATGGGAGGAGCCTGGTCTAATTCTTTGAACCGTGTTAGTATGGTCTTCCCTTGAGAAAAGTGTGGTATGAAAGCCAGACCTATGCCATATGGTGAATTCATTGAAATATTCTTTAGATATCTTCTCAGTGTTCTCTTCTTTCTCAGTCATACTCCAGGGTCCTCACCTGCTTGCTGCTCTTCCTCACCTCCCATCTCTTTCTCAGAGAGATTGAAGTAGCATGTCTGCCTGTGTGTGTGCTAAGTTGCTTCAGTCATGTTCAGCTCTTTGCAACCCTATGGGCTGCAGCCCACCAGGTTCCTCTGTCCATGGGATTCTCCCAGCAAGAATACTGGAGTGGGTTGCCATGCCCTCATCCAGTGAATTTTTCTGACCTAGGGATTGAACCTGCGTCTCTCATGTCTCCTCCATTGGCCAGCAGAGTCTTTACCACTCACGCCATCTGGTAAGTTACCATGAAAGTGACGTGAAAGTGTAAGTCACTCAGTGGTGTCTGACTCTTTGCCATCCCATGGACTGTAGCCTTCCAGGCTCCTCTGTCCATGGAATTTTCCAGGCAAGAACAGTGGAGTATGTTGCTAGTCCCCTCTCCAGGGAATCTTCCTGACTCAGGAATTGAACCCAGGTCTCCAGCATTGCAGGCAGATTCTTTACCATCTGAGCCACTAGGGAAGCCATAGGTTACTTCAAAAAAAAAAAAAAGCTGTTTCACCAGTGGTTGTGATCCCTTGTAGGTAACATGATGCTTGAATTCAGATTCTACTGTTACTAAGCCAGATAGTGTGAAAAACAATTTTTTCTTTTTTTATATTTAGTGGCTGCTTTCTTAGATTTAAACACAGTTCATTTTATTCAGCTCCACAGTTGTATACAACTCTCATGTATTGGCGATTAACTTAATCTTGATTAATTTTGAGAGGATGACAGAAATATAAAAAATCTCAGGAAGGAAAATATATTTTGCTTGGGCTCCCAGATCACCCATGATATGGCAGCAGGGGCATGCCCACCAACATGCTAGACTTGTGTCTAAGAAAGTTATCCATGAAATTAAAGTTTTTTAGTAATTTAGGGGCTGAATGAGTAGAAGATTATAATGAAATATGTTATTTTGGCACAAGCTCAAAAGAGCCTCGGAGAACAGGATGTGGTTCATTGTATGCTAAATCTGCTTTGTGATGAGCTAGGTGAAATCGAGCAAGTCTCTTAACCTCTGTAGTCTCAGAACCTCATCTATAAGAGGTGAGGTGGGGGGTTTGATGTGCTTAATATTTTGCTAAGCTTTAACTGTCTAGGATTTTTTTTTAGGCTCCACACCTGAAGAGAGTAATCAAAAGTAGGGCATGCAATTTTAATCAAAGCCAAAAATTATTTCAGGACAGTGTTGTTATAATTAATATTCAAAAGTTCTTAGAGATCCTTAGATGAAAGCTCAAAAGGAAAGACGATCATGGCTTAACCAATTCAATGAGTAATTAATTGCAGATGACTAACGCTCTTCTTCGCCCTTCAGGGGCACAGGAATAGGATAAGCAATAAAAGTGACTCAAATTCTTCCTGGCATGCTGAAAAGAGCCGAAGGAAATTTCTGATGTGATTTAGCTTTCGTAGTCTTCTATCCTTGTTAATTATTGTGAAATAGAATCTGCTTAATATCTAACAGTCCTTCTAACCTCATTTGTAATTCTGAACAGTCTAATAACATCCTTTGTCAACAGTGTCAAATAACCACAAATTTCATTTCACAGAGAATTTGGTAGTACTCCATCTTTCCTACTTCCTCAGTTTTTTATTTATTGCGTCTGTATGATCTCACTTTTATGTGGAATCTAAAAAAGATGGAACTCATAGAAACAGACCATATTGGTGGTTGCTAGAGGCGAGGGAAATGGGTGAGGGGGGCTCAAAAGGTACAAATTTCCGGGTATAAGTTTAAAAAGTCCTAGAGCTGTAGTGTGCAACCTGATACTTAATACTGTATTGTATATCTTAAAGTTGCCAACACAGTAGGTCTTAAAGGTTCTCATCTTAAGAAAACATTTAAAAAACTATAATAATGTGAGGCAGTGGATGCTATTCTTAACTAATTGTGGTGATCATTTACTCTGTGTGTGTGTATGTATATATATATATCTCAAATAATTGTGTATTCCTCTAATACAACACATGTCAGTTCCATCTCAATAAAACTGGGGAAGAATTAGCGCAGATGTTTGCTCAGTCTTATAACAATGTGATCTTCTCTTTCTAATGGAATGGTGTTGGATAATGACCAACTTCTTAGTGCCAGTAAAAGTTTAGAGCAGCATCGTCATAGACTGGGTGAGTGGGTCCAAAGTGGAAACTAGAATGAGAGGGGATAGTTAGACTGGAAGAGGTCTTAGAAGTTATTTGTTCATTCTTATTTCTTTTTATGTATAAGGAGACTAAGACCAGAGAAGTTAGGCATTTGTTTATGGTCACATGACAGGTTCGTGGTAGAGCCAGAACAACAGCCTGGGATTCCTGACACACAAGTTGATAGGTCCACTTCCACACCATGGTGTCTGTCTTTGCAGTAACTAGATATAGAGAAGAAAATTGGAAAGCAGATCATTTGCAAACTAGGTGATATCATGTTTCATTACTGCTTTCCAAACCATGAGATTGAAAGATCTGGTTTTGTGCATTACAGTGTGTATAGCACCTGAATAATTATTGCTTTTAAGAGAAAAGATGTATGGAATTAACCATATTTTCTTCCTCATGAAAAAGAATTGTGTTTTTGGTTAGATTTAGAATACTTGATCTTAACATTAATATTATATATAGTAATAACTTCTAGTGATGTATTTGTGTGGTGTATGTGTGTTTGTGTATAAGCGAAAGTGAAACCAAGTGAATAATTAAGACAGCATGAGGACAGCCATGAAGTGAGACAGGCTGGATCAGTGTCAGGACTCTTGCATAAGCCAGGGGCACCAGCGCTGAGAGGCACTCCCGATTTCTAACTCCAGGTGACTTTTGATAAAATGGAAAGTGGCTTCATTATAGTCTGGTATGAACTATAGGACTTCATGAGGAAGGTATCTTCTTGGTCACCATTCTTGAGTAGATGGAATGAGTTTTTGCAGTGGACTTGTAAGTTGGTGTCAGTCTGCAATAGTGTTAAGAATGCTCTGTTTTTATTTCTCAAATCATCCTGGGGACATTAATAGATAGACTGTTCTAGATCCCAACCAAGGTGACGGAACCACTGCAAGGTACACAAAATTTTATGGAATCCACTCTAAAGGTACATTTTCATTAACTGAGCTATTAGCAAAAATGGAGGGTTGGAAAGTTCGTGTCGTTGTCTTGGACATGTTGTACCTGCTTTCACCTGGAATCCAGGGGGCTTTAGATGTGTCTGAATTCCAGTTTTACCACTTATTCTCCATATAGAAACACAGACAAGTTCAGTAACTCCTTTAGGCCTGAATTGCTCCTCCCTTGGAGCAGGAACTTGCAACCCACTCAAATATTCTTGCCTGGAGAATTTCATGGACAGAAGAGCCTGGTGGGCTACAGTCCATGGGGTGACAAAGAGTCAGACATGACTGAGCAATTAACACACACAGACACACATGAGTTAGATATTAGGTAAAGTACTTGAGGTACACCATAAATGTAAACCCATCTAATAAATAATTGAATTAGTAGAGAAGAAAGAATAGACTGTGTAGAGGGTGGCCTTTTTTCTTTTTTTAGCAGTACTGGAATCTAAGGAATCAGATTTATTGGAAAAGGGAAAATGCTAGAAAAAAGTTTTCAAGAATATGTGACTATTCACTTCTCAAGATCTTCAGAGAATTTGCTGGAACATAGTAAGAAGAGCTGGGTTCTTCACTTGTTCTTCAGTCATTCAGTCTTGTCCGACTCTTTGTGACCCCATAGACTGCAGCACACCAGGCTTCTCTGTCCTTCACCATCTCCCAGAGCTTGATCAAGTACACTGAGTCGGTGATGCCATCCAACCATCTCATCCTCTGTCATCCCCTCCTCCTCCTGCCTTCAATCTTTCCCAACATCAGGGTCATTTCCCATGGGTCAGCTCTTTGCATCAGGTGTCCAAATTATTGGAGCTCAACACCAGCCCTTCCAATGAATATTCAGGGTTGATTTCCTTTAGGATGGACTGGTTGGATCTCCTTGCAGTCCAAGGGACTCTCAAGAGTCTTCTCCAA
>NW_011494607.1:1350260-1402715 GCF_000754665.1 Bison bison bison
AGTAACATCTCTGCTTTTTAATATGCTGTCTAGGTTTGGCATAGCTTTTCTTCCAAGGAGCAAGTATCTTTTAATTTCATGGCTGTAATCACCATCTGCAGTGATTTTGGAGCCCAAGAAAATAAAGTCTGTCACTGTTTCCATTGTTTCCCCATCTATTTGCCATGAAGTGATTGGATCAGATGCCATGATCTTCATTTTTTGAATGTTGAGTTTTAAGCCAGTTTTTTTCACTCTCATCTTCACCTTCATCAAGAGGCTCTTCACTTTCTGCCGTAAGGGTGGTGTCATCTGCATATCTGAGGTTATTGGAATTTCTCCCAACAGTCTTGATTCCAGCTTCTGCTTCAATCCAGCCCAGCATTTTACATGATGTACTCTACATAAAAGTTAAATAAGCAGGTGACAATATACACTGGAGAAGGATATGGCAAACCACTTCAGTATTCTTGCCTTGAGAACCCCATGAACAGTATGAAAAGGCCAAAAGATAGGACACTGAAAGATGAACTCCTTAGGTCAGTATGCACCCAATATACTACTGGAGATCAGTGGAGAAATAACTCCAGAAAGAATGAAGAGACGGAGCTAAAGCAACAACAACACTCAGTTGTGGATGTGACTGGTGATGGAAGTAAAGTCTAATGCTGTAAAGAGCAATATTGCATAGGAACCTGGAATGTTAGGTCCATGAATCAAGGCAAATTGAAAGTGGTCAAACAGGAGATGGCAAGAGTGAACGTCGACATTTTAGGAATCAGCGAACTAAAATGGACTGGAATGGGAAAATTTAACTCAGATAACCATTATATCTACCACTGTGGGCAAGAATCCCTTAGAAGAAACGTAGTAGCCCTCAAAGTCAACAAAAAAGTCTGAAATGCAGTACTTGGATGCAATCCCAAAAGTGACAGAATGATCTGTTGTTTCCAAGGCAAGCCATTCAATATCACAGTAATCCAAGTGTATGCTCTGACCAGTAATGCTGAAAAAGTTGAAGTTGAATAGTTCTATGAAGACCTACCTAGAACTAACACCAAAAAAAAGATGTCCTTTTCATCATAGGGGACTGTAATGCAAAACTGGAAGTCAAGAAACACCTGGAGTAACAGGCAAATTTGGCCTTGGTGTACAGAATGAAGCAGGGCAAAAGCTAACAGAATTTTGCCAAGTAAACACACTTGTCATAGCAAACACCCTCTTCCAACAACACAAGAGAAGACTCTATACTTGGACATCACCAGATAGTCAATACCAAAATCAGGTTGATTATATTCTTTGCAGCCAAAGATGGAGAAGCTCTATACAGTCAGCAAAAACAAGACCAGAAGCTTCCTGGCACAGACCATGAACTCCTTATTGCCAAATTCAGCCTTAAATTGAAGAAAGTAAGAAAAACCACTAGACCATTCAGGTATGACCTAAATCAAATTCCTCATTATTATACAGTGGAAGTGAGAAATAGATTCAAGGAATTAAATCTGATAGACCAAGTGCCCGAAGAACTATGGATGGAGGTTTGTGACATTGTACAGGAGTCAGGGATCAAGACCATCCCCAAGAAAAAGAAATGCAAAAAAGCAAAATGGTTGTCTGAGGAAACCTTACAAATAGCTGTGAAAAGAAGTGAAAGGCAAAGGAGAAAAGGAAAGATATACCCATTTGAATGCAGAGTTCCAAAGAATAGCAAGTAGATAAGAAAGCTTTCCTCAGTGATCAATCCAAAGAAATAGAGGAAAACATTAGAATGGGAAAACTAGATATCTCTTCAAGAGAATTAGAGATACCAAGGGAACATTTCATACAAAGATAGGCTCAATAAAGGACGGAAATGGTATGGACCTAACAGAAGCAGAAGATATTAAGAAGAGGTAGCAAGAATACACAGAAAACTATACAAAAGAGATCTTAACAACCCAGATAATCACAGTTGTGTGAACACTCACCCAGAGCCAGATATCCTGGAATGCAAAGTCAAGTGGGCCTTACGAAGCATCACTATGAACAAAGCTAGTGGAGGTGATGGAACCCCAGTTGAGCTATTTCAAATCCTGAAAGATGATGCTGTGAAAGTGCTGCACTCAATATGCCAGCAAATTTGGAAAACTCAGCAGGAGCCACAGGACTGGAAAAGGTCAGTTTTCATTCCAATCCCAAAGAAAGGCAATGCCGAAGAATGTTCAAAGTACAGCACACTTGCACTCACCTTCCACGCTAGCAAAGTAATGCCCCAAATTCTCCAGGCCAGGCTTCAACAGTACATGAACCATGAAATTCCAGATGTTCAGGGTGGATTTAGAAAAGGCAGAGGAACCAGAGATCAAATTGCCAACATCCATTGAATCATCAAAAAAGCATGAGAGTTCCAGAAAAACATCTATTTCTGCTTTATTGACTATGACAAAACCTTTGTGTGTATCACAGCAAACTGTGGAAATTCTTAAAGAGATGGGAATACTAGATCACCTGACCTGTCTCCTGAGAAATCTGTATGTGGGTCAAGAAGCAACAGTTAGAACTGGACATGGGACAACAGACTGGTTCCATATCGGGAAAGGAGTACGTCAAGGCTGTATATTGTCACTCTGCTTATTTAACTTATATGTAGAGTACATCATGTGAAATACTGAGCTGGATGAAGCACAAGCTGGAATCAAGATGGCTGGGAGAAATATCAATAACCTCATATATGCAGAAGACACCACACTTATGGCAGAATATGAAGAAGAACTAAAGAGCCTCTTGATGAAAGTCAAAGAGGAGAGTGAAAGAGTTGGCTTAAAGCTCAACAATCAGAAAACTAAGATCATGGCATCTGGTCCCATCACCTCATGGCAAATAGATGGGGAAACAGTGGCAACAGTGACAGACTTTATTTTTGGGGGATTTTGGACTTTATTTTTTGGGGCTCCAAAATCCCTGCAGATGGTGACTACAGCCATGAAATTAAAAGACACTTGCTCCTTGGAAGAAAAGTTATGAGCAACCTAGACAGCATATTAAAAAGCAGAGACATTACTTGGCCAACAGAAGTCCATCTTGTCAAAGCTATGGTTTTTCCAGTAGTCATGTAGCGATGTGATAGTTGGACTAAAAAGAAAGTTGAGCACTGAAGAATTGATGCCTTTGAACTGTGGTGTTGGAGAAGACTTTTGAGAGTCCCTTGGACTGCAGGGAGATCCAACCAGTCCATCCTAAAGGAAATCAGTGCTGAATATTCATTGGAAGGACTGATGCTGAAGCTGAAACTCCAATACTTTGGCCACCTGATGCAAAGAACTGACTCATTTGAAAAGACTCTGATGCTGGGAAAGATTGAAGGTAGGAGGAGAAGGGGACTCAGAGGATAAGATGGTTGGGTGGCATCACCAACTCGATGGGCATGAGTTTGAGTAAACTCCGGGAGTTGACAGGGAAGCCTGGTGTGCTGAAGTCCATGGGGTCGCAAAGTATCGAACACGACTGAGCAACTGAACTGAACTGACGATATAAAGCCTTAACATACTCCTTTCCCAATTTGAAACCAGTCTGTTGTTTCATGTCTGGTTTTAACTGTTGCTCCTTGACCTGCATACAGGTTTCTCAGGAGGCAGGTAGGGTGATCTGTTATTCCATCCTCTTGAAGAATTTTCCACACAGTCAAAGGTTTTTGCATAGTTGACAAAGCAGAAGTAGACGTTTCTCCGGTATTCTCTTGCCTTTTTTGTGATCCAGTGTATTTTGGCAGTTTGATCTCTGGTTTCAAGCTTAGTCACTCAGTTGTGTCTGACTATTTGTGACCCCTTGGGCTGCAACCTGCCAGGCTCCTCTGTCCATAGGATTCTCCAGGCAAGAATACTGGAGTGGATTGCCATTTCCTCCTCCAGGGGATCATCCCGACTCAGGGATCGAACCTGAGCTTCCTGTGTCTCCTGCATTGCAGGCAGATTCCTTGCCTACTGAGCCATCAGGGAAGTCTCAGGTTCCAGATCTTGTTGAAGTATTAGTTTGCAATATAGCAGAGTAATTATTTCTTTTTAAAGAATTTGTTCCCCATGAAGTTCTTCCTGTTAAGCAGTCTTCAAAAAAAAAAAAAAATCAAGATTTCCTTAGGATATTTTCCCTTGTACGGTTGAGACTATATCATTGGAATTTAAAGTCTCCTAACCCTTGCAATTAACATCTGATCTGATGCTCCCTATCTATTGCGAAGCCAAAGGCTAATTCATTGCACATACAAATAAACTATACCCTGTGACAAACACTGCTTGAATGAAGCACTGGCCCAGAGATAAGTATTGAAAGTCCTTCAGTAGGCAGACTGACTTGGAATTATAAGTAGGCCTATGGGGCGCTGATATATAAAAAGTAATTCTAACTTTCTATTAAAATAATGCGAACAAATATGGAGAAGAAAATGTAGAGTGAAGGTCAAGTATTGCCAGCTGAGAGTTTAAGAGGTTTGAAATCAGCAGATCATTTGGCTCCTTGAAGAATGGAACTTTTGATTATAGAAATTGGGTGGGACATGGGTGGTTCATTGCAGTCTCTCCTCTCTGGTTAAGACCAGATCACCAAGGATCAGAAGTAATTTTCCTACTATGTGTAGTTATTGATTTTTCCTTAAAATTAGTCCCATGGTCTCTTTTTAATAGTAAAAAAAAAAAAAAATCCAAAATAGAAAAAAAATGTTGCATTTTTCTAGTTATGTAAAATCCTGCTCACTGTAAAATACTCAAATATAAAAGAAACATATGAAAACTAAAATTGCTTCAAAATAACCACCACCGTTTTTTCAGTGAGCATCCTTTCATGATTCTCTTTATCCATGATGTTATTTGCTGTGTAACTTTTTTTCTCAGGTACAGTCATTTCTTCCCTCACCTCTGCCCCAGGCCATAACTGCTTTCGAAACAAAATGACATGAAAACAGGAAACTCATATTTATAACCTGTGCACCTTTCCATGTCTGTCTTTGTGCTTATATATAAAAACATATGGGCATAAAGTATTTTGAGGTGTATTCTTTTATAAAAGATAAAAATCTTGTAATCCTAGAGCTAGAAACCTCTGTGGAGATAAGCATAAAATGCTAGATTTTTATACATTTCCTATTCGCACCCAGTTCAACAGCATTTTTCTTGGAAGGTTGCATTTATAAAATATTCCCAAGGCATTCCATTTAATTTTCATAGGCACAATTCTTTTTGAACTCGTATTTTATTAGTTTGAATGATACGTAATTAAATTACTTAATGAAGATAATAGGACCAATTAGACTGAATAGCTTCCTAATTCTTAGTAAACATATATAATTCAAATGGTGAGAGAAGAGCTCCCGTAGCCCAGACAGAAGCCTACAGGTTTCAAACACTCTGTTTTTACCAGTGGATTATATGCAGGGCTGGGAGAACTATTCTCCCAGCAAGTTTGATTTTTGCTGAATGGCACCCCACTCCAGTGCTCTTGCTTGGAAAATCCCATGGATGGAGGAGCCTGGTAGGCTGCAGTCCATGGGGTCGCAAAGAGTCGGACACCACTGAGCGACTTCACTTTCACTTTTCCCTTTCATGCACTGGAGAAGAAAATGGCAACCCACTCCAGTGTTCTGGCCTGGAGAATCCCAGGGATGGCGGAGCCTGGTGGGCTGCCGTCTGTGGGGTCGCACAGAGTTGGACATGACTGAAGCGACTTAGCAGCAGCAGCATAGAGACCATACATTGCTGTTGTGTCTCCCTCCATCACCCTCACCCCTGTGATATTATCCAGAGATTGTTTTAAATTTGTGATTATATGAGCAAGGTTTGTTGAGAACAACCAAACACACTTACTTGGCATACTTTAAATAATATACAATGTTCTTTAAATAACATAATAATCTGATATCAGGAAGCAATTTCTCCTCACTTATGTTTTGATGATAAACTTTATTCAGTGGATCATATATTATAGCTCTGTTTAATCTCTTGCATGCTTTATAATTTGCTAACAAGATCCAGTCTTTCCTTTGGTGTATGTCACTTTCTGAATCAGAGTCTGTATGATCTAGTCTGTGTCTTTGGATGTGGCAAATGGATCTCTTCTCCTACCTGCCAAATTACCTTGAAGCATTACTGTAGAGTAACTTCTTATTTTGTAGATTATCCAGTCTAGAAATTATAATCAGAGTGACAGGCTTGGGGTGTCAATGTCCAAATTTAGGTCAGCTAGAAGGTAGACTGGTTGGTATCTAAATCTGGCATGTCAGAAGTCAAGTTTGGAGGAATTGGGCTGGGAAGAAGCTGGGACATTGTCAACTCCAAGAAATCAACAGAGCAGTGAGTCAGAAATTCGAGTTTAGTATCCTGTAGAAGGTAGTCATGGGCCCAAGCAGAGAAAACTGCCCAGTGAGAAGACTGGAAGATCATTTTAATGAGTCCATGTGTCAGAATTTAAACACTCAACCTTAGTAGTAGACCAGGTTGCAGTGAAAGAATGACATTTTGTGCTTTATTCATTTGGGGGAAATTATGCTTTCATAATCAACAACAGGGCATGGCAAGTCATGCAGAATTGTTTAAATAGATTTTACTTTGTACTCTTGTCCTTAGTCATTTAGTTACCAGCAAAATTTATCTATTTGGTTCAAATCTTTAGAGGAGTAGGAAGCAAGAAACGGAAGTGAGAGGTGTATTGATGTTCAGTTAATGTCTGTGCAGCTCAGCTGTTTAGTAATTGCTCAGTGGGGTGAAGAAGCAGCAGCTGATGGCTGCTTGGCTCTACTCACTCACTCTAGATGAACTGGTTTCTTGTAATTTATGATCCTGGATTAACCATCTACAAAAAATACAGAAAAAAAAAAAAAAGATCCATTGACTTGCTGCAGCCTATAACAGATTGTGGTGTAAAGATTAAAAGTACAGAAATTCCAGGCCTTAGTTTCAATAAAAGCAAAGTGATAGAAAGTACTAAATTTATTGACTCTTGCCAGTAAATGGATAATACTTTTTTCTTTATATTTTCACATTTTATTAACAAAAAGAGCAGCTATTAGATATGAACAAAGAAAAAAATATAGGATGATGTTTTGTGTTTGTTTTAGAAAGTTATTAATGCTGTTTACCTGCTATGCTGTAACTTTCTAGAAATGTGTCTTTTCTATTTTAAATGAAAGTGTTAGTTGTTCAATCATGTCCAACTCTTTGCAACCCTGTGGACTGTAGCCTGCCAGGCTCCTCTGTCCATAGAATTCTCCAGGAAAGAATACTGGAGTGGGTTGCCATTCCCTTCTCCAGGGGATCGTCCATACCCAGGGATCAAACCGGGATCTCCCACATTGCAGGCAGATTCTTTACTGTTTGAGCCACCAGGGAAGCCCTTTTCTGTTTTAGATGTCAATATCTTCTTCATTAATTATTTTTCATCCTTGTTACATGTCACTTTATTTATAAAGGAAACCTGGAAAACCTTAGTTAAGTCCATTTAAAAAATGCTTTTTTTAAAAAAGGGTAACAAAATAAAAGTACCAGAATGTACTGATCTGTGTATTTTTAAGTCATGTGAATGATGGATCAAGTTTAAATGTAGTTGATTTTTCTGCATATCTTATAAATACTAGAGCTTTTGATTGAGGATCTAGAAAAAAAGAAGCAGCTTGCCTATAAAGTTACAACTACAGATTATTCTAAAACAAACCAGAGATATTGTCCCCTTTGAAGAAAATTTATGGGGAGTAAATGCCTTAGGGATCTGTTATTACAAGCATCTCTCATGGATCAAAGTCCTCCAGGAACCCCTCTACTGGGGTATCTTTTGGAATAGGCTTATGAGCCACATAAAAATCTTTCTCACAGACAGTTCTTATGTGGTATTTGAATGTTTTATTGTAAAACCAGTTAACTAACTTTATAGTCACTTGTGAACTGTAAGCTGTCCCTTGCAATTTAAGTGGTAATAATGGGGGTGTCATTTGCATCAATGCTTCTCTATTTTCTCTAATTAAGGGGCTCTTTGTGTTTTAATTTCATAATAAAAACGTGTCTTTTATAATTTTTTTCACTTGTTTACTTTTTTTTTACTGTCAGTTTTCAGTTTCAGCTCAGCACATTTTAAAATTGCTGGTTTATTCAAGGAAATTGGTTAAAAAAGATTATAGTATTATATTATTCTACTATGCCCCCCAACCCCAGAAAAGAAAGAAAAAACCTTCTAAACATTTGTTTCCATTTGCTTTTTTAAATTGTGGCAAAATATGTATCAATTCAGTTCAATCGCTTAGTCATGTCCAACTCTTTGAGACCCCATGGACTGTAAAATTTATCATTTTAGTCATTTTTAAGTTTACAATTCAGGGACTTTAAATCTGTTTGTTTTTTCACCTGGTAACAAATGGAGAAATCTGGAGTCATTCAGAAATACACTTTTATTAATAATTCTAACACCACAAATTTGTGGATAAAATAAGAAAATGGGTATCTTAATTTAATGGCTTTTCTGTTTTGGTTCATCTTCCTGTTGTTGTTGAGTCGCTCAGTAGCATCCTGCTCTTTGTGATCCTGTGAACTGTAGCCCAACAGGCTCCTCTGTCCATGGGGTTTCTCAGGTAAGAATACTGGATAGGGGTGCCATTCCCTTCTCCAAGGGATTTTGCCCACCAAGGGATTGAACCTAGGCCTCCCGCGTTGCAGGCAGTTTCTTTACTATTGAGCCACCTTATTCATTCATTTCATCATTATTTGTTAAGACTTTCCCTTCCACCAGTCTACCTTCATAAAAGACCCAAAAGAAAAACCCTCTAGAGATCTCACTTAGACCTGTATGTAGGGAGCCACAGAAGAAGACAATTATAATATACTGAGGGAATGTCTAGAATGAAGAAGACTGGAATGTAAATGGAAGCCCTGGAGGCAGGTGTCCCCAAGTTTCTCCAGCAGAGCATGTTTTACTCAACGTAAAGGATAGGTAGGCACTGACTACATAAAGGATAACTAGGGAGGCCAAAGGACAGTGGGGTATTTATGCTGAGGAGACGGCATGTTCCAAGATGTGGATCGTGTGAGCCACCAGGTGTCTGTGAGGATGGTGGTGCCCTTGCTGTGGTGGCAGACAGGTGTGTCTGTGGAAGAACGTAGAGGTGGGGTTATAGTGTTGATGGAGACCCTCCTGAAGGGCCCTGATCAGCTATCTTCTGGTGTTTCCAAAGACTGGTCTTATTTTCAGTTTTTCTTAGTTGTTCCTTGAGCAGAGAGTGGGAGGAAAGGGAAATGAAAAACAAGGTTTTGTGTTTTCTGTGGTAAGACTTCTGAGAGAGTTACTTTACTGTGCAAATTCCTATTTTCCTAGGGTGAGAAATGGCATGGCCTGTTTCCTGCATTGAGTTGGTGATGCCATCCAACCACCTTATCCTCTGTCGTCCCCTTCTCCTCCTGCCCTCAATCTTTCCCAGCATCAGGGTCTTCTCAAATGAGTCAGCTCTTCTCATCAGGTGGTCGAAGTATTGGAGTTTCAGCTTCAACATCAGTTCCACCAATGAACATCCAGGACTGATCTCCTTTAGGATGGACTGGTTGGATCTCCTTGTAGTCCAAGGGACTCTCAAGAGTCTTCTCCAACACCACAGTTCAAAAGCATCAATTTTTTGGCACTCAGCTTCCTTCATAGTCCAACTCTCACATCCATACATGACCACTGGAAAAACCATAACCTTGACTAGATGGACCTTTGTTGGCAAAGTAATGTCTCTGCTTTTGAATATGCTATCTAGGTTGGTCATAACTTTCCTTCCAAGGAGTAAGCGTCTTTTAATTTCATGGCTACGATCATCATCTGCAGTGATTTTGGAGTCCAAAAAATTAAAGTCAGCCATTGTTTCTACTGTTTCCCCATCTATTTCCCATGAAGTGATGGGACTAGATGCCATGATCTTAGTTTTCTGAATGTTGAGCTTTAAGCCAACTTTTTCACTCTCCTCTTTCACTTTCATCAAGAGGCTCTTTAGTTCTTCACTTTCTGACATAAGGGTGGTGTCATCTGCATATCTGAGGTTATTGATATTTCTCCCGGCCACCTTGATTCCAGCTTGTGCTTCATCCAGCCCAGCGTTTCTCATGATGTACTCTGCATAGAAGTTAAATAAGCAGAGTGACAATATACAGCCTTGACATACTCGTTTTCCTATTTGGAACCAGTCTGTTGTTCCATGTCCAGTTCAAACTGTTGCTTCCTGACCTGCATATAGCTTTCTCAAGAGGCAGGTCAAGTAGTCAGGTATTCCCATCTCTTTCAGAATTTTCCTCAGTTTCTTGTGATCCACACAGTCAAAGGCTTTGGCATAGTCAATAAAGCAGAAATAGATGTTTTTCTGGAACCCTCTTGTTTTTTCCATGATCCAGTGGATGTTGGCAGTTTGATCTCTGGTTCCTCAGCCTTTTCTAAAACCAGCTTGAACATCAGGAAGTTCATGGTTCACATATTGCTGAAGCCTGGAGAATTTTGGAGAATTAGAGAATTGTGACATTACTTTCCTAGCGTGTGAGATGAGTGCAATTGTGCAGTAGTTTGAGCATTCTTTGGCATTGCCTTTCTTTGGGATTGGAATGAAAACTGCCCTTTTCCAGTCCTGTGGCCACTGCTGAGTTTTCCAAATTTGCTGGCCTACTGAGTACAGCACTTTCACAGCATCATCTTTCAGGATTTGAAATAGCTCAACTGGAATTCCACCACCTCCACTAGCTTTTTTTGTAGTTTCCTACATATACTGATAGAACAACTGACTTCTCCCCCACCCTTCAGTGGGAAATGTTGCTATAATCTGTATCAACCCATTAGAATACTTTGTTATTTAAACTGAATCTGTTTCCACCTCACTTTCTCTGTAAGTCTGTGGATCCTTTATGTGTGACCATTTCTAAAACCAGACTAAAATCAGGGACTGGTGCTGAAGCTGAAGCTTCAATACTTTGGCCATCTGATATGAAGAGCTGACTCACTGGAAAAACCCTGATGCTGGGAAAGATTGAGGGCAGGAGAAGAAGGTTGCAACAGAGGATGAAATGGTTGGATGGCATCACTGACTCAGTGGACGTAAGTTTGAGCAAACTCTGGGAGATAGTAAAGGACAGAGAAGCCTGGTGTGCTGCAGTTCATGGGGTCACAAAGAGTCGGACAAGACTGAATGAGTAAGAAAATAAGGGATCCTCAAGGCTAAAGAGCCCCATAAGACTTACTTATGTTTTTAAATGTGATTGAAATGTAGTTTATAATTATTGCATAGATCCATATTCCTTTTTTTCTTGAACCATCAATAAAACATATCTCAGTTGAGTTTCTTGTTGTTCATTTTGTTTTTCAAATGAAAGATGAATTGATTAGAATGGAATATTTTCAATGTTAAAGGGATCCTGGAATTTATGTTTAGAAACTCCTTGTTAAAACTTGGACACCGCTCAATAATAGAACAAATAATTTATTTGGCCAATATAAAAAGAAAATATTCTCTGTGGTTGGATTATAGATAATTATTTTTTGTGCTTATTGGAGTTTCTGTCTTCTACAATGGACACTTACTGCATGTGTATTAATAAAGACATCTGCTAAGTCACTTCTGTCGTGTTCGATGGAACTCACCAGGTTCTTCTGTCCATGAGATTTCCCAGGCAAGAATACTGGGGTGGGTTCCCATTTCCTACTCCAGTGGATCTTCCTGTCTCAGGGATCAAACCTGTGTCTCTTAGTCTCCTGCACTGGCAAGCAGGTTCTTTACCACTAGCACCACTAGACATGAGACTGGGTAATAAAAACTGAAAGTCAACAAGTAGTGTTTCTGTTGGAGAAGGCAATGGCACCCCACTCCAGTACTCTTGCCTGGCAAATCCCATGGAGGAGCCTGGTAGGCTACAGTCCATGGGGTCACAAAGAGTCGGACACAACTGAGCGACTTCCCTTTCACTTTTCACTTTCATGCATTGGAGAAGGAAATGGCAACCCACTCCAGTGTTCTTGCCTGGAGAATCCCAGGGATGGGGGAGCCTGGTGGTCACACAGAGTTGGACACGACTGAAGTGACTTAGCAGCAGCAGCAGTGTTTCTGTAAGGTTGCCATTCAAATTATGTCAATTAGCCATATAGTTTACTCTAGCCAAAAGAAGATTGCAATTGCAATATGTTATTCACTTTGCTCTTTATCTCAGTGTTTCATTTACTGCTTTATCTTCAGTACATGGCAGTAGACTGTTTAACTAAAATGCTGGTTTTTTTCCTTTAACTTTTTGAGGCATAATTGACCTATGGCAAAATGTAAACTTGTTAAGTTCACTGTTTGAATGTATACTCATGTATACACCTGTGTACCCATCAATCTGGATTAAGATAAACTATATACCCATCATCCCAGAAAGTTCTTCCGTGCTCTTTTTAGATCCTGCTCCCATAGTCCCAATATTCTGACTTCTATTACCATACATTATTTTTGTCTGTTTAAAATGAAATACATGTGTGCTTTTGTGTCTGGCTGATTTTTTGTATGTGATTTTTTTCATAATGTGTTTTTTTTGAGATTCACCTGTATTGGCTCATGTATCAAAAGCTAATTTTTCTTTTTTTCTTAACTGTTGATTATGGAAATACCACACTTTGTCCATTTTTCTGTAAATGGGCATTTGATGGTTTCCAGGTTTTGGCTGATATAAATAAAATGAAGGGTCTCAGCTAGGTTTAGATTATTCAAGACAGAGTAAGGTAATAAAAAGGAAATATCAGAGGCAAAACTTTTCTCATTCACTCTGCTGATTTCTCAAGGACAAATATAATTTTAGAGGATAAAGTTTTTCAGATACAAAGTGAATTATATAATCTCAACAAATATTTTTTGAGAAATTATTTTCATACTGCATGAAAGCTTTATACAAATTTATGTATAGTAATATAGATAAGGCTAGTATACCAAACACCCATAATGTAAAAGGCATGATGAATACGATAAGAGAAACATATTCCATTAAGGATTTAGAGAAGGAAACAGTCATATTTCTTAACAAAATGGTTATATCATTTACTAAGACAGTAAAGTTCGGTGAAAACGTGCTTGGGGAATAGCAAGATGATTATTAATTTGTTATGAAATAGAGTGAGAAAGGGGCTTCCTTCATGGCTCAATGGTAAAGAATCTGCCTGCCAATGCAAGAAGTGTAGGTTGAATCCCTGGGTTGGAAGACTCCATGGAGGAGAAAATGGCAACCCACTCCAGTGTTCTTGCCTGCGAAATCCTATGGACACAGGAGCCTGGTGGGCTACAGTCCGTGGGGTCACAAAGAGTTGGACACAACTTAGTGACTAAACAGTAACAACAGAATGAGAAAGAGCAAAAGTAACAAGGGGAGAAGAAAACATGAGAGGTAAACAGGAGATAATAAGCTGGAAGTGAGAACAGCATCCTAGCACTTTCTGAAATTCAGGTGGATCTCTGATTTGACAGTCTGAAGCAGAGGTTCTTAGTATATGGTCCGGAAACATGAATACTTTAATGGGTGGAGTTTAGTGTGTCTTTGAACGTGGGCAGAAAAAAGTGACTAACTTATTTTCATTAATATCTCACTGAAATTGAATGATTCTTTTAATTAAGAATGTAGGCAATAAATTACAGTAGTGTTAGAAGAACCTGTTACTTTGTCACCAATAGATATGGAAGATATTTTCATATCATATAACCATTGTTGAAAATACTTGGGAAAGCTCTTTGTGCTAAACATTGCTTTTAAATTATGGAGGTTGTAGGAACCATCATTAGATACTGCTATTGAATGTACTGGTAAAGAAACAATTGTTAAAACATCACAATTGTTTGTAACATTTTGATAACTATATTTTGAAGAAGTTGATTTCCTTTGTTATCCTGTTTATTTTATGTATATTTAAAAATGTTATCCTAATACAATGTCCAGAGATTTTACCAGACTGACAAAGAGGTACAAGGGCGCAAAGTTTAAGTCCCAGCCAGCCTTCCACTGTTGAGTATAAACTCAATTGAAATGTGTTCACAAGTGAAACAGGAGACATACAAGAATATTTGTAGGCCTTATTTGTATGGATAAAAATTGAAAACAGCCCTAACTTTTATTTATAGTAGAGTGGATAAATTATGTTTCTCCATAAAATGAAACACTACCTATCAATGAAAATGAATAAATTACACTTATCTGAACAATGTGGATGAAACTTGTGAGCATAAATTATAAGGAAAGAATGCTAGGCAGTAGAGAGTATGTATTATGTGAATTTATATTCACATAAAATTCAGAAATAAGGTAAAGCTGAGCCACAGTTTTAAGAATGTGTATTTAAGTGGTCATTCTACCCAAAAAAGCAATGAATTATCATTATATAGATTCAGGAAGTAGGGATTGGTGATTGAGAAGGAAAGGGTGCAAGATCTCTGAGGGCTAGCAGCGTCCTGTTTCTTAACTGCTTACTTGAATGTTTGCACTGTGATAAATCATGTGCATGCTAAGTAACTTCAGTCATGTTTGATTCTTTGTGACCGCATGAACTGTAGACTGCCAGGCTTCTCTGTCCTTGGGATTCCTCAGGCAAGAGTACTGGAGTGGGTTGCCATTTCCTTCTCCAGGGGATCTTCCTGACCCAGGGATCAAACCTGAGTCCCTTATGTCTCTTGCATCGGCAGGTGGGTTCCTTATCACTAGCGCCACCTGTGCCATGCTTAGTCGCTCAGTCATGTCTGACTCTTTGCGACCCTATGGATTGTAGCCCACCAGGCTCTTCTGTCGATGGGGATTCTCCAGGCAAGAATACTGGAGTGGGTTGCCATGTCCTCCTCCAAGGGATCTTCCCAACCCAGGGATCAAACTGGGGTCTCATGCACTGCAGGCGGATTCTTTACCAGCTGAGTTACCCAGGACCCCAGGAAGCCCTAAATCGTAGAGGTATGGAGTTTTGTTTTGTATATTTTTCTTTGTGTGTGTTGTATTTGACTTGTTACAGGAACTGGAGTATTTAGTAGATATGATCAATTCATACTCTGTAAAGTCAACTGAAACTGTTTTACTGGCACATTTTTAGGGACCAGTGACACAGAAATAGGAAGTTCTTAAAAGTTTGTCTGATTAACACAATATCTCCAGGGCAGGCCAACATGACAAGCTAGGCCAAAAGGCCTGTCAACAAAAACAAGGGGTGCTGGAAGATGCATTAGGTTTGGTATGTCTCTTGCATGGAAAAGGACTAGCCAACCTCCATGACACCACATGGTAAGACTCTTGGCCTCCTGAATATCATTTGGATAGAAATTGCCATTTGCTATGCATCTATCTGCTCCACCTGCTCTGCTCCAGCCTCTCTTCCCTCCCTCCTTTGATTCTTTAGATATGTTAATAGGATTATAAACTTGTCCCACTGGCAGGGTCCCGCTGTCTTGAGAGCTGATCTGTCCTTTCGGTTCCTGTGGATCGGCAGACTGAAGACTGCTTGTTGCTGTCATTTTTAAAAGTCCTTTGAGGCACTTTTCTGTAATCTCCACAGACTAACAGCATGGGCACAAGGAGTTAAGATGTTGAAGGAATGCCCAATAAAGATAGATATCCAACAGGTAGCCAGAAATGCAAGGCTGGCATATTAAAAATGGAGAGAAACTGAGACTAGAAATCAAGACTGAACATCATCTCTATAGATGTGATGATTTAGTTTTTAGAGTGATGATTTAGTTTTTAGAGTAGAATGGCTGCAACATGGGTTTTCTGTCAATGTCTATAACTTTGTAAAATCACAATCTTAGTTTTGTAGAAAAATAATTAAAATTGCCATCTAAAACTTGTTCTGACAATGTTACCATGAAAATGTTTGTTGGCTGCAGATGTTTCAAAACACTGTTCGTTCAGTTCAGTTCAGTCGCTCAGTCGTGTCCGACTCTTTTCGATCCCATGAATTGCAGCATGCCAGGCCTCCCTGTCCACCACCAACTCCCAGAGTTCACTCAAACTCACATCCATCGAGTCGGTGATGCCATCCAGCCATCTCATCCTCTGTCATCCCCTTTTCCTCCTGCCCCAATCCCTCCCAGCATCAGAGTCTTTTCCAGTGAGTCAACTCTTTGCATGAGGTGGCCAAAGTACTGGAGTTTCAGCTTCAGCATCAGTCCTTCCAAAGAACACCCAGGATTGATCTCCTTTAGAATGGACTGGTTGGATCTCCTTGCAGTCCAAGGGACTCTCAAGAGTCTTTTCCAACACAACATCACAATTCAAAAGCATCAATTCTTCGGCGCCCAGTTTTCTTCACAGTCCAATTCTCACATCCATACATGACCACTGTTCATTAGCACTGCTAAATTATAGTCTAAACCATTTCACATCACTAAAATTATTTTAGTGTTTAGAGGACTCAGAATTTGACTAGTTTTCTTTTGAAAGACACTGCCCTGAATATAGGTGGGAAAATAATCAAAGGTACACAAAGTATAATTTTAGAATTTTATTATAAAAGTTAAATTCTGAGTCTACTTTTGGCCCTATTCCACCATTAGGATTATATCAAAATACTGCTAAAATGTATATGTATTCAACACTGAATGAGTGAGTTTGAGATCTGTATTTTCATTCATATATTCTTTTCCTCTGCAAATCTCCATTTTAGTCTTGAGCAATGCCAGAAAAATTCATGTATTACAGACCATAATTTTGAGATCTATATTTTCATTCACATATTCTCTTTTTCTTCAAATATCCATCTTATTCTTGAGCAGTGCCAAAATAATCCATGCATTATAGACAATCAGTCTCTGAGTAATCACATTCATTCTAGTTCTGTCATCTGCTGCTGCTAAGTTGCTTCAGTCGTGTCCGACTCTGTGCGACCCCATAGACAGCAGCCCACCAGGCTCCCCTGTCCCTGGGATTCTCCAGACAAGAACATTGGAGTGGGTTGCCATTTCCTTCTCCAATGCATGAAAGTGAAAAGTGAAAGTGAAGTCGCTCAGCCATGTCCAACTCTTAGCGACCCCATGGACTGTAGCCTACCAGGCTCCTCCATCCGTGGGATTTGCCAGGCAAGAATACTGGAGTGGGGTGCCATTGCCTTCTCTGAGTTCTGTCATCTAGAGCAATGCAAAATTCATTCTCTGTTAAATAAACTTTCAAATATTTGAAATTATGTAATTTGAGCTATAAGCATATTTAGTGGTCCTCCCAACTCTTTTTGTACATGACCGAAGAATGATGCACTGAGATGACATTTTACCTAAAGTCATATTCCCAGGTGGTGGCAGCAGTTGGTGTCAGAACCCTAGCCTATACGGTAGAGGCTGGGCTGCTTGCTGTCTCTTAAGTGGAAGCCATTGTAGCAGATTGAGTAAGATGTTAGGCTTTGGATGTAAGACAGACCTTCAGAATGGTTTTACCTACCCCATTTGTCAACTAATGATCCTCGGGGAGTATTTCCAATCTTTGTCTATAAAAGGTATTACTTACCTCATATGGTGGTAGGTAAAGATTAAATGAGATAATGCACATAAATTATTTAGCACAATGCCTGGTGTATAATACAGATCCAGTACATGCCATTATCATTTTTTAGTTTTATTGGGATGAAATTGACATATAGCATTGTGTAAACTTAAGGTTACAGCATAATGACTGCTATTATTATTTCCGAATGTTTTTGTCCTTCTGAGACAAGCATCCCTATTTCCTTCTATTTTTTTCTCATATGATCTATTTTTGGAGTTTCATACCATCCTGAATCTCTCTAGATGCACATTTTTCTTGAAATGTGATATTAGAGCTTAAAACAAATAGTTTATTTAGCTCAGGGACACAGCATGATGTATCTATCTTTAAGCTACTAGCAATGATTATAAAGTATTTTAGGACAATGAAAATTATAACTCACTTGTAAAATTCTCTGTGGATTCACCTACATTTCACAGTGTATGCTCTTCCTTTCTCCACTTACATTTTTCTTTTTCTTCTTTTCAGAGCCCTCATAAAGGAAAACAGGCACATCATTCTATGGTAAAAAAAAAAAAAAAAAAAAGAAAGAAAGAAAAAAGCATTGCGCTATATAGGCATTAATGTCCTGATAAATGAAATAAAAAGAATCAAAGAAAAATTCTGTCAAATTTTTAGATCTACTCATGGGTGACTATTAGCCATGATTTTGTGTCTTTCTCATTCTGGACGGGCTGATTTCCAGGTCTGTTTATCTCATTATTCACACATAACTTAGTGTCAATATTTTATTTGATTTGTGGTAAATAGTAGTTGTATCTTCCAATTATAGCTGTTTGAGATGAATGTGAGATGTGGTTATTAAATAATAATGGTGATTCCTCCTAAAACTTCTAGGTAAAACTTCATCTGAGGATAATGATTTTGTGTCAGTGTTAATTCCACAGGGTGTACAGAGTGGATTCTAATTCTCATTTCTTTCCAATTGGCTACAGAATGTAAAAGTGCCCTTTGAATTTCCCTCAGAAACTGATGATCATTCTAACTTGATGAACCGTGTGCATCCTATAGATGGAAGTTCACGTGGCTCCTCAGGGTATAGGGGCTGAGATGTCGAGGTAGTCACTCTCCTCACCTGCGGAATTGGTGTTTTGTGCCAGGCCTCTTTTGGAAGCTGAGCATCCAACATAAAAGAGGAGTTAGTTCACAGGTGGATGTGTCTGAAAGTAACTCAGAGCCTCCAAGCAGCCTCACTTGGAATAAGCCTGCTCTGTAGTCATCTCTGCTAAAGGTTCTGTTCCCAATAACCTGAACTTCAACTTCCTTAAGTGATATAGATGAGTATTTTTCATGCTTGTTATATCATTTTTTGTTATTTTCAGAAGCAACATGATGGTAGTAGTTGAGAACTGTACTAATGGTTAGAGAACAGGTTCCACTTCTGGCTACTTGACTGTGCAACATCTGATAAGTTACCTGACCTTTCTGTTCCTTGTATAGCCTGGTCTTTATGCATCTGAGCTGTGGAGCCAAGTACGTGGATTTGAACACCACCAGTTCAGTCACTTAAGAGATCAGTGTGATTTTAGGCAAATTGTTTACCCTTGTGTATGTATAACAGGCAGATTTAGTGATCCTAGTTATCTCATACCATTATATGAAGATTAAGCACTTTACATATATTAACGAACTTAGAACAGTGTCTGGTACAAGGTTATCACTCAAACACCAGCCATTGTTCTTTTCAATGGTGGTCCCTCTTAGAGACCAGAGAAAGGGGCTCTGAGTATTGAGGCTTGCTTTTATATTGGTGTCTGGCCAACTAGATTGTGAGCTTCTTGATACCAGGATCTGGCTGGTCTGTGCCACATGGGCATGCAGTACACCATGAAGAGATGGTGCGCTGATGAGTGTTTCCTAAAGGACTGAAATTCGGTCGTGCTGGATCTTTGTTGTTGTGAGTGGGCTTTCTCTAGTTGCTGAAGCAGGGGCTACTTTTTGTTGTGGTGCACAGGCCTCTCATGTTGGCTTCTCTGGTTGCAGAGCATGGACCCCAGGGAGCATGGGCTTCACTAGCTGCAGCTCTAGAGCACAGGCTCAGTGGTTGTGGCGTACAGGCTTAGTTGTTCTGTGGCATGTGGGATCTTCCACTATCAGGGATTGAACCCATGTCTCCTACATTGGCAGGTGGTTTCTTTGCCACTGAGCCACCAGAGAAGCCCTGAAATTTTACTGTAAATGCATTATTTTTTCTGATCACCTGAAATTGCTTTTATTGATGACTCTTACAGTATTCTCATTCTTGTTAATCATTGGTGCCCTTCCTGCCAAATTTATGTATTTATGTGTCTTGTTTCTGCTTAACTTGTGAACTGTCACGAAAGCTTTGTGACTCCCCGTGGTGAGTTGTAGCTCTGTTCTTAAGCCTCTTCTCTGCAGGGTAAGATTACTTGGAAAGGACTTCCCTGGTAGAACAGTCGATAAGACTCTACCTGTGAATGCAGGGGACATGGGTAATCCCTGGTCAGGGAAGATTCTACATGCTGCAGAGCAACTAAGCCTGTGCACCACAACTACTGAGCTTGTGCTCTGCAATGAAAGAAGCCACCACAATGAGAAGCCTGGGCACCACGATGAAGAGTAACCCCTACTTGCCGCAATTAGAGAAAGCCGTGTGCAGCAGTGGAGACCCAGAATAACCAAAAATAAATAAATAAATAAAGATTGAGAGCTTCCCAGATGGTGTTAATGGTAAAGAACCCACCTGCCAATGCAGGAGACATAGAGAGGGAGCTCGATTCCTGTGTCGGGAAGATCCCCTAGAGAAGGAAATGGCAACCCACTCCAGTATTCTTGTCTGAAGAATCCCATATGGAGCTTGGCAGGCTACAGTCCATGGGGTCGCAAAGAGTTGGATACGACTGAGAGCGACTGAACAGCAACAGGAAGATGAAACATAACAGGAGAACCGTTCAATTAAGATACCTATTTTCTTATTTTAACGAGTTGGACACTACTGAAGCAACTTAGCACAAATAAAGATTATTCAGACATGGTTGAGAAGAATCATGGTTAATTAAAAGAATGTACATTGATGAAGAAAAGCTGATCTCTGGGTGAGCACTGGTTTTGAATTCATGGTGGCTTTTTGGTTGTGGAGCCTGAAGCCACTTAAAATGGTGTTATTCATACTTAGGCCAATCAATCATTTGGAGCTGATTACATGTAATAGTGTATCTGAAGACCTAACACAGTACCTGGAAAACAATAGAGACATTAAATACTCACTCTCTTCTGGTTTCGAAGATAATCTGATGTCACCCAAACTTGCTTTACTCATAATAGAGAATTCATTTGTTTCCATTTGTCCTGGGTTCCCAGGCTGCCTTTGCTGCAGAGAGAGGATTTTTGTCTTTTTAGCCAGCAGGTGGCAACCAAATTAAAGCTAAAAGTTCACCTCATTTTGATAACTGGTAAGAATATTGCCTCTCTGAATTAATGCTTGATGGAAGTGACTTGTGGATGGAAAACATTTGGCTCTGGAGTCACTCCTAGTGAAGGCATTTTTAACACGAGGCCCCAGACCTAGAAGAACCATTTTCTTAAGGCTGCTTTTGATTTGAGTACCAAAGGACGATGGTCATCCATCTTCCCAGAGACTTGTCAGAGAAATCATTCTGATTTATGCAATATTGTGTTGAAAATAATCTATTCACTTGATTTGGCAGTTTAAAAAACAGAGTATAAAGCGAAGTCATCAATTATAAAATAGAACAGCTGCAAAAATTCTATTTCATTTTATTTTTAATCTGGTTTTATGTGAATTTTGGAGGATTTGCCCATTGCGAATTTGTGTGATATATATTTTTAAACAAAGCACAACTTTCGACTAAAAAGACATAAAAAGGTATAAGCAGGATAGAACCGTTGGTAAATCATATCTTTGCACCTTAGTTTGTTTTGTTTTACCTATAAAGCGTGAGTAAAATTGTCATCACATACTGTTGGAAGAATTAAAGTAGAGGATGTAGGAAAAACACTTAGTACCATTTATTATGCCATGCACCCTACTATCAGGCATTCCTTGGCACTTCGGTGGTTAGGACTTAGGGGTCCTGGTTTGATTCTTAGTCAGGGAACTAAGATCCTGCAAGCCACATGGCCAAAAAAAAAATTATGTAGATGATTTGTATCACTGTCACAGAATCACTAAAAGTAAGAGATCTGAGGGCCCTGTGATCTAACTAACCTTTCCTTTGCTGGTGGTTGTGGTTTAGTCACTCAGTTGTGCCAGATTCTTTGTGACCCCGTGGACTGCAATCTGCCAGGCTTCTCTGTCCATGGAATTTTTCAGGAAAGAATACTGAAGTGGGTTGTTATTTCCTTCTCTAAGGGATCTTCCAGACCCAGGGATTGAACCCGGGTCTCCTGCATTTCTGTATACGGTGAGGAAACCGAGCTATAGAAAAGGTACTGTGCACAAAGGCACAGTTAATTAAGCATCAACATCTGTTCTGGAAACCAGATCTCCTGAAGCCATGGTTCTTTTCTGACACCAATACTGGGGTGAGTCATTAGCTCACTCCACCTGGACATGGATGCTGTAGAGCACGGCTGTCCATGCTAAGGGACAGCTATTTTTTTCTCAGGACTGTCAGCAGGGTAGTGGGTGTGGCAGACCTGTCTTTAAGAGGCAGGGTCGAGATCAATGTGATGCATGCCTCTGATATCCTTTGAGATAAAGTCTAAACAGTAAGATAAACTTCTACTACCAGCTTCCTTTTCCAAAGCAAGTTCCTGCTGTGTCCCCTTTCTCTCAACAGGAAGACCAGACCTACTGGCCATTGTCCTTGATCCATGTTCAGCATCCTGGGATTGTCAGGAATGGCTCAGTGTCACCACCGCCAGCTGTGTTCCAAGAGAAAGAATTTGCAACCCTCATGGCTAAAGCTGCTGATCTGTGGCTCCCCTTAAGGGTCTTCAGTTTCCTATGAAAGGCCTTTGAAGTGCTAGACAGAGGGGCAAACATCCCCTACCCTTATTTGGCTTGCTGCTTGCCACTCTTAGCCCTCTAGTATCTGTAGAGGTCAGGGATTTGGGGACACTGGGCCTTGAATCAGGTGGGAGCTGTTCCCATCATATCCATATAACCTGCCACTGTGGCAAATGTGGTCCATCACACTGTCAGGGACGTTCACAACGTGATGTGCCATAGATAGATCACGTTGCAGCCAGAGGGACCTCAAGTTCCCATGTGCTGTGCGGCCCGTCATTTTATAAATCAGAAAACCCAGCAGAACTTCACTGGGCCTGGTATCCCTCATGACTACAATGGCTTTCTTTTGTGCCAGTCCTTATACCTGGCAAAGATAATACTTTGGTCATCTTAATTCTACTTGGAAATGTTCAAAGCCCAACCAAAACTTAAATTATGGTGCTTTAAGGCTGGATGCAAGGGGTTTAAGTACTTTGCCATGAGCTAGTATGTATTCTATGAAAAGTGAAAGTGTTAAGTTACTCAGTCGCATCCAGCTCTTTGCGACCCTATGGACTGTAGCCCGCCAGGCTCCCCAGTCCATGGAATTCTCCAGGCAAAATACTGAAGTGGGTACATGTATATGTATGGCTGAATCCCTTCACTGTTGACCTGAAACTATCACAATGTTGTAAATTGGCTATGAAGTGAAGTGAAGTGACTCAGTCGTGTCCGACTCTTTGCAACCCCATGGACTGTAGCCCACCAGGCTCCTTGGTCCATGAGATTTTCCAGGCATGAATACTGGAGTGGGTTGCCATTCCCTTCTCCAGGGGATCTTCCCGACCCAGGTATCAAACCGAGGTCTCCCGCATTGTAATCAGACGCTTTACCATCTGAGCTACCAGGGAAGCCCCCAAATTGGCTATACCCAATACAAAAGAAAAAACAAAAAAAGGATACTGGAACAGGTTGCCATTTCCTCCTCCAGGGGATCTTCCCAACCCAGGGATTGAACCTACATTCTCTTATGTCTCCTGCATTGTCAGGCAGGTTCTTTACCACTAGCACCACCTGGATCTTTATGTATCCTATGCTGGACTTATTTCTTCCTTTTCAGACACTTTTTCCCATTTCAGGGCTCTCCCTCATTCAAGTCTTTGTTAAATTGTCCTGAGACTATTCACATCAAAACTCACAACAGGACCACAGGGGAGCAAGTAAAAGAAAATCGGAAACCTGCAGGGATGTTACAGGTGTAAGTAGAAGAAAGATCTGAGTGGGTAGCATGCAGCTGGCTTCTCAGAGATGCTCAACTTACAATAGCAAGTGGACTGCTGGCCCTGGTCCTTATAGACCTGAGGAAAGGATCCTGACCATTGGAATGTTTTCAGGCCAGATTCATGAGGCACCAATGAATAAAGGATGTTTCTGGCTCTGGAATAATTTGAAGTAGCTAAGTTAATAACATCTCTAATGTCTAGGATTTATAAAGCAAAGGTCTTCTAAAATTAGATACTTGTAATTTATAATTAGGCTTAATTATAGTTGTTGATTAGTGATGCCAGTGGTAGTTTAATGCTGTGCTGTGGGGAGAATTACAGACTTTGTGCTCTTCTCTTGGTGCGTTTTTCTCATGCATATCCTGATGCTCCATAAAATAAAGGCAGGTTGAAAAATTGGTCAATTCTAGTGTGATAGTGATTCTGGTTTCTTTAGGAAAGGGGAGGTAAAAGAATAGAGTGAAAACGATATTTTTCCTTCCTATTTCAGAATGCATAGTTGACATTGCTTCTCAGGTGATATAGGGCTGTATTAACAATGACTGATTCAGTGGAGTAGCTTATTCTTACCACAATGTTTATCTTATCAGCCAAGAAACTAGTCTAGCAGAGATTCGAATCTACTGCATTTTTTGATTATGCTGTTCTTAGTGTGTTTACTGACCTACCCACCCTCACCTGTAGGGAAGGACTCTTGAAGCTTTCGCTTGTGTCCTTGGCCAGACCCAGTGGCTTTAACATGGATACTTCAGCATATTCAGTCAATAAATACTGAAGAGTGACTATGTCCAGACATTATATTCAGAGTATAGAGACCTTAAGGACCATATAATCCTACAAAGTCCTCGTGTGTGTGTGTGTGTGTGTGTGTGTGTGTGTGTGTTGGGAGTTGGGGGATGAATTATCAGAAATAACTTCAGTATAACAAGTTGAGACGTAGAATAGAGGACCAGGCCTGGGCTTTCCTGATGGCTCAGATGGTAAAGAATATGCCTACAGTGCGATAGACCTGGGTTGGGAAGATGATGTGGAGGAGGCCATGGCAACCCAATCCAGTATGCTTGTCTGGAGAATCCCCATGGACAGAGGAGCCTGGTGGGCTATAGTCCATGGGGTTGCAAAGAGTCGGATACGACTGAGCAACTAACACTTTCATTTTCTACTTTTTCATATACTATGGGAACATGTTGTTGGTGGAGTGATCACACGTTGGCGTGTTCATACTTCAGTAATTCAGCCTTTCTTTAGAATGAATGTCCAAGGGATATCTAAGTTAATGCCTAGAATATCATTGTGAGACATAAAGGCTCTCACTCTTTAAAGTGCTAGGCAAAGTACATGTCTTAGCAGTGTACTTTTAGCTAAAATGCCTGGAGGGTGGGGAGGGAAACAGCCTCACATCCCTCTTATCATGGGGCAGGATACAGAGAGAGAAAGAAAGTGAGCAAGTATGGCATATGCTTTGCTACACAGCTGACTGTGGTCAGCGGGGATTTACTTGTTGGCACCAAGTATTGTCTTGGTGGAAGATTAAGTCACCTTTGGAACAATCCTTTATGAACCTAGAATTTGTTATAATGAGATTCCAGTGAGTTCAAGTTATAACTTGAACACATACAAGGGCTGAGAAATATTAGTAGCTTACCTTTTCCCTTGAAAGAATAAGACATGCTCACTACAGAAGTGTGCAGAGCATTTGTATGGTTAATTTATAGGAACATGGTGTTCTCTGTCAAATGAAAATAAATGTGAAATTGTATGTTTAATCATAAAACATAATAGTGTTCAGAGGACTAGAGCTCTGGTACTGTGCTCAGCTGCTAGTAATTTTTGCTCCAAGTTTCCATTAAGGACACAACAGAGCTCAAACTGAACACAAATCTGCTTGAGATTGGAACTTCAAACTGCACCATAGTATTCCTTTTGGCAAATGGCATATGCAATATGCCTTAGTAAAAAGACTGTATGATTGATTTAAAGTCAGGAGATGTGAGTTCAAATGTGAGCCCTGGCGGTCCTCTTTCTTGTAAATTGCTTACTCTTTCTAACTAATCTTTCAGTTCCCTCATTTGTCAGAAAGAGACAAAGAAATGAGGATTGATTGAGAAGAAGTAAAATAGCACAGAGTAACATGTAATTGGCATCTACTAAATTCACTTATTTTTAATGGGGGAAACCTAAGAATTTGGGCCCAATAGCTTTTAGTAAGTTCTTTATTTCTTATATATCAATTTATTACCATCAGCTACTATAGTGCCTGGCACTAGTAAGTGCAAGGCAAAAGTATTTGCCAAATGAATAAATTGAAGAATGGCCAAGGAATTTATTCTCATAGAAAAATAAACCAACGAGCTCACAATAATTATGCCATGAATGATATTTTCAGGTCAAATCTGGTGACCTTCACATTAATTCAGGAAATGAATAGTTAAGAATTCCACAACTATCAAAAGGTATTTAGTTAGATTAAAAAGAAAACAAATCTTGCCATTTGCAACAGCATGGATGGACCTGGAAAGTATTATACTTAGTGAAATAAATCAGACAGAAAAAAATACTGTGTGTTATCATTTATATGTGAAATCTAAAAAAAGCTAAATACAGTGAAACAGAAATAGGCTACAGATACAGAGAACAAAATAGTGGGGCCAGAGGAGAGTGGGGGTGGAGAGAAGGGTAAAATAGGTGAAGGGGATTAAGAGGAGAAAACTACTAGTTATAAAATAAGTGCATCACAAGACTAATGTACAGCATAGGAAAAATAGCCAATATTTTATCATAACTTTGTGTAATTTATCAAAATGTTGGATCACTGTGTTATATACCTGAAACTAATGTTGTAAGTCAGCTCTACTTCAGTTAAAGGGAGCTAGGAATTTTCTTGTATTAATTAATTTAAAGCTTGCTTTATCAATTAATAGAACAGGTAATTTGCTTTGATGTTAAGAAAGGAATGACTGTATTTCTACCTGAAGTCTTTTATTGTTCACTGATTGGTGCAAAGAACAGAAATCTGAAAGGAAGTACGCCATGTCCAGTTCCCAGGCGGTCCAGTGGTTAGGACTCCGTGCTTTTACTTTGGTGGCCCAGGTTTAATCTCTGGTCTGGGAACTAAGATTTGCAAGCTGCATGATGTGGCCAAAAAAAAATGAGTAAGCCTGTGTCTTTGCCAAGTTAGCCAGGGCACATCAGGTGGTTTCTAGGACTTGGTAGGAAGTGTATAGTCATGTGTACTCCTAGAGAACATGGAATCTCATTCCAACAGGACTGGCTCATGACAATGCTGGGGTGTGCGGGTCAACCAAGAGATGATTCCAGGAGCCCAGAAACCAAGCCAAGAATGTGATGGGTGACATGTCACCAGGAGGTGACATGCAAAGTCTGGACAACTCTAGGCCGGGCAGGGGCAGGTTCCAGTTAAACTGTGCCCGCTTGTAAGGACTTCCGTGCTACTCTGAAAGGCCACAGCCTTCTTTTTAAAGGTGAAGAAGGATAAACAGATAACCAAATGAAGAAATCTAGAATAGGGACTTTCATCTTACAGATGGGAGCTTTGCATTTGAAGCCAGTCATTTCTAAGAGAGACAGGTAATTATGGGAAGAACTGACTAGCAGTGCTTTGTGCCCTCTCTGCAGTCTTCCCTCATGCCCAGAGCACGCACTTGATTGATATTGTTGTTGTTAACATTGTTGTTTTCTAGTAACATGTTTGGCAGCTTGATTCTTGTTTTTTGATAACATGGTCTTGAGGGTTGAGGCAGTGCTAAAAACACAGTAATTAAATGAATGTGTAATTTATTGACTGAATAAATGTATCAGTATCATGTATTGAGGGCTACCCTGGTGGCTCAGTGGTAAAGAATCCACCTACCACTGCAGGAGACAAGGGTTCGATCCTCGAATCAGGAAGATCCCCTGGAGAAGGAAATGGCAGCCTACTCCAGTATTCCTGCCTGGGAAATCCCATGGACAGAGGAGCCTGAAGGGCTATGTAGTCCATGGGGGTCACAAATAGAGTCGGACACAACTTAGTGATTAAACAGCAATCATGTATTGAAGTTTTGAAATACTTGGCAAATCTTAACAGGAATCAAATTTCTGACTTTTTGGTGAAATTAAAAAATTGGTTCTACTTGGTCATCCTATTTCTGTATTTTCTCTAAGATGTGTATTTGTTTCATTCACATTTGAATATCACTGAAACTCTGATGCAGCTTACAGTTGGTGCTTTCTGTAATATCAGCAGTATTTTTCTTTACTAATGGTTTGCAAATAATGAATGGCAAGTCTAAAACGGGATATGTTTCTTAGATTGGGTAAGCTATAAAAATAATATATAAGCTCACCTTGATAATGCATGTGTTGCCATGGGTATAGGATAGAATGATGGAAAGAGCATGGATTTTATATCAAAAGGATTTTATTGTGAATCCTGGTTCTGCCTTTTTTTGAAAATCTGAGCAAAGAGCTTGCCCTGTCTTTGAGCCACAGTGCTCTTATCTATGTGATGGGAATAAAGCATTCATATTAGGGATCTGTGCTAAATAGATAATTTAATTAGCAAGATAAATTATTATTTTATTTATAAATTTAAATTTATTAATAATAAAATAATTTATTTTGCTCATTGTAAAATTTATTAATAATAAATAATTTAATTAGCAAATTCAGCAAATTCCTCCTTTTTTCTCTCAGCCTCCTTCACCAGCTTATGTGTGCTTTAGACCAGCCCTGTCAGGTAGGAACATGTAACTTCCATTTTACTGGTTCAGAGAGACAGGCTTAGCAGCACAGGTGAGTTAAGAGAGAGACCTCCCTGGAGTGTTGATTTTCCCATCCCCCAGTGCTCCATTCGACTTCTCACAGGTATCTGTCAACTTTGGTGAGAGCTTAGCTAGTTTTTTGTGGATAAGTTTCCTTAGGCAGCCTGTGTAACAATTTTACACAATACCTTAACAATATCACACACTATATCCTTTCTGGAAAGGATTTTAGCTCTTGCCCTCATCCTGTAAACAAGGATGGGCCTCTATTTAAAGAGGAGGAAAGGGAAGAAGGAAAAGGATATTGTATCACCTGGCCTAGCAATTTCTGAGCCAGATGTTTTCCTCATCTCATTGTTCACCAGAAAATTGGTTCAAGATGGTATAAACCACATGTTCAAAAATACTGTGATTCATAAATCAATTCACACTATTCTTTTATTTGCATAGAGCAAACCCATGAGGTGAGACTAAAATTAAAGATCAGCACTAGGACCTTGGGGCTTAGTGCAAAACCCAAAACAACTTATCAGGATTCTACTGTGATAGACCAATAGACTAATAGCCAATGGATATTAGACCTTCAGGCCTTAAAGATCCAGGGTGGAATCACTGGTAGATGCTGTGGAAATTGCTTTTATGTTTTTTCAGTTTGGCCTGAAAATTTTCAATTATGAGGTTTTTTTTTTTTTTTAAATTTAGCCTCAGCATTTTTTTCTATTTGGTAATCACATTTTTTAAATTAAAGCTGCAAATGAATCAAATAACAAGGAAATTGACTTGGTTTAATAATAAAACTTTACCAAAATTAAATGAAAATGATGTGCTTTTCATTTGGAATGGCAATCAGGTTTCTGAGTGAGCCTAACCCACTTCAGCAAGGGCTAGCTCTGTGATTAGGGATGAAGCACTGATGCATGTTAAAGCTTTAGTGCCCCTATAGATGGCAGATTAAGAGAAAAAATATTTGAAAGGGCCTAGCAAGTACCTGAAACTTGATAGTTGCTCAGAAAATTCACCTTTTCCATCTTTCTTCTTCTTCATCTTTTAAGTTAGGCTGCAATGCAAGCAAGACTCTTTTTTTAAAAAATTCATTTTATTTTTTTGCTGCACTGCAGAGCATGTGGGATCTTAGTTCCCTGATCAAACCTGAGTCTCCTGTATTGGAAGCTGGGAGTCTTAACCCGTGGACCACCAGGGAAGTCCTATTCTCTTCCGTTTTAATCCGTCACTCTTGATTGAAAACTTTCATTGTCTGGGGACCTCTCTGGTGGCCCAGTGGATAAGAATCTGCCTGCCGATGCAGGGAACACTGGTTTGATCCCTGTTTCAGGAAGATTCCACATGCCGTGGGGCAAACCCTGTGCACCACCACTACTGAAGTCCATGCACCTAGAGCCCATACTCTACAACAGGAGAAGCCACCACAATGAGAAAGCCCACATGCAGCAACGAAGACCCGTTGCACCCTAAAATAAATAGATAAAAATGAAAAACTCTCATTGTCTGAAATAGTTTTGAAGTTTAACAGATCTAAGTGGACTTCCAGTGTAAAAATGAAGCATCTTTAAGAAATGGGTAAATGCTCCTCCTCACCAATGAGGCAGGCACAAGAATAAACCCTTTGGGTGACCAGTTCTCTTGTGGGAGAGCTGGGTTGAGACCCAAAGCTTTTCCTCACCTACTAGTTGTCCCTGGGTGTTTCATAACCGTGTGTTGCATGAGGCCTTCCTGCTGTGGGGAAATGTCAGCTGTCCTCTAAAACAACTTTGTGTTTAACCATTTGTGTCTAAAATCTGATCTCCATTCGTCTAGGTTAGAACCCCTTTCTTTTCTGTTCCCATTTCCAAATATTTACCGGTTCCTAGAGTCTACTGCTGCCGTCTGTGCATTGCCACTGATGTAGGTGGCATGGATTGAGAACGAACATGAAGGACAGACAGGTCTGCCCCTGTTGTCATACTACTGCACTCTCCTAACTGATAAGCTCTACTGTAATGACCCACTGGATCTCTTTCCATCTTTTTCCTCTCATCATGCTATTTACAGCTATCATAACGTCCTTCATTCTAGTAGAGGTGATTATGTTATTCTTTCAATAACCTTTGATTATCCCCCATTGCCTATGGAATGTGGACTGTTTGCAAGGTACTGGAAGTCCCTAAACATCTGGTAGGCATTTATATACTTTTATGTTTAATCTTCCTCTCCTGTCTCCCTTTCCAGTGATGCTTTACAGTGATTTGGCTGTGAACACACCTTGACTTTGTATAAGCAGTTATCCAGAACCTTTGCCTTTGCTTCTTTTGTTCTCTTTCCTTGTAAAAAGCCATGCTTTGCCCACCCTAATTGGAGCCCTTATAGGCTGTTATGACTTGATGTATGTTAATAGCATTTTCTTTGATTGTAAAATAATCAATGTTTAAGGCAGAAAGCTTGGGGAAAGTACACGTGCACAGTAATGGTGCCTTCTTCCTCCCAACCTTAATGGATTTAGCATTTGGGTATACTTTTGTTTATTTTTTTATTTACTGTACAATGCTTGAAATTGTAAATACATACACATTTGTCCACCCTACCTAAAAGAGAAGTGGAACTGGGTTGGGTCTGACTCCTTTAGCTTATCTATCTGAAGGGGGCCAGTGGCTATGCAGTATAACGCTGCATGTGACTTCAGTGGTGAAACCATGGGCTGTTGGAGAACTATATTTCTTTTAGAGGCAGTCCCGGTAGTCTTCCTCAAAATGCTCCAGCAGGCCATTGCTGGTGTCTAGTAACTGTTCTTGGGACTTTTGAGGAGTCTCTGTTGGGCTTGTTTTGTGCCTCTAGTTCATATCTGCTCTGGACTGACACCTTTGAAAAAGTCTTTTAACCTGTTTGATGATGCCTCTGGTTTCTTTTGACTACCTTCTAATATCTGAATGCTTACAATAGACTGTGTGGCTGTCTCTCTCGAAAGAAAAGCCCTAGAGGGTTCTGCCCATTTCACTTTGTTTTCTCTAAGTGATGTATTTACTTGTTCATCACAGCTTTATTTTGATGATCGTTGCAAGTATTACTTTTGAGAGGGGCAGACTGGCAGGAAGGAGAATTCTGATACATGTCTCAGTTTTGTTATAAAAAATAAAAAATGTTATAAATGTTATAAAAAATGTGGCTCTGCTGCCTTGATTTGAATACCTGATAACTACAGTAGTATAAATTTCCCAGAACATCACAGAGTGTGATTTAAATTCAAGACTTTGAAGGTTATATTCACTTTCTGGAAAAAAAAATTAAAAATTAAGAGGACGAGGCAATGTGATATAAAGTGTGTTTGGAAACTGAAAGAATAATCTACTGTTGTCATACTCTCTGCTTTTCTTCTGTCATTCCTGCTTTTCTTTTGTCATGCCACTTTGTGATAAAAGCTGTTCTTTATGAATATATCTAGTTTACAGTGTTTGTGGATATTGGATGTATATGTAAAATGTATTGTGACATGCTTGGAAGGATGATGACTGGAATAAATTTTATTATATTTATTGTTACTTATTAATCTTTACCTGCAGGAATGTGACATATCTAATATTAAACACATAATTTCATTATTGGGAAAGAAAAAATATATATCTTACAGACTAAAGAAAAATGCAAAACTGAAATAGAGTTAGCAGGAAGATAGGTTGATAATGGAAAATAATGTATTTTTCCTTTATGTAGTGTAATTCAAATTCTTTGACCCTTTGAATTGTAGAGAACCTTATGGATTTTGGGGAGGGTATGGAGGGGGAATAGAAATTTTAAAGACATTGTTTAGGAGTGATTCACAAGAACCAGATGTCCGTTCTTATAATCGACATTTTGATCCAGGAACTGTGTGTTGAGGCAATCCTTGAACCTGAGCAGCTTACACTGTAAGGAAGTACATATTCTGGAGGCAGGATATGGTGTTTTCCTCAACTGTTACGAGTCCTGACTCTGTAACCATCTGCCTGCCAGCTTTTGTCTAACCTTTTATTCCTTAGTAGCTGCTTCTGTAACGGAAGTAGTTTGGAGTAGGTATAGTTAACCTCTGCTGCTGCTGCTGCTAAGTCGCTTCAGTCGTGTCCGACTCTGTGTGACCCCATAGACGGCAGCCCACCAGGCTCCCCCATCCCTGGGATTCTTCAGGCAAGAACCCTGGAGAGGGTTGCCATTTCCTTCTCCAATGCATGAAAGTGAAAAGTGAAAGTGAAGTCACTCAGTTGTGCCCGACTCTTAGCCACCCCATGGACTGCAGCCTACCAGGCTCCTCCATCCATGGGATTTTCCAGGCAAAAGTACTGGAGTGGGTTGCCATTGCCTTCTCCATAGTTAACCTCTGGCCAACCTCAAAACAGACTCATTTTGAGTCTGCTTTAAAATTTCAGAAAGCCAAAATCCTCATGATTATAGCTATGTTCTTTGAGCCTTTGTAACAAGCCAGCTAGCCAAATTATTAAATAGAATGAAGGCAAATAGCTTTTTAAGATATCTTCAGAGCAATATTTCAGGAGCACAGACAATTTTAGGGCTAGGATATTATGTGAGGAAAACTTTCTCAATTAACATTTGGGTGGAAATCCTTTTTAGTAATGTGTAGAGCAATGGTTCTTCATCCTTTTTGGAAGCTTATTGAGAATTCTAATAGCATATGGGTGCTGGTTCAAAACAAAATTATTATAAATAATTATGCTAAAATTTTTTAAAATAATTTTTTATTTCATTGGACATGTATTCTTTCACAGTGAAATAAATTTCCAATGAAATAAGTAAATTATAACCAATGAAGAAAAGTCATAATGTCCAATAAAGCTTGTATATTATACCATAATTTTGCAAAGACAGAATATTTCAATGATTATACATTATAGTAAATGTAAAACAAATCAAGTTAGTAGTTTATTTTTTTAAATAAAAGTATTGTCACCATAAAAAACTTATTTTAAGGTAGCTTTAAAAATGTTAAAATCTGTTTCTTAAAATTGAGGGAATATGGTATAAATGTTTTTTAAATAAAAAACTATGGCTCACTTATTTGAAAAAAAAATTATTCCCTAAAAGCAAAAACAAAATCCCAACTGGTCAAACAAAATACAAAGCAAATTCTTCCCCAAATAAATTTTAATACAAAGACTGCTTTTCTACCAAGTAATGCATATATTTTTTTATATATAATTCCTTTGATTTTTATTTTGATAACAATTCCTGAAAACACTAGTTCTCAAAACCATGTAGTAGAAGTGTAGAAAATTTAAATTCATATGACTTGCTCTGCTGCACAGGCTTATGGCAAGACTGGCCCATAGAGAATCCTAGGAGACCTTCAGTTGAAGTCCTGTTAGGAAGTTAAGAGCTGTTACTCTCATTCATCTGAGTAGAAGCAAACTTGAAAAAGAGTTCTCCTGAGATGTTTGCTTGCTGGGAAATTGAGAGGTAGTTGTCTTTCTCTATATTAGCAATCAATTATGGCATTCAGAAATTTGTCTAGTATTTCAGTTTCTGACCTCTGTGAACACGATGGCTGCTGGGCCAAAGCAACTCTGCTTGTTCTACAACTTGAAAAGATTTACTCATTCAACTGACCAGAAATAATTACTTTTCAATGAGCTAAACTCCCTGATTAAATTCCTCTGTGAGATTATCTTGAAGGTTTCCCTTTTCTCTTTAAAAAATAGAACACAAAACAAAACAAATCTTCTCCATGAAATAGTCGAAACATAGCTGACATTCTTTAGAAAACTAATGAAGTCCTGTGTATCAAAGGGAAGCTAATATTTTTCTAATATTTATTGACACCGCCTTTTTGAAAAGTTAGTGGTCAGAGTCCGTAGTCTGATGATGTTGACAATTTGCATGGTTCTAGAATAGTTTTTGCTGCCAGTGTTTGTATGTGTAGAGAGCACTGATCCATGATTACATATGAGTCTAATTTCTTCATACCAGAAAGCAAAACCAGAGGTATTGCCCTACATTCTAGGTGCTCCTTCTATAAGCTGATTAATAAGACTTAGTTTCCCCCAGTAAAATTATTTTATACCATTTTGGAGACATTTCTTTCTTTCTTTCTTTTTGAACTTTTTATTTTGTACTGTGATATAGCCAGTTAACAATGTTACAATTTCAGGTGAACATTGAAGGGACTCAGCCGTACGTATACATATCCACTATTCCCAAACCCTCCTCTCGTCCAGGCTGCCACGTAACATGGAGCAGAGTTCCGTGTGGTGTGCAATATGTCCTTGTTTGTTATACATTTTAAATACAGCAGTGTGTACATGACCATCCCAAATTCCCTAAATATCCCTTCCCCACTTAGTTCAGTTTCTAAGTCTGTGAGTCTCTTTCTATTTTGTAAGTAAGTTCATTTGTATCATTTCTTTTTAGATTCCACATAAAAGGGATGCCATACAATATTTCTCCTTATCTGTCTGATTTACTTCACTCAGCATGACAATCTGTAGATCCATCTGTATTACTGCTGATGGCCTTATTTCTTTCTTTTGAATGGCTGCATAATATTCCATTGTATAAATATACTGCATCTTCTTTATCCATTCCTCTGTTGATAGACATTTAGGTTGTTCCCATGTCTTGGCTACTGTACACAGTGCTTCAATGAACATTGGGGTATCTGTATCCTTTTGGATAATGTTTTTCTCCAGACACATGCCCAGGAATGGGATTGCAGGGTCATATGATAGCTCTACTTTTAGTTTTTTAAGGAACCTCTATACTGTTCTCCATAGTGGTTGCACCAGTTTACATTCCCACCAACACTGCAGGAGGTTCCCTTCTCTTTGGAGACATTTCTAACCTTAGAGATTTCCCAAAGTGCTTATAAAATAGAAATTCTTCTTTGATAGTATCTTCACAGTTTTAGCAAGTATTTTGGCCAATAAAAATAGTATCACTACTCTAGAACCTCTCTAAAACTTTGATAAATAAAATGAAAACTTAGTTATTTTATTTAAAATAAAAACTAAGCTTTAATAGTGCTTTCCTTCAATATTCAGCTTCCCAAATCTTTCCCAATCATCATGGCTTCTTTTACTCGACAAGGAGATAAACATTTTTTGCAGTCTACTTCAGAACGAGGCTTTTGTACTAGGACAAACCTAAGTACTGCTATACTTTTAGATATTTCAAGTTGAATCTTTGTTCATAAGCAAAATACTACCTTTCCAGAAAGTACCTACCTCCAAAATATACTTCAGTCTCCCTGACTTGGTGCTTTTAAATGCAAGTGTTTTGCAACACAGGTTCCAATGTATTTAGCAATGAAGAGAAAACCAGAGGAGAGTTTAAAATCAGTGCTTTTACTTATAGCAGGTAATTTCCAGTTTAGACTAGTTTTGGCAGGAGGTGGAGTTTGTGTCTTTGTTGCTGAATTCTGTCCAACTCTGTGCACTCCATGGACTGTAGCCTCCCAGGCTCCTCTGTCCATGCAATTTCCCAGGCAAGGATGCTAGAGTGGGTTGCCATTTCCTTCTTCAGGGACTCTTCCCAAATCAGGGATTGAACCCACATCTACTTTGGCAGGAGGATTCTTTACCATTGAGCCACCTGGGAAGCCCTGGAGGTGGATTTACCATGAACCTAAGTGAAGTTAACCCACCAGTCTTGCTCTTGCTAAGCCCCTTCCAAAGCCCCATATCTAAGAAATTCTATATGTTTTAGAGTCCCTTGGACTGCAAGGAGATCCAACCAGTCCATCCTAAAGAAAATTGGTCCTAAATATTCATTGGAAGGACTCATGCCGAAGCTGAAACTCCAGTACTTTGACCACCTGATGTGAAGAACTGACTCATTTGAAAAGACCCTGATGCTGGGAAAGATTGAAGGCAGGAGGAGAAGGGGATGGCAAAGGATGAGATGGTTGGATAGCATCACCGACTCAATGGACATGAGTTTGAGTAAGCTCCAGGAGTTGGTGATGGACAGGGAGGCCTGGCATGCTGCATTTCATGGGGTTGCAAAGAGTCGGACATGACTGAGCAACTGAAGTGAACTTAGGGTCCATAAACCTAGATCTGTCTTTTCCTGGTGTTTTAAAAAACTTTTTTTTAATTAGAAGAAAAGGATGTTTATAATCATAATGGCCAGAGGACTTGCCCTTCAGTTCTATGAGCAGAAACAATTTTAGATATGATGACATAATAATGATGACCTTGTACAGTAGGATGTACACTATGCCACACTCCCCTAGTAATTTGACAGAAAAGAAAAATTCCAGAAAAAAAAAACAAACAGGAAACGAAACTAATGTGTTTAAGGCTAACTAAATGTTCCTCTCCATAGCACTTCCTTTACATCAGTGTTTAGCACTTTAGATGTGCTATAGATTATTTTACCTCATTAATTATCCACGTAGACTTTTTCATAAACAAAATAGTCACAGCAGAACAGCTGTGACCTTTATAATGTTTAAGAGCTCAGGTTCGATGGTTCTATAAACTCAGTCTTACATGTCCTGGTTCTGCCATCTACTAATGGAGGGACCTCACATTCTTCTTCTCAAAGTGGGAAGAATTCTAATGTTGATTTCTCAGACTTGTGCCAATTAAATGAGAGACTTATGTGTACACCATGTCTAGCAAAAAACAAGTGCTCAAACATGAGGTATTATTTATTAAATGAGAGACTATGTGTACACCATGTCTAGCAAAAAACAAGTGCTCAAACATGAGGTATTCTTATTTATTGGTAGTAAACTATTTATCTTCTTGGTGTCCAAAATCACTGGTGATGGTGACTGCAACTATGAAATTGAAAGACGCTTGCTCCTTGGAAGAAAAGCTATGACAAACCTAGACGGCGTATTAAAAAGCAGAGATATCACTTTGCTAACAAAGGTCTGTATAGTCAAAGCTATGGTTTTTCCAGTAGTCATGTACGGATGTGCGAGTTGAACCTTAAAGAAGGCTGAGCGCCAAAAAACTGATGCTTTTCGACTGTGGTGCTGGAGAAGACTCAAGAGTCCCTTGGACTGCAAGGAGATCAAGCCAGTCAATCCTACAGGAAACCAACCCTGAATATTCATTGGAAGGACTGATGCTGAAACTCCAATACTCTGACTACCCGATGCGAAGAGCTGACTCACTGGAAAAGACCCTGATGCTAGGAGAGACTGAGGGCAGGACAAGGAGGAGGGGACAGAGGATGAGATGGCTGGATGACATCACCCACTCAATGGACATGAATTTGAGCAAACTCCGGGAGATGGTGCAGGACAGGGAAGGCCAGGCACGCTGCAGTCCATGGTGTCGCAGAGTCAGATATGACTTAGTGACTGAACAACAGCATCACTTATTGGTAGTAAGCTTTTAGCTGTAGGATTTTTTTCCAGGTGTTTATCAGGGAACCTAAAGTAGCCTCTGGCAAAAGCAGTTAGAAATCATCCCAGGCATGACTAGTATTTTTTCCCTGGAGGAATCCTTAAGAAAATACCTTTGAGAATATTGAGAACTTTTTAGAGCTGTCCAGAGAGAGAGAAAAGGCTTTTTCCTTGTTACTCCAATGACAGAATTAGTAATAATAAAGGCAGTTTTCAAGGGAGTAGGTTTCGATTCTGTGTGTGGAAAAATTTTCAATCACAGCTCGTCAGTGAGAACTGGCTCACTTGCAAACTCACAGAATTATTCATACAAAAGCTTGATAAGACATAAGGCGGGAGATATTCGAACACTCCCTCTTCATTAGTTAATTCTGTTGTAGGAATCTAGCTAGGTTTTATCACCTATGTAAAACTTTAACTTCAGTTGATGATTAAGTTATCCAAGTTCTTGTTATATTATTGGAAACTGAGTTTAGCTTTACCTATTGAAAGGTCAGTTTTCACATCACCCTGTGTTATTTATTGTTACTTATTGATAGTAAACTCTATTTTGGGGGGCTTCAAAATCACTGCAGATGGTGACTGCAGCCATGAAATTAAAAGACGCTTGCTCCTTGGAAGAAGAGCTGTGACAAACCTAGACAGTGTATTAAAAAGCAGAGACATCACTTTGCTAACAAAGGTCCGCATAGTCAAAGGTGTGGTTTTTCCGATAATCATGTATGGATTTGAGAGTTAGACCATAAAGAAGGCTTCCAATTATCTTACAGTGTTTGTTTGAATATAAACATTCTCCTTAGTTAATTGCATTTAAAATGACAGAAACCAATTAAGGAAAAATTATATAAATATGTTGATCTGTTGCAGTTTTGGTACCTTGCAAATATAACTCCATACTATTAACAAGGCTCCTAAGTCAGAATATGAAAACCTGTTAATAAATTCCTTGATACTACTAGCATTGAAGCTAAGAATTTTATTCATTATTTTTGAACATGACTGTCAAATTATCTCAGGCTGCAGTACTATCTCCACCCTATTTTTCACAACTGATGAGGGTACATAAATTACAGCTTCCTTTTTCCTCCATAAGTCATCTAGTACATCCCATTTGAAGGGAATGAATGAAATGAATGTTTCAACCATCTTGATGTTGTTAATTACTTTGTGAGATATTTCATAACAGGAAAGACTTTGGCATGCAATCAATAGCTTGGAATAGTAACATCTTCAAGGATGTTAGGTTCTTAGCATTTATTTAAAAGTGGTTAAAGAAGAGAGTAAAATAATACTTTTTTTTTTTTTCCATAAAATGTGTCTCTATGAGGAAGGGTATGAGGGACAGACTAGCTAATTCTTGGTAGGCTTTTAGGTGTTAAAAAGCCTTTCAAGAGAGCATCTTGGTAGTAAGATTTGCTTCTGTGATGGTCATAAGAAAATTCTGAAAACTGTTCTTCATCTATTTGAGCCTATATTTGAAGTTAAACACACCAGGGCACAAGCTGTCTCCCTATTACAGGAAACATTCTCAGATCAGTAACAACAGGACTTATTAGGAGGAAAAGAAAAGGAGTCCAGAAGATTTTCATGTACCTGAAAGTTCACTTAAGAGGATTCAAATTTTATGTACCCAAACTATGTAAATCAATTTGTACCACGTTTTATTTTATGCCTCACAAAAGTTAAGAAACTTGGCTACTGTGAACCCAAATGTTATTTTGGCTTGCTCAGTGGCAAAGAATCTGTCTCCAAGCAGGAGATACAGGAGATGAGAGTTTGATCCCTGAGTTGGAAAGATTGCCTGGATGAGGAAATGGCAACCCACTCCAGCCTTCTTGCCTGGAAAGTCCCATGGAAACAGGAGGCTGGTGGGTTATAGTCCATGGGGTGACAAAGAGTCAGTCTGGACTGGATGACTGAGCACACACATACCCTATGAACCCAAGTTTTATTTTGAGCTAGTAGTTATGTTTTGATTTACATATTGTGATTTGCTTGTTATTAAACAAATGGAGAGCCTATAATTAGATAAAGATATAGCTTAATCATCATTTTGGTTAAAACCAGACAAAAGGTCCCTTTATCATAAATGGTCTCATGAGAGTTGGTAGTGTTCAGGGCTCTCAGTGGGCATGTGTTACACTGACAGACTGAGGAGACAGTGAAAGAAGAAGGAAAAATAGAAAAATATGTTAAAAAAAAAAAAAAGTCCAGGGAAGGATGGAAAAGAAAGGATGGAGTAATAGAGAGAAAAATAGAGAAGCAAACTTTCAAACTGTGGTACTGGAGAAGACTCTTGAGAGACCCTTGAACAGCAAGGAATCAAACCAGTCAATCCTAAAGGAAATCAACTGTGAATATTCATTAGAAAGACTGATGCTGAAGTTCCAATACTCTGGCCACCTGATGGCAAGAGCCAACTCATTGGAAAAGACCCTGATGCTGGGAAAGATTGAAGGCGGGAGGAGAAGTAGGTAACAGAAGATGAAATGGTTGGTTGGTATCACTGACTCAACGGACATGAGTTTGAGCAAACTCTGGGAGATAGTGAAGGACAGGCAAGCCTAGTGTGCCTCAGTCCATGCTGGGGTTACAAAGAGTCGAACATAAGTGAGAGACTGAACAACAGGAATGCATGTGTGCTAAGTCTCTTCAGTCATGTCCAACTCTTTGAGACCCTATGGACTGTAGTCCACTGGGCCTCTCTGTTCATGGGATTCTCCAGGGTTGCTGTGTCCTCCTCCAGGGGATCTTCTAGACCCAGGGATTGAACCCACATCTTTTATGTCTCCTGCATTGGGCAGGAGGGTTCTTTACCACTAGCACCATCTAGGAAGCCCTCTAGAATATATGGCCTACTAATAATGCATAAGGTAGGGATTCCTGGATTTTTCTTGCATCTCAGAGCAGCTACATAAGAAGGAAGGGTGAATGTGGAAACACTACTCATTTTTCCACGTAAAGAATTAAAAGGAACTCATACAATCAATTTCCCTTTTGCCTTCCTGTATTTTTCTTGCCTGAACTAGTAAACATTGCATCATAGGTTCATACCACTGTGAGGATCATTTGTCTAATTTACCAATTTTAACAACAACAACAACAAAAACTAGTGTACTTTCTAAGGGCATACTAAATTCATTCAGTTCTTCACCAGTCAGCAGTCACTGCTGCTGCTGCTGCTAAGTCGCTTCAGTCGTGTCCGACTCTGTGTGACCCCATAGACGGCAACCCACCAGGCTCCCCCGTCCCTGGGATTCTCCAGGCAAGAACACTGGAGTGGGTTGCTACTTCCTGCTCCAATGCATGAAAGTGAAAAATGAAAGTGAAGTCGCTCAGTCGTGTCCGACTCTTCTCGACCCCATGGACTGTGGCCCACCAGGCTCCTCCGTCCATGGGATTTTCCAAGCAAGAGTACTGGAGTGGGGTGCCATTGCCTTCTCCACAAGTCTTTGCATGGCTTCTGCCAGACACCACTCTCTCTGGTCCCACTGTCATTCCTTTCTGTCCTTCTATATCTAATTTAATCCTTCCACACAGTGGGTCTTTAGCAGTCACTAAAGCAGTCACTAAAGACCCACTATGTGGAAGGATTAAGTTAGATATAGAAGGGACAGAAGGAATGACAGTGGGACCAGAGAGACTGGTGTCTAGCAGAAGCCATGGCAAGACTTGTGTGAGTAAAGGAGCAAGAACATACAGTACTCTTCTCAAAAGTTTGAAACTGGTTCTGGCAAACAGTGGTTCCAGTGGGGAACCAGTGGAAGTTTTAAAGTATGGAGCAACATCATTAGGGCTTGTGCTTGGGTGTGATAATGATGTGCCAGATAATTCTGAGGAGGAAGCAAGACAATAGGTAGAGCCTGTTGGAGGCATTTGTGCAAAGATTGACCAACTAGTTATGGAGAGAGGGGAGGGAGAAACCTATAATAAACTTTTTTTGGAAGACTTATAAGTGGGAGTTCACAGTAGTTACCAAAGAGGCTTTAAAAAATAATAAAAAAAAATTTGGTACTTTAAGATGTGTAAGTATGAATAAAGTACTTATTTCTCATGATCATTTTACATAATAAAAAGTATAAACAGTATTTTTATGGAATGATGAAACTGACAACTTATTTATAAGAAAGTTTGAATACAAATACTAATAGACATGAAAATGAACAACAAAAGCCACTTCAATTCAGGCTACTAGATATATAGAAGAGAATAGAATTTTTTTTTTAGAGGAGAAAGGACAGAAAAATCTTACATTTTTAATAACTTTTTCATTTGTTTCCTTATCTACAGGACAAAAACAGGATAGTGGTTAAAAAGAAAGGATTTTAGCCTAGAATTCTGTGCAAATCTAGCTCTGGCATAGAACAATTGTTATCTTAGTTGTTGTATACTCGCTCAGTTGTGTCCAGCTCTTTGCCGCCCCATGGACCCCAGGCTCCTCTCTGTCCATGGAATTTCCCAGGCAAGAATACTGAGGTGTGTGCCATTTCCTTCTCTGGGGGATCTTCCTGACCCAGTGATTCTACTTGTGTCTCCTGCATTGGCAGGCAGATTCTTTACCACTGAGCCACCAGGGAAGCAGGGGCCAACTAGTGGAGAGCCAAGGTACTTAATCAGCCCTTCAGCCTCACTTTCCTGCAGATACCCGTGTTATAAGATGTGTATGTGTGTGAGAGAAAGAGGGGGAGGAGGGAGAGAGAATTTAACTGAATTGAACGAGATAGTACATGTACAACACCTGTCACAGAGAGCGCCTTGCATATATTAGGTGCTCAACAAATAATAAGTACTTTTTTTTTTAAATTCTCAACAATGCCATTTAACACTTTTGGTAGATGCAGCTCTTTTTGGTACTGAAGGGTATTTTATTAAAAGCAAAAGGTAAGCTTGGCGTTGTATTTTATGTGAAATAAGGTGACATTTCCGGTGCGAACATTTTTAACCAGACACAAGAGGTAGCCTCTCTTGTTTGCTGGGCAGGTTCATTGGGTTTTGCTATGGTTAATTTTAACGCTGACGTTCAGGGGTTAAGAAAAGCCCTTACTCGTGTTACATGAAGTAGCAGAAATTATCAGATGGAAACAGGAATTAAGAAAGGAAAAAAAAAAAAAAAAAGGCTCTGCGGCAATTCATTGTTTCCTAACCAAGAAAACTTGTGCTTACAAAAATGAGAGGCGGCTACAACCTGGCAGTTTAATCGGATCAGAATAACTTAGGGGAGGGGGCAACAAGTAACCCCTACACCCCCACCCTTTAACCTAAGCCTTTCGGACTGGGTTGGTCCCGGGCTGGGACCATGGCTCTGAGTCTCTGGTCTCTCCATTGGAGAGGCGCGGCCCCGCGCGGAGAGGCCCCGCCCCTCCCGTGTGAATCGCCGACCTCGGTGGGCGGAGCCGGCGGATGCTAATGAGTCGAGTTGCCCGGCGAGCCAAGAACTTCATTCTCTCCTCTGTGTCAGGATCGCAGAAATTATGCCCCTTCTCTCACCATGAGCTGGCTCTCCAATTCCCAGGCAGTTGTGCTCACTGCCTACCACCCCAGCGGCAAGGACCAGGCCCTGGGGGGGAGCCATGGCAAGGGCGGGGAGGAAGCCGCCTCGAGGTAAGACTGGGCATTCGAAAGCCAGAGAACAAAACAAAACGCTCTTACCTGCTCCTCAGGGAAGAAAGTGACAGGGAAGTTGGTGTGGGTAGAAAGTAAGCTACAGCCGGAGGTCGCGCCTAACCTCGTGCAGCAGCAGAAATGTTTGGGGCTTTCTGTACTTTACATCTCACCTGGTTTGAGTCGGAAACCGCCTCTACGATGACTGGTGAAGACGGATAGGAAGGAACTGGGGCGATGGCTGTCAGGCTCCTCGCTCAGCAGGTGCATTTGCAAATGCTGAAAGATCAAATAACTATATTTGAAACACTTCCTGTGAGATGGAATTCTTGAATGGGCCCAAGGCCCAGCCACTGAAACTGCTGCTTGGGAACAGTGCCAACAAGCAGGAGGGCTGTTCATTGTACAATCTGTTGTTGTTACAGTATGTTTTTTTCCCCCCTCTCTTTTGGCTGAAAGCAAACTTCTTAGGCAGAAAGCCCAAGACACTGGCCTGTGGCAGTATGTTTCTCATTCTTTGGTGTATGTAGATTTGTTGTTGTTGTTATTGGGGGGAGCTTTCAGAAAGGTTTATGTCAGGAAGTAGTACTCTGCTACCAGAGTGACCTGTGGTTAATGTTAACTCACTTTATAGGTAGAGGGGGCAAATATTCTATAGACCACTGAGGCGCAAAGAGTACCTTTCTCTCTGTGTACTTTGCTCTGTTTTTTCAAGTTGTTTTTTTTTTTTTTTCCCCTTAGCTTTCCTTAATGACCTTCTCACTAGCTGAACATTTTTACCTCCGTATTAGATATAAATTGTAAATATTGGCCCAGAAGCTTGCAAACAGCAAATGCTAACCTAATAGGGTAGGACACTAATTATCAGTAAGCACATTTCCTCCTTGATGTTTAATGTGATAATAAAACCTTCTTTGTTCTTTTGTGACTTATGCTTAGGCCTTAAGCTGGAATAATGCCTTCTTTCATTTGTTTTAAAATCCCCAGATATGGGGGAGGGGAATAAAAATCAAAGGAATGGCTGTAATACTCTGCCTTAGATTCCCAGGCTGACTAGAATTTTTCCTTACATAGCAACCACCATATGTATTCTGTTGAATTAATTCATTTCCAAAGATAAAAGGGATTTGCTGCTTGTACTTTGGGTGTGTTATTTTATTTTCTGTCTTTTTAAGTATTTTGTCTGAGAGCTCATAACATGTTTTCAACCATTTTTTTTTTTTTTTTTGTAGTGCACTAAGGGGATAGTTACCTTTCAGCAGTAAGCAGACAGCAATGCCAACCCCTTATTGTCCATAACTTCGACTCCTCTTGACAGTCCAAATTGCCAGAATTGTGCAGACTTAGCACATTCTCCAGAGACTTTACTCTGGAATGGCCTGAGGATGTGAGCTGAATTTTGGATCCTGAGTGAAAAGAACCTTAGGGACATTGAGGCCTGACCTCTCACTTTTATTGCCTTGACTCAAACCCCAGGAATTAGGCTTTTTTGCAAGGTCTTTTCTAGGGCTTTGCGTATTGAGATACGGAGACTTTATCCTATGTTTGGAGCTTAGCTGCCTGTTGTGGGTGACCTATACTCAAGTGACCTATACTTGAATGGGTTGTGGGACAAAAGAGAGGAAAGGATGGGTCATTCTCAGCCTTGTTGTCACTCAGTTGTGTCCGAATTCTGAGACACCATGGACTGTAGCCTGCCAGGCTCCTCTGTCCATGGGATTCTCCAGGTAAGAATACTGGAGTGGGTTGCCATTTCCTTCTCCAGGGGATCTTCCCAACCCAAGGATGGAACCTGCAGCTCCTGCTTTGGTAGGTGGATTCTTTACCACTCAGCCACCAGGGAACCCCCCATTTTCAGCTTAGGTTAGAGCAAAGTCAAGAGGCTGCAGGGGGCGCAGCTGCTCAGAGTGACTGCTCTCCATGGGGTGGCAGCACCAGATCTGTTTTTCAGGTCCGCCCTCCCCACCACTGGCTGCCATATTGCTTGCCCATACTGGCGCCAGTTCCCACCACTGAATCAGAGTCCTTTGCTGGAGAAGATGGGAGCCTTTGTTTTAGGGCTGGGAAGAAAGGCGAGAAAAGGGACAGTCCTTTTTTGCTTTTACCCTTAAGCACATTAACTAATTTATCAGATAAGCTCAGTGTTTCTTTGGGAGGCACCTTCTTTAGTTTGGAAGGGTTGAGATATTGCAGTTGGGGTAGGTGGAGGGAGGAGGGATTTGAAGAAGGAATGGCATCAGGAGTGATCCCTTAAAGGTGATGGTGAGGGAGAGGCAGTACACGGGGCTTTGGGGCTGGGGTGCTCAGCTTGTACTTTAAGCATTGGCAAGCTGCCCCAAGGTGCAAGGTAGATGCCTATTTTAAAAAGCACTTCAAAAATCAAACCAAACCAAAATAAAGCAAAACTTCTGAAAAAGAGACAGAAGTTAGACTCTGTGTCCACCTATTTAACATTTGTTGAAGGCAGCACAGAAGTCTAATTTGGCTTTTTGTAAGACTTTGTCTCTTCTAAATAATATGCACTTTGATGAACTACTTATTCAAAAGTTCAATTAGATGAACTCATTATATGCCATTTGATAAGTATAGAGGATTATGTATATGATTTTGGATATTTATAGAAAGTGAGTTTTAGACCTATATTACCAAATCCTTTTTTTTTTTTTTTCAATTGTTCTTTTAGTCTTTGGGAAAGTTGGAATAGTAAGGAGCTAATTTTGTAAGTTGTCTGTTAGTCTAAAATTCCCTCCATTCCATTCCATTATCCCTCTTTATCGGGACATAGTCATTGTTTATTTGATTAAGGAATTCTTGCTACTCTTGTTTTTGCTGTGTGTGTGTGCTCAGTCCTGTCTGACTCTTTGCGACCCCATGGGCTGTAGTCCGCCAGACTCCTCTGTCCGTGGAATTTCCCAGACAACAATACTGGAGTGGGTTGCCATTTCCTACTCCAGAGGATCTTCCCGACCCAGGGATCGAACCCACATCTCTTGTGTCTCCTGCATTGGCAGGTGATTCTTTACCACTGTGCTACCTGAGAAGCCCAGTCCTGGTTAGTCTTTCAAATAGTTACAGAATCCTGCTTTCAAGTTTTTTTATGTTTCTTCTTGAAAACATTAGGATTTGAAGAAATATGCTAATGCTAGTTCTGACTGAGTTGTACATAGTCAAATGTTTCCAGAGGAAACCACTTTTTATGAGTAGCTATATTTATAAGACTTTATTTACTTGTTAATTTTCAAGTAGGTTTTTTAATGTTTACTTTTGCAAAGCAGTTTTTCAAAAAATACTGCATTTTGGCTATCCTTACTATTCTGCCTTTACTTTCCTGTCATTTTAAGAAGAGCTGTTTGTTTTATTTGCTTCCTATCAGTTTTTGCTGATATTTGATAAATATTAACGTCAGTAGTATTTTTCTTCTTACTGAACCTCTGACTCTAGTTATCTAGTTATCATATGAGATATTTTTATGTCTTCCATGAGTACATGTGTGGTGTTCATCATGAAAGATTTTGTTTTGCTGAAGCCATTTGCCACTGGTTTTGGGCAGAGGCAGAACCAGGAGGCACGAGGTCACAGTGACATAAACCCTGAAACTCTGGGTGTGGGGCCAGGCTGCATGGGGTCGAATCCCAATTCTGCCAGTCATTAGCAGCTTGGCCTTAGAAGGATTATTTAACTGTCTTGTAAATTGAACTTCATGGTAGTACTCACTTCACAGGGAGGATTACGTGGGAAGATCTGTGTAAAGCCCATAGAACAGGGAAGAGTTTATGGCTAGCCTCTGCTTTTTTTCACAGTAGATACAGAAAAATAACTTATTGAGCTTTGTGGTGTACAATATATTCTTTTTCATTTCAGAAGTATTTTTACAAATAATATTTTGTCATGTGTTAAGAAACATGGCCATGATCCATATGCTTAACTAAAAATGACATAACCAGCAATTAATGATGTAAAAGTTCAGGCCTTGGAAGTTTAAAAGACCCTGGAGATGTCCTTTTGATCCAAAGCAACATTTACAATTTGAACTAGTGACAGCCACTTATAACAGGCCCTGCCTTGGGGCATTGATGGGCCATGCTGAGGTCTGCAGACATTGACTTTTATGGCAGGCTGGAATGTGGGTGGGTCCTCTTTTGGCAGCTGGACTAATTGCTGCCTCCATGCTTCTGTCCTCCTCCTTTAAGAATTACTGCTTCCGGTGTGCCAAATTAAAGAGGGCTGCCACCTTCTTATGTCTTTCAAGTTGAATTTGTAACATTAGAAAAAAAGTACGCTACCACAGATAGAGTTCTTTCCTTTTGAATTTATGTATTATTTGAAATTATATATTTTTGGTGACAGAAGGAATGGTAAAGAGTTTTTATAATGAAATTATGTAATATGAGGACCATTTTCCTTGACCCTGGAGTTTAAGGGTGATTTGTCTTTCTGATTTTGCAGGAGTTAGTGACCAAATGCATTTTTAACCTGCCCATACGGATAATTGTTTTCTAGATCAATCTAGTCCTCATTTCCTGGTGTAAGAGTGCTTTCTAAAAACTGGTTTTCTTTACTGTGTCATTTAAAAGTCCTACTAGTAATTTTCTCTTGAGTTGTTAAAAGACACAGCCAGTATTCTAACCAGACAAGTCTTACCTTCATTTAGAATTGTGTGGTATTTGCCTTCTAACCATCCTCATCTGTGAGGTCTCTGATTTTTGTGGGCCTCTTTAAAGTATCTTCATGGGACTTATATTAGGTATATGTCTTTTAAGTATAAGGATTTATAAATCTCAAGAACCCCACCTTTTTTTTTTTTTTAAAAAAAAGCAAAACGAAAGGAACCTGCTGAAAACTTTCCTCAACTTCAATGGCACACTTAGGTTTTTCACTGTTTACCCTCATCTCTCTTCTGAGTGAGGCTAGTGCTTTGCAAGGTTTATGGTTGCTCTTTTAAGTTCTTAGTATTTGTCATGTTTTTGAGAGTGTTGTAGCAAAACAAACTCACAAAGACTGATGCATTTAACAGTGCTCGTGATGGCTTCTGGATTGCCTGGCAATTAGACCTAAAGAGTTTTTAATAATTGGCCCACCAAAATGAATTACTTTTTTCTCTTGTTTTACAATTTCTCATTATCTGTACACCTGAGTATCATTTACAGCTTAGAAAAAGGACCCAGCATCCTAGAGGCCTAGGCTACACTTGTGCCAAGCAGAAGTTCCCAGTGTCCCATGGTTGTGGATCTGTAAGGTCTCACACTCTTTGGCAGCCTCTGCTCTCCTACATCTTGTCTGAATGCTACCCAGAAGTCCAGAGAAGCCTCTCTACTTGTTACCCTGTGGTGGCCCTGTGAGAAAGCTTGCAACAGCAGAAACTTGAGGCCTCCAGGCTGTGGCTTCGGTGGTGGTACGGTGGAGGGTGGGCATGGGAAGGGTTAGCAGCGTGGCCTCCAAGCTTGGTTTGGGGAAGAAGGTGTCCTAGACCAGGTGTGATGCCAGTCCCTTCCTGAACTCTCCCCTCTGGGTGATTTCTTTCCTGACCTAAACCTTTCATTTCATACAAATACTCCAAGATAAAATGGCTTGTTGTCAAAGTTTTAGTCAGTACTGATATTTAATGTCTTTGTTTTACTTTTGATAAGAGGAGATAGAAAGTAAGAAGTTTTCTTACAGGAGGAGACTGGGCTTTCCCAGTCTATTTGGTGAAGAACCCACCCTCAATGCAGGAGATGCAGAAGACAATAGTTAGATCCCTGGGTTGGGAAGATCCCTGGAGGAGGAAATGGCAACTCACTGTCTTCTTGCTTGAAAACTCCCATAAGTAGAGGAGCCTAGCAGGCTATAGTCCATGGGGTCACAAGAGAGTCCGAGGCGACTGAGCACAAAGCATAGATAGGGACAAGTCAAGGTGTTGGGTGGATTAGGGCAGAGGGAGCAGACGGGATGATGTGTGGATAATTCTGAAGACACATTCTTTTGACTTCTGCATTTGTTGCTGGGAGCTGGCCAAGTTTATCCCCTTTTTTGAAAGAAGTAAACAGAAACCATGGAGATCTGCATGGTCAGTTACTACATCTGGAGTCGTTACTCAAGTCCACCAAACATCTGAATTTTTGTGTTGGGAAAAAAATGGTGACATGTCACCCCTTTGACACATGCTCTTTCGGTAGTCACTTTTGCAAAGAACACTTGTGTCTCCAGGGAAAATGAGGTTTATTGCAGGCATCTGGGTCATAAGGAAAAGACCATGTCTTCTTCCCTCAGGACTGGTCACATGATAAGTTGCTCTCTTTTGGGGACTCTATTCTTTTCTGTCCACTGGCTGTATAATCATATTTTGAGCTTGAGCTTGTCTCTTAATGGATGCCCCACTTGTGTAGCCCTCTAAGATCTTACACCTCATAGCATATGAGCTAATTTCAAATTTTTGAACAGGGATCAGTTTTGCCCAGTTAATTTTTTTGAGCTGTCTGGGGAAGCCCATGATTTGACCATCTGGGGTCTTTTTAGAGAAGCAGATTCTGTCAATGGGGCAGCTTCCCTCCAAAGGTAACTTGGCATCTTTGGTAAGCTGTTTAGAATTCGATTTCATTCCTCGTCTATGAAATGAGTGTGTTAAAGTTCTGCTTCACAAGGTTAATTATAAAGATCAACTGTGTAGCTTTTGAAAGCATTCAAAAAAATGTACACATCAGGCATATAATTGCTGAATCATTTTCAATACTCTAACTTTTCCCAGGACAGTTCATTTAACCAGAATTGTCATACTGAACTTTTTGCTTTAATTTGCACTTTCCTTTTTTGCTGTGTATTAAATTAAAATGTAAGTTCCTTGATTATGGAGGTCTTGCCTCATTTTGTCTCTGTACTTGGGTTTAGCAAAGGGCTTGACCTACTCTAGGCAGGTAATAAAAATTTGAATGAGTATAAGAGGGAGTAGGGTGTAGTGATTACATGCACAGACTTTGAGACTAGACTGTCTCGGTCAGAGTCCTGGTTCTGTCATTTAATAGCTGTGTGATCTTGGGCAAGTTATTTAATGTCATAGAGCCTCAGTTTTTTCTTTTCCTTCTTCAAACTGGGCATGCTGCTGCTGCTAAGTTGCTTCAGTCGTGTCCAACTCTGTGCGACCCCATAGACCACCAGGCAGCCCACCAAGCTCCGCTGTCCCTGGGATTCTCCAGGCAAGAACACTGGAGTGGGTTGCCATTTCCTTCTCCAATGCGTGAAAGTGAAGTCTCTCAGTCATATACAACTCTTCGCAACCCCATGGACTGCAGCCTACCAGGCTCCTCCGTCCATGGGATTTTCCAGACAAGAGTACTGGAGTGGGGTGCCATCGCCTTCTCCAGCAAACTGGGCATATTAATACATAATTCAAGAGTTATGAGGTTTGAATGAGTTAGTATATGTAACATTCTTAAGAGTGTTTGTTCTAAAGCACAGTGACCGTCTGTGATGATACAGGGGACAGAGGAGCCTGGCGGCTACATCCTTGGGGTCGCAAAGAGTCAGACATGAGTGAAGGACTAACACTTTTACTTTCAGTCACAGATGTTGGTGAATTAATCTGGAAATACTGCTAGAAAGCATCTTTGAAGCTGAGTTGTAAGTGGTTTGGGAAAAGAATGTTTGCTTTAATACATATGCAGTATAATTTCTTAATTTGAGAAATAGTGTTTTGGAATAAGTTTAAGATATTTATAAAGATATCTCAAATTATATTAATTTTAAGAAATACTAAGAATACCTATCTTAAAAAAGGGCTTAATGGGTACTGAACCCTTGTTAGGCCCACTGTTTTAAACAACTTTCTGTAGTTTGGGTGGATATAAATTTCTAAATCATTTGTTACTCTTAATAATGTGGAAAATCATCTCATGTAGAGCAAGGAACAGTTATTTGCTGCTGCTGCTGCTAAATCGCTTCAGTCGTGTCCGACTCTGTGTGACCCCATAGACGGCAGCCAACCAGGCTCCCCCGTCCCTGGGATTCTCCAGGCAAGAACACTGGAGTGGGTTGCCATTTCCTTCTCCAATGCATGAAAGTGAAAAGTGAAAGTGAAGTCGCTTAGTCCTGCCCAACTCCCAGCGACCCCATGGACTGCAGCCCACCAGGCTCCTCCATCCATGGGATTTGCCAGGCAAGAGTACTGGAGTGGGGTGCTATTGCCTTCTCCAAAGACCAAACTGACTTTAGCTTATTTGAATACTTGTAGGTACAAGCCCCAATATATCACCATAGCTAAAATATTTGAAGACAGGATAATGTTTACACTTTTCCCCCTTAAAATGTACCTGTGTACTTTTTGAACAACTCTTGATCTTATAACCGAGCAGTGATATTTCATGGAGCAGAGCTAAAGTGAAGGTGTGATATCCGCAGCCCAGATCCTCACACAGTTACCCCTGAGCTGCATCCTGTTTCCCATTTAGTGCACACACTTAAAGACTATCTATTGATTTTTCTCTTCCTCTGTATCATACATAATACATTCCTTTAAATGCTTACTGTGCACTGGGCCTCGCGTAGGAAACTCTGTCCCCTTAGCCAGTTCTCCGCATATCCCTCTCATACCTGCCTTTCAAGTTGCTATTAACTTGGTAGCTCTTGCTTATGAGTGGCTTACCGAGTAGGCTGTTCTGCCTCCACCTCTAAGAGACTGGGGACTTTAGTGGTGGGATGGGGGAACCTGGAGGAAGGAAAGAGACGGAGCTGGAGAGAGGAGGGAGGTGTAATCCACTGAGTTATGCAGAAGCCATTTTCCATAGGCAGAAAAGTAGCATCACAGATGGTAATCAAATCCCACAGAGCTCCAGTTGTGCCATTTTCTGGCTTAATAGAGTTCTTTTCGCCAGTTGGAAAACCCCAAGCACCATATATTTGTGGCATTGTTGCTATGGGAGAATGTGTCCTGAGTTCCCAATAACATGTTTCAAACCTAAGTAAAATCTTCGAGTAAGTTGGGGATGATGTTCTTTGCTGCCTTTTAGGACCTCTGTTAGTTGAGACATGAAAGAGATGTTTTTTTCTGCTGCCTTTAGTTTTGTCTTTCTCTAGTACACTCCAATACTCTTGCCTGGAAAATCCTATGGACAAG
>NW_011494607.1:1402815-1426204 GCF_000754665.1 Bison bison bison
GAGTGGGCTGCAGTCCATGGGGTTGCTAGGAGTCGGACACAACTGAGCAAATTCACTTTCACTTTTCTCTTTCATGCACTGGAGAAGGAAATGGCAGCCCACTCCAGTGTTCTTGCTGGAGAATCCCAGGGACGGGGGAGCCTGGTGGGCTACCGTCTATGGGGTCGCACAGAGTCAGACACGGCTGAAGCGACTTAGCAGCAGCAGCAGCAGTACACTGCACTTCTCAAGGCAAACGGGAGTGCTGCATACCCTGATGTGTCTTTCCACAGGTCCTGATCTTTCCACAGGTCCTGATCTTTCCACACGTCCTGAACATGTGCCTGTCCTACATTAGGGAGCAGGCACTAGCCAAAATTTGTCATTTATTTGGAAGATTTAGAAATGTGGAAACTGATATATGTTGTGTCTCTAGTTGAATCAGATTACAACTGTAAAATGTAATTAACTTAAAATGGGAAATGCTTTAATAGCATGCTGCTGTGAAAGTGAAGCTGTGTAGAAAATTAATGGAATCCACACTAGCAAGAATTTTTCAAGTTCGGTGGTTTGGCTCTAGAGATCTGGTTTATCTCTGAATGCTAATGTCTCTCAGGTATCATCTATATATTTTGAAAAAATAGTAAGAATTATTTATTGTTGATGAGCAGCATAAAACTGAAATCCTACCTAGAATAAGATTTGGATAATTCAGAAAGGCATTAAAAATATATAAATGTAGAATGTCTTAAAATTTTAATTATTCAAAAAATCTTAATATGTATTTTAATAAACAATTGTGAAGATCTTTGCTGAGTATATATAAGCCTAAAATAAAATGAATATAAGAATTCCTACTCTGAGGGAGCTTGCAATATACTTTGGACAGATTCTGAAACAACGTTTTCAGTATCATATTTAGGAAGCCATGTGTGGTTCTCTTTTTTGAAGTATAAAGCTTCACAAAAATTTGTTATTGAGTAATTAAGATTTGGTTTGAGTAGGAAAAGGTGAGTTGGGAACTGAAAGTTGAAAGGAACTTTGTCTATTTATAGGTGGTATAGAAACATGTAACTCGATCAACTTATTCTATAATTAATGTTTAGACTAGAGTTACTAAGTGAGTGTCTTTTCATTTCTTTCCAAATAATGCTGTCAAAGCTATGGTCCATCATCTGATAGAAGTTATTTAGGTCACAGTAGAAGTAAGTTTGTATGATGTCTTTTTTTTTTTTTTTTAAGTAAAGCATGGATTGTTAAAATGGGGATATATATGCTTTAATATCTCCAGGCTAAAATGTTTTTAATTATAGCATTTTTGAATCATTCTGGAATATAGTATAATTACATAATGTCATCAGACTGGATATATTTAGGTAAATGTATAAGTGTATTAATCCTTCATTGTTAGTTGCTCAGTCATGTCTGACTCTCTGCGACCCCATAGACTGTAGCCTGACAGACTCCTCTATCTGTGGAATTTTCCAGGCAGGAATGGGTAGCCAGCCATTCCCTTATCCAGGGGATCTTCCTGACCCAGGGATTGAACCTGGGTCTCCTGTGTTACAGGCAGATTCTTTACTGTCTGAACCATCAGGGAAGCCCTATTAATCCTTTGCTCCCCATTTTTTAGAAAAAGGTTTATATACTTAAGAATCAATAGTGCCTGGCAGATTATATAATAAGTGAAGCAGATGATTGGAAAATGCAGGCAGAAAAATGTATGTTTAATTAGAAAATGTTAGCTAGAATTTTAAAAATGCTGAGTAAGCCCCTTAAAATCCAGTCTGCAGTTTGGATCTGACCCAGGTACCGCTGTATGTGACCCCTATCCTGACCGTCAAGGTGGTGGTTTCAGTCGTCTGTTGCTTTGTAACATACTATCCAAAACTTAGTGACTTATCAGTTTTCTCTCTTGATTCTGGAGGATCACAATCAAGTTCTTTCTTGGGATCCATCAAGCAAGGTGGGCTGAGGCATGTGGGTCATCAGAGGCTTCTTTGTGCACAGCTTTGACCTGCACTGCTGGGTCTTCTTTCTCTTTTGCAGCTTCTCTGAATGGCTGGCTTGGACTTCCTCACTGCATGGCAGAATCAGAGGAGTCAGACTTCCCACACTCTTGTTGGCTTACCCCAGAATGAGCATTCTAACATGTCTTAGGTAGAACCTGCCAGGCTTCTTAGGCCTAGCCTCAGAAGTTACTCAATGCCGCTAGCCCATATTCTGTGGGCCAATGAATCATAGCCCATCTGGAATTTAAGAGCATGGAGGAACAGGCTTCACCTCCTCTCAGTGAAGGAGAGGCTTACTCAGCTGGGTAACAAGGTCATCTTTGGCAATAAGTGGCTCAGTTATCATTCCAGTCTCTCTGCATCTCCTACCTGCCTTTTCTGGCCTTAGGCCAACTGCTCTTGTAGACAGAAACCTCTGTTTCCTGGAGCTTGACTTTATTTTCCACCAGTACGTGCACATCCTATGTACACTTACCATTCTGGCCTTGCTTTATTAGGTAAATTTATGTTGGAAAATTTTTTCTACGCATCAAGAGCATAAATGCCTTAAGCTTAGGCCTAATTTTTCTTTATCCTAAGCACTAGATGGATTCAGTACCCTGTATATCCTAGGAATTTAACTGTATTTGTGCATTGACTGATATTTTATATTTTGGAAAGACTGAGTATTATGTTTGCAAAAAATTTAATATAGAGACCTTTCTCCTTTCCACCAAAAAAAAAAAAAAGATTCTCAAAAACGTTTTTCACAAAAGGTTCTAAATTTGATTTTAGGCACAAGTGGATTTGAATTTGGAAAGAATAATCCTAAGAAATGAAATCTTCCTTGTGAAGAACATGTTCCCTCTATTTGATAGCAGCAGAGTTGCCAAAGGCCCTTGTTTGTTTATATCCAGTGATATTTACTCTAAGGGACTATTGGATACAGATGTAGTGTTTTGGAGTACATAATATTTTTGAGATCACATAGTACATATGGAAAACATCCCAGAAGCTGTATAAAAATTAATTGTCAGTATTTGAATTGCTTACTTTTTCTCCTCCCAGAACATTAGTTAAATTTAGCAGTCGTCCAGTAATTCTTATCACTGCTTGTCAGAATACCTAAATAGCATCACTGTAGAATTTCCTTTCTTTCTTGTTCAGAAATGTTGCTTTACTATACCAATTATTACACCGTATTTGCCTCTCACCACACTTCCTTCAGAATCTTAGTCGCTCAGTCATGTCTGACTCTGTGATCCCACAGACTGTAACCCTCTAGGCTCCTCTGTCCATGGGATTCTCCAGGCAAGAATACTGGAGTGGGTTGCCACTTCCTTCTCCAAGGTGTCCTTCAAAGCAAAGAAGAAAATAAGTGGCTAGAACACCCTCTGAAATCTGGAGGGCAGAGGGTGTTTTTTCCTTATATAGGGGAAATTTTTTAAAACAGTCCTTGGAGATTAGAATATGTATGAAACTGAACTGAAACATTTGCTCAGTCATGTCCGATTCTTTGCAACCCTGTGGACTATAGCCACCAGGCTCCTCTGTTCATGAAATTCTGTAGGCAAGAATACTGGAGTGGGATCCTTCTCCAGGGATTGAACCTGAGTCTCCTGCATTGCAGGCAGATTCTTTACTGTCTGAGCCACCAAGGAAGCATTTTTTAAAAATACTTTGTATCCCCAGCTTAGAGCTGCCACTGTTTTGTGAGAACTTGCTGCATACATTTTAGTTATTTGTCTATAGCAATGATGGTAATGTTTTATCAGCTCACTTAGTTCCTAAGATTTTAGGGTCATTGGAGAAATACATCATTTTTCCTGTCCCAATACCTGGAGATGGAAATGCCAACCCACTCCAGTAATCTTGCCTGGGAAATCCCATAGATTGAGGAGCCTGGCTACAGTCAGGAGTCCTCAGGCTACAGTCAGGAGTCCTCAGGCTACAGTCGATGGGGTTTCGAAGAATCAGATATGACTTAGTGGCTCAGCACGCATGCATACTATCAATTGGAATCATATCATCTCTGTTTTGCAGGCAAAGAAAAGAGACTAACCCCTTTTGAGCTTAGTTGGTAGCCTGAATCTTGGAAGCCAAGGCCAGGCTATGTGTCCTTAAAATGAAAGGCTTATTCTAATAGGTTTTTTATACATTTCAGGAAAAACCATTACTTTGTTAATTTGCTTAAAACAAAATTCCTTCAATAAATAAGTCAAAGTGATAGATTTCTTTTTGCCAAATTGCGTTGAATATTATCACTAGGTGTTCCGTTAAGAAAGAAGAAAGCATTTTGTGGTCTAATACTTAGGCGTAAGTCAAGTTTATGCAAGATGCCTTATAGCATATATTTTAGGTAGTATTGTGAATTTCTAAAAAACAAACAAAACTGGTAGCAAGAATCACATTCTAAATTTATTGCACTGAGGAGACTTCAAAAAAAAAAAAAAAAAAGCTGCTTGTTACCAATGTTCCAGGGAACACAATTAGTAAAATCCCCAAATATTATTGTTTCTTTATAAGTGGAAACATGTTGAAAAATTGTATAGTTTAGAGTTAGGAACATATTTTGGGCTTTATTTGTTGTGGTGGTAGTATTGGTAGTAGTATAATGGATTTTTAAAAATTATCTTCTGTGGCCACTGTTTTATCAATAAAAGTATGCCCCTTTAAAGCTCCTCTTGGTGAACATATTTCCACAGTAAGAATGTTTATTGCTTTTTTAGTACCCAAGCTTTATAGCAGGCATATCTTTTAATACAATATTTTTAGCTCGTGTTTTTCTAGGGAAAATTTATATGTATGCCTCCAAACCCAATAATGACATATTAAACCCAAATGTGGGGGAAATAGCTCGAGTTACATTTTTAGTATAACATGGATATCTGGAAAACCACACTCATTGTCAGCCAAGAGGTCATATGCCATGTCACCAGCTAGAAACAGCACTTAGTCTTACTAATAGTTTGCTCTTCAGTAAACAGCATTTTAGATTCAACGTGATAGTCTGATAGTTATGTGTGGGAGTTTTGCTGTGTGTGGGTTGAGGGTCCGGGGTAGATGTGTTACACGTTTTCTCTATTTGAAAGAAGAGGACAATGTTAGTGGTGGTTTTTTTGTTTTGTTTTTTTTTAAGGTAAGGATTGCTGCCACTACTTTAGAGGGGTTAACAACCCAAGCACTCAGGTGATATCACTCCTAATTTACACAAGGAGAAATAGAGGCAGGGAGCAGCAAACCTCACTTGAGGGCCCAGAGCCAAGTTTGGCAGGACTAGGATTTGAACCCAGGCAATCTGCTGTCAGGGTCTTCACTGTGCTGTTCATAGAAATGATTAGTTTCTAACTTTTGTAAACTGAATATGGCTTCTGGAAGTATATGCAAAGCAAGTTAATTACAACAGAACGTTTGGTTGTCTGGTGGTGTGTGTGTTTATAATAAAAACTCTTGTTCTCTTTGGTGTTAAGAGAAGCTTATGTGAATCTGAATTCTCAGCAATTCACTTGGTAGTAAAATAGGCACTTTGGAAGATAACCTGAGCTACTTTCAAAACCCCGTGATACCATTTACTGCAATGAAGTAGTAAATAGCTTTAGTAAATTCTACCATTTAAGCAAGTAGTTTTGTGTGGCCTTCCTTGAGGTGTCTCCTGGCCTCTTGTGGTCAGCTCTTCACGTAACTGGGACAAATTGTATCACAGAGGAAAAGAAAAACAAATATTTATTGAGTACACTCTGTGTTCAGAGCCCTTTAAAATGGACTTTATTTAATCTTCATAAATTGAGAATAACCGTACACATCCGAAGACAGAGAAAGTTCCCATAAATACATGAAATAACTGGTTTCAGATCGTACACCTTGTATATAGATCAGTTCTGATTGGAACCTTGGTCATTTTCATTCTACTAACTGATGTAGAATAAGGGCCATTATTGTTTTTCTCTCTTCCAAGCACATGTGTGTGAATGACACTGGAGACTCAATTCAAAGGGCAAGATGTCTTCTGTGGCAGACCCAGATCTGGGTCTTTCAGAGCAGCCGTCTGAGCGTACCATGCTGTGGTGGGGGCTGTGGGAACCGTGGTGAAGTGAGGTTCCTGTAGGTAAAGTAGAGGAGAAAGCCCCAGGCTGGGGCCTCTCTTCTTTCTCCATCAGTAGGTCTTTGTAAACTGGAAACTGTCTTCAAAGGCATTGAAAATCTCCCCTAACCAGCATGATACACTAATACGATATGTATTTAAAATACTGCCATCATCACCACTGTCCTTGCCATTAGGTGGTTGTATTTTTCAATAAAGCTTCAATAATCAGAGTTTCCTTAGTCCTAGCAAAATAGGACAGTAAGACAACTGTGAAGCTGTATCATCTCTGTCTTCCCCAGCCATCTAGTTGGTCTCAATACCCTATTGCCTGAGAACTTCCCTCTGAAATCCAAATGAACTGTTCTCTTCAGCTGTGAAAGTGTGGGCATGTCGCAGTTGCTACTGAGCATCTCCTTGTCACCTATTAAAGTCATCCAAACACTTCACAGGGATGTGAAAATCTTGGCCTACCACAGACCCGAAAATCTCAAAATAAAATGACCTATTTGGTGTGACAAAAGCGCTTTTGATTAAATTACTGAAAATATTTAAGAGGGTGGTAAGTGAGGATGGGCTGACTGAACAGCATATACTTAGAATTATCTTCTAGCCATAGCAATTTTTCACAGCAAATATCAATAGATTTTCTTAGCTTATAACTACTTACCAAGTGATCAACTCTACCACAGCTCTTTCTGGAGCTTCCTCACTTTTAGGCAAAGTAATTTGAAATTGGTCCGAAAGCCAGACGTTGGGGATTACCTTATTCTTGGTCCTAAACCTAGACCTGTCTTATAAATAGTTGAATTGCAGGCCAAGCTGTCCCTGTGTGACATGTTCCCGTAAATGTCCTGCTGCCACAAACTGCTAATCTTGGCCAAAATAGAATTCTCTGTCCGCCCAGAGCTTTCCTGCTTTCCGAGGATGCCATCCCTGTGCTGCTTTGCCACACAGGAAGGCGTGCAGACATCACCCAGAAAAATCTACTTGTCTCCCAAGATTCTCTGCCCTTTTAAGCTACTTGACTTGATATCCTTTCTCTGGACCCAGGCACGTGGTTTGCATGGAGCAATCTTCCCAAGCAGCCAAGTCTACAGTCCCAGTGCAGGAAGGACAAGGAGTGGGGAAGGAAGATATGAACCCTGTGCTGCCGGGTTACCCACAGGTGATGGGATGGTCTTGATAAAGGAGCCTGCTCAGGCAGGCTTAGCTCCATGGACAGTCTGCCTCTTTGGGGAGAAGGAAGGATGGGAGGACATGTTTTGCAAACAATTAAATGTTTCACAATGTAAACGTTTAACAAAGAAGGCCCAGGCTTCGTAGTCTCAGGCCAGTGCTTCCAGAGATCTCAGTCAAGGGAACGATGTGGTCCCTGGGCTTCAGGATCAAGAACAGAAAAATGGGCCTGGGCCTGGAGGAAGAGGAGAGCAGTGATGGAAGTAAGGGACAATTGGACAGTTGCTCCAGTCGCCTTACCGAGGTGTTGGCAATGTCAGTACGGAGGCAGCCTGGGGAAGCAAGGTGGCCTATTGTTGTTCAGTTGCTAAGTCAGGTCTGACTCTGTGTGACCTCATGAACTGCAGCACACCAGGCTTCCCTGTCCTTCACTATCTCCCGGAGTTTGCTCAAACTCATGTCTATTGAGTCAGTGATGCCATCCAACTATTTCATCCTCTGTCACCCCCTTTTCCTCTTGCCCTCAATTTTCCCCCAGCTTCAGGGTCTTTTCCAATGAGTCAAGAGCCAAGAAGGCACTGTGGGCCTTCTTCCTGTGACCAGGAGAGGAGCATGATCACTAGAGCTCTTGGACGTGGGAAGGTGTGTATGCAGTCTCTCAGCAGCCTTTTGGGAACCAGAGACCATTTCCTTGCACCGTTGTGATGGGGTAGTTCACATCCCCTCAATTATGCTTCCTGAGGAGGTGGCCAGGGAAGCACCTCTTCAGGCATACCTTTTATTTTTTAACTAATAGTACTGAAATTTTAAAATATCTCTAATAAAATTGTGTTCTATGAAACCTTTGCCAGTGAATTTTAAAGCTTGGGGGAGAATTGGCATTTAGATTTCCACCTGAAATGCTGATAATCCAAGTGTTTTGAAGACATGCTCGAAAGAATGAATTTCATTAGGAAGAACTAGCTTCCTAAGCAAAATGTGCAAGTGGACAAAATTCATTGCAGGTTAGATTGATCTTTCCATGGAGATGGCTGAAGCAAACATAGGGTCTGCCCGACTCAGTGTCTTCTCCTCCCTCTCCCCACCCCATCCTTGACATCTTGCTCTTTAAAAGGAGCTCCTCAGGGTTCTAAGGGCCCCGTGTTGAAAAGGTGTGGTGGAAGACTGTGTCATCCTTTATTGAGGGCTGAGTGAGGGAAAGTTTTGGTGTATTTGTGTTGCAAGTGACCATTTCTGGGTTAGTCACTCCTTCATCCCTGCCCCACAGACCTGCTACTTCTTCCCCCATCTCATTGTTATTAATGAACTAAATGAAGAATCGAACAACCTGTTAAATTGCGAGGATTTTGTGTGCTGCTATAACATGCCTTATGTTGCTCATCAAAGAACAGCTTAAATTGAGCCCCCATCTATAAATGACCAAGATATAATGCACTGTTAAACTGTCTTCATGTACTACTAGCATCTTTTTTAATCACTCAAGTAGTTTGTATTGCATAAATGATGATCTATAGATTCCAGAATTATACTTGTGAGTAATGTAAACAACTATTTCTTTACTATCTGAATTGTCATCTTATTATATTTAGAACATAAATATTTCTATACTCAATTTTATGTGTTGTATGTAATGACAGATGATTTGACCTGAGGTTAAAATCTACCACTTTTGCTAAATCCATGTCATATATTTAAGAGTTTTCCATTTTAAGTATAGCATTTATAGTAATATATCTGATAAGCATGTATTCAGTTCAGCTGTGATTTTATGCATTTTTACATTGCATGTATAGGAAGGTAATATTAGTACTGTATGAAATAGCCATGTGATTAATTTTTACTTAAAATGTCCATATAAAGAATTCCATATACACATATGGGTTTACATGGGCAGGAAATTTGTGTTGGTTTTGTGATTAATAAAATGTTATTAATTTATCTCTTTAGCCAAAGCAATCTGGTATGTTTGCTTGTTATTAGCATTAGAGTAATAATTTAAATTTATGTAATTCTTTTAAAAACAAATTAACTAGGTCCCTTTTAAAATTGAATGGCAACTTGGCTTAAATGGTCAAACCTGTGTAGTTTCAGAATTCAGAATGAAAATTTGAAGGCTGGGATCACAGGAGTGAGAAAGGTAGAGAAACACTTGTTTTTCCAGCGATGCTGTTTTCTCAGATCCTCATGAAAAGCAAATGGAAAAATGTATGCTTTTTCCAAGCGATGAGAAAGAGAAATAGAAAAAGATTTATGTACATTCACACTTGCAATGATTTTTGAAGTTAATCCAAAAGGACATCTTAATGCAAAATAATATGCAAGTGGATTATCATTCCTATATCTTTCATGGAAAGTACTCTGGTGACGTTTTCAAATGCAAAAACAATAGCTGCACCTCTGTCCTTCCTGAGGGGTGGGAGTGGGGCTGCGGAGGTGGGATGGGGTGGGGAGTTCCCATCTACATCTGAGAGGAGAATTATTGCCTTTCACTGTCAGGTTTCTCCCAGTCTTTCGTGCTAGAGATAAATTTGTTCTTAAGCTGCTGATGAGGCCTCAGAGGCCTGGCTGGGGGGCCATCACTAGTGATAACACACTATTAATTCCTCTAGAAATTTAAAATTAGCCCCCTTGGTTGTGTTTGTTCAATAAATTCCAGACAAAGAAGAGTAACAACAAAACATTTTTGGATGTTGAAGAATTAACTTAGAATCTTTCTCTTCTTGACCTTGTGACATTGAGATCCTTAGGAGATAGGAAGAAAATCGAGATTTTTATATTAGACAGTACTCAGATGGAGCATACTTAGAATCAGTTTGCTGAATCTCCAGAAGATGGAATTATTGTCACTAGTAGCAGCTCAATTTGTTTTTATTACCCAGTGTAGCAGCTGCCAGTGTTGAGACATCTTTAAAAACAAACACCAAAAAACTGTACTATGTAAACTCTGCTATGAAGTTTGTTGAACAGAAACTGTGTTCTCTCCTCTGCTGGGTAAACTGTACTATTCCGAGATAAACCCCTGTAAGGGGTTTTCAAGTTTCTGCTGAGGACACTGAGCTGTGTCACATGTTGCAATCACTAGAGAAAGTTACAATCGCTTTAACATAGGTTAAAACAAATAAACGAACCAATAACCCTGCTCCAATAACCCTGCTCCAAATGTCTGCAGAGGAAGGACATCTTCTTTTTGACTAAGGATGGGAGAGCACTTCTTAGTCAAAGTGCTTAGTGAGGAGAGCACTCTGCTCACTCCCTGCAAGGAGCCAAGGGAACTCTGGGTAAGCCTCTGGCACTTGTCAACTTCCCTAACAAGGTTTCATCTTGTTGGAGTGATTGGATAGGATTCGGCTTTAGGGGAAGAAGGGAGATATATTTTGAGGAGAGGGAGGTTCAGATGGGGGTTGATTCTGTGAGGATTCTCATTTCGTTAAAGGACAGGCCGCTTGACGAGAGGCGGAAGGAAAGGCAAGAAGGGGAGGTTGAGGTCACTCTGTGGCAAGCTTTAAAGGTCAGCCTTGACTGAGGAGTTGGGAGTTCTTTCAGCTGCATGTAATCTGCCCCCTTTTCAGAATAGCTGACAGCTCCATCATAGACCCTTGGGTCCCCTGATTTGGGACTGGGGTGATGGAATAGTGCTGTGGGGAGAAGAGGGAGCTCTGGCTTAGGAGACAGCATGGTTTCGTATGTTGGACCCAAGGCTTACTAGTTATGTGACCTTAGGCAAGTTACTGAACCTTTCTGTGTTTCAGTGGTGGTATGAGGATTAAATGTGGTAAACCACGTAAAGCACACAGGAGCATTGCAAATAACTGGAAAAAAAAAAAAAAGTTTGGTTGCTACTGAACCTCTTATGCCATCTTAGACAGTCTCCTTCCCTTTCTGTCCCATTAGGAGCTTAGCTCTGACTCTTTGTGACCTCATGGACTGTAGCCCGCCAGGCTCCTCTGTCCATGGGATTCTCCAGGCAAGAACACTAGAGTGGGTTGCCATGCCCTCCTCCAGGGGATCTTCCCAACCCAGGGATCGAACCCAGGTCTCCTACATTGCAGGCGGATTCTTTACCATTGGGCCTCGAGGGAGGCCTGTGAATGAGTCCAGAGATAGACAAAGTATGATGAAGAGATGGGGAGATGGTCAACAGAGGTAAGGTGTAGGGAAGAGGAAAGTATGGGCTTTTGCGTGAAATATGAGTAATTACCTGTAGGTTTATTTCTATAGTGAAGTCTGACTTCCTCGAACAAAAGTTCTTGCCCATCTCTTTCCCATATTCAGAAAAGAGAAGGAAAGAAACAGGCTCAGGCTCTAGCTGCTTTGGTAGGCTTTGAGCCTGAGCTTGAGTGTCCGCATAAGTCCTACTTGGTCCCTGAGGAGAGGAAAGAAGCAACAGCTTATCAGCCCCAGGCAGTCAAAAAACACTGTGTGGGATAAGGTTCAGCTAATTATCTTCTCCAATGGCTCAGCAGTAAAGAATTCACCTACAATGCAGGAGACACAGGTTTGATCCTTGGGTCGGAAAGATCTCTTGGAGTTGGAAATGGCTACCCAGTCCAGTGTTCTTGCCTGCGAAATCCCCTGGTCAGAGGAACCTGGTGGGCTACAGTCCATGGGGTCACAAAGAGTCGGATGTGACTTAACAGCATTAAGTCATGTGACTAAACAACAGCAACAAGCTCTGTCAGTAGGTCTTCAGACCCCTAGTATTTTCAGAAATAACATTTGTGTTGTCTGTCGTTTGCAGTAACTTGGACCGTTGGAAACTGTGGTTGTTTCTGAGACCCATGAACCAGAATTGCGAGTCCTAAAGACACAATCGGAGAAGGCAATGGCACCCCACTCCAGTACTCTTGCCTGGAAAATCCCATGGACGGAGGAGCCTGGTGGGCTACAGTCCCTGGGGTCGCAAAGAGTCAGACACGACTGAGCAACTTCACTTTCACTTTTCACTTTCATGCATTGGAGAAGGAAATGGCAACCCACTCCTTGCCTGGAGAATCCCAGGGACGGGTGAGCCTAGTGGGCTGGTGTCTCTGGGGTCGCACAGAGTCGGACATGACTGAAGCGCCTTAGCAGCAGCAGCAGCAAAGACACAATGTGTAGAAGCCAGGCTCTGACAAGAGCAGGGAATACCTGCCCAGTGCCCGCAGCTGATAGTCCTGAAGTGATGAGTCTCTGTGCTTATAAAGAATAGTTTTTTAGGGAGACAATTTAGTGAAAGTTGACATGGTGACTGCCTTGACTTCTGAGAGAAATGTAAATCTGGAGAAACCACAAGTCTGTATAAATACTTCTGTGGTTGCAATTCTGAGGACTGTGGAAACTCTTAGCCCATTTCCAGGTGTTTGATTTTCTTAATATCCTAGGAAAGAGACTCATCTTGGAAGACACTTAGCTCCCTGTGAGGAGCCAAGGGAACTCTGGGTAAGCCTTTGGCACTTGTCAACTTACCTAACAGGGAACCTTTGGCCTGGCATCTTATTGGCAGAGAAGCTACTGTCATTGGCCAGATTTGGAGATGGGGTGGGCTTTCTAGGGCTCCCTAATAATCACACATAGAGTGCTCAGGGAGCCTCATGTGAATGGCTGAGAAGAGATAAGCTCACTAGGACATGGACAAGCCAGCCTGCAGAGGGCAAGTGTAAATGACGGAGCCAACCACAAGTAGTGGGGTTGGCTCTGATGGGAGTTGGTATTTCAGTTTGTGCTTACATTTAGTATACAAATGGACAGTCCTGCTGGGGAAGATTCATTATCTCGAGAGGTGACTTAAAGAAGTACTGAGTTGCATTCTCGGAGGCTGCATTGCTCCACAGGAGAGTTAATTATTAGAGCTTTTTGCAAAAATATATTTACTTAATTTTTCTTTAGCACAGACTTCTTTTTTTAACAGTGAGCCAACTTGTTTCTTGATTTTGAAAGTTGTTGCCAACACACTGGATTATTGAGTAAAGATGTTTCCTTGGTTTCCTAGGAGAGGGATTGAGCAGGGCAGAGCATGACACAGAAGGAAAACATCCAGGCTTCTCAATTTTGGGGTGTTATTATTTTTGAGGAACTCTAGTATCCGCTCTGTTAATCTTTGAATGTAGGTCAGGAGGGAATAAGAGGAAGTGAGAAGGAAAAAAGCAACTTTGTATTTTTTAATATGGCAGAACGGTATCAAATGATCACCAGCATGATTAGCACAGTTTATGGTTGTGTTTAAGTATGGTGTTTGAGAAGGCTGAGCTTTTTCAACAGTATTTATTATAAATAAAAAAATAATAGTACCCTGTATTTGCCTAGTGCTGTTCTGCTGCTTTACAATATCCTATATGTGAATTTTAACTCCTCTAATACTTCACAAGGGATTGGGGGCAGGAGGAGAAGGGGACGACAGAGGATGAGATGGCTGGACGGCATCCCTGACTTGATGGACGTGAGTCTGAGTGAACTCCGGGAGTTGGTGATGGACAGGGAGGCCTGGCGTGCTGCAATTCATGGGGTCGCAAAGAGTCGGACACAACTGAGTGAATGAACTGAACTGAACTGAACTGAACTGATACTTCACAATACTGAGGATAGGTATAATTTTGTTTCTATTTTATGATGGAAGAAACTGAGGCTCAGAAACATGCTCCAGATGACATGCTAGGAAGGCGCTAGAACAGAGCTGGGTGTCCAGAGTTTGTTCCCTTAGTGGCCGCCCTGTGTCCACTGTCCACAGCCTGAGTTAGAGAATGGAGACTGTTAGCTAGTTCCTTGCACATTGGATTTGTCCAGTTTACTTTGAAAGTAGCCATTCCACTTCTCTAAGATAATAAAGTACCTTATTTAATACTAGAAAATCTTCATGTGTATATCCTCTACACTTCTAAGAAGTACTTTTTACAGACCTTAGTGAAAAATTCCTTGCAATAGTAGTTCCTGGCATTGGGAGGCTTTGGGTTGAATACTGGGCTGATATTTCTTGGCTTTCATGATTAACTTTAGCTGAAGTGAGACCAATCTTTGTGCTTCTGATACATGTTAAATGTGAATAGCCCCCAGATGGCAGACCAGGACGATGCATGTTGACTTCAATGGGTATGTGAACCCTAATTTGGAGTTCCCTTGGCGTGCTAAAGTCTCCATAATTCTTAAAGTAGGTGGATGTTTTGTGTGTGTTGCCTGTGGGTTAATGAAGCCTGCAAACTAACACAGCATGCTAACATGCTCAATTATGAAATCCCCCAAATTTTACCAACAAAATAGCATTCTCCTTAGAGGAAATTTGAAAAAATAAATTAAGAGTGCAAAGAAGGAAATAAGGTCACATCTACTACTACTCCAGAGCCAGCCACTATTGAAATCTACTTTCCCTCTATTTTTTCCCCCCCTTACACACACATTCCTAGACATGCTCTCTTACAGCAATAGTGTGGGTCATTAATGTGTTGTTATTCTCTGAGATAAAATTTAACCAAGGTGTGGAACACAGGATATTTTGCACATGCATTTTTTGCTGGAGAAGCCACAGCTATGTAACTATTTATAGTGTTTCTTAGCTATCTCATGCATCATTTCCTCTCTTACTTCCTCAGTGTCACTGGCAGTGCTACTGCTGGCCTGTCTGCTCTCCACTCGTGACATCTGAGTCATCGTTGACAGCGCTGTCCCCAGGCTTCCTCACGGAGTCTGTTACTGAGCTTGGTTATTTTTCTTCTCCTTGACATTTCTCAGATCTGTACTTTTTCAACTGCTACCCTACCATCAGCCATCTCCTGCTATCCAGTGTCTGTTTCTGAGCCTTGAGCTTCTTCTGTGTTCAATCCACACTTTAAAACAGTAATTTTCTCTTAAGTGTTTTCTCAGCATCCTAATCTTAGCAGGACTCCCCCCATGGCGATACCACCTCTCTATGACCTTCTGGTTGTCTCTGCATTGGTTTCAGAGTCTCCATGCATCCTCTATCACCTCATCCACTTCATGCCAGGCAAAGACACACCTTAGGCCTTTCTTACTGCATTGTTCAAGGTGAACTGGTCTGGCCCTACTGAAAATTGTGAAGTAAGCAAAGTCTTTGCCATTTCCATCCTGTATCCTCCATAATATATTTTTAACCACAAGGGTTCTTCTTCCCTCCTATTTGGCATTTGGAGTTCACACTTCCAGTCAGATGTGAAAGGATCTGAAAGGATCGCATATTGTTTTATGTGATCAAATGTCTTTAATGAGATAAAGTTGGTACAAGTAGATATAGTTTCTATTTTTTTTAAATTGCTCTTAGTTGGCTAATAAAAAGTTACAACTCTGTATTGATACTCTCCACCCCAAATTAAAAAGAATTTTTTTCCCTTAATATGTAAGTCTGGGAATAACTACTTAAAGCTGTAGCAGTGAAAAAGAGAAGTAGCAGGAGGAGGAGAGATAAAGAATAGGACAGCCAGTAAGAGATAGTAATATTAGCAAGCTGTGTCCTTTGATAAGAGTGCATTATTATGAGTATGTTTTTCTTTGATAAAAATGTGTGCTAATTTAGGGAAAAAATACTTTCTTCTTTTGTTTTATTTTGTAGTCCCTTCTTCTTAGCTACAGATGGAAAGAATATTAACCATAATATTCTATGGTATTGTATCCGTCGTAGAATAATAAACGTGAAAGTACTGAGCCTGTTATTTTCTTTATCCTTGAATCTCAACATCTAGTTAGTGCCTGGAATGCTCTGCATAGTCAACAAATGATTGCTGATTAAACGATAGTGTTTAGGAACAGGATGGTCTTTTTTATATTTCTAGGGTTTTAGTTTATTTTTACCCAACAGAATGAAGAATTTGACTCTGTAACAGCAGTATCAGAAATCCACATTTCAAAAACTATAGAAAATGGGATCCAGTTGTTCACGAGGATATTTCATTTGCAACCCATGTTGGTGACAGCATGGAGTAGATTCCTCTGGTGCTGATACTTGGCTTTAAAGACCTCTTCTTTTGCTTTGGGGACTGAGCTAAAAAAAGAGCTAGCCTGAGACCATATGAAATGTGCTTCAGTGGCCATGTCAGTATGCTGGCCTGGCAAGGAGAGCTTGCATGGGTGGTTTTATATTCCAAGGTGTGTGTTAGTTGCTCAGTCACGCCCAACTCATTGTGAGCCCATGGACTGTAGCCCTCCAGGCTCCTCTGTCCATTTGATTTCCCAGGCAAGAATAGTGGAGTTGGGTTGCCATTTGCTTCTCCAGGGTATGTTCCCAACCTACGGATCAAACCCAGTCTCCTGCATTGCAGGCAGATTCTTTACCATCTGAGCCACAGGGGAGCCCTTATATTCTAAAGGTGGAGCTATCTCTTCTGTGTCCTAGTATAACTTCATACTCATAGACACTAATCTTGTCCTTTCCTTGCTTCAGCCAAAATTGGGGTTGTAGAGAGACCAGAGGTCTCTTCAAGAAAATTAGAGATACCAAGGGAACATTTCATACCAAGATGGGCACAAGAAAGGACAGAAATGGTATGGACCTAACAGAAGCAGAAGATATTAAGAAGAGGTGGCAAGACTACACAGAAGAACTATACAAAAAACATCTCTATGACCCAGATAACCATGATGGTGTGATCACTCATCTAGAGCCAGCCATCCTGGAATGTGAAGTCAAGTGGGCCTTAGAAAGCATCACTATGAACAAAGCTAGTGGAGGTGGTGGGATTCCAGCTGAGCTATTTCAAATCCTGAAAGATGATGCTGTGCGAGTGCTGCACTCAATAGGCCAGCAAATTTGGAAAACTCAGCAGGAGCCACAGGATTGGAAAAGGTCAGTTTTTGTTCCAGTTTCAAAGAAAGGCAATGCCAAAGAATGTTCAAACTACTGCACAATTGCACTCATCTCACACACTAACATGGCACCCCACTCTGGTACTCTTGCCTGGAAAATCCCATGGACGGAGGAGCCTGGTAGGCTGCAGTCCATGGGGTCACGAAGAGTCAGACATGACTGAGCGACTTCACTTTTCAGTTTCATGCATTGGAGAAGGAAATGGCAACCCACTCCAGTGTTCTTGCCTGGAGAATCCCAGGGACGGGGGAGACTGGTGGGCTGCCATCTATGGGATCACACAGAGTCGGACACGACTGAAGTGACTTAGCGGCAGCAGCACACACTAGCAAAGTAATGCTCAAAATTCTCCAAGCCAGGCTTCAATAGTACATGAACCATGAACTTCCAGATTTTCAAGCTAGATTTAGAAAAGGCAGATGAACCAGAGATCAAATTGCCGACATATGCTGGATCATCGAAAAAGCAAGAGAGTTCCAGAAAAACATCTACTTCTGCTTTATTGGCTATGCCAAAGGCTTTGACTGTGTGGATCACAATAAACTGTGGCTAATTCTCAAAGAGATGGGACTACCAGACCACCTGACCTGCCTCCTGAGAAATCTGTTTGCAGGTTAAGAATCAACAGTTATAACTGGACATGGAACAACAGACTGGTTCCAAATCAGGAATGGAGTACGTCAAGGCTGTATGTTGTCACCCTGCTTATTTAACATATGCAGAGCACATCATGTGAAATGCTGGGCTGGATGAAGCACAAGCTAGAATCAAGATTGCCGGGAGAAGTATCAATAATCTCAGATATGCAGATGATACCACCCTTTTGGCAGAAAGCAAAGAAGAACTAAAGAGCCTCTTGGTGAAATTGAAAGAGAGTGAAAAAGTTGGCTTAAAACTCAACATTCAAAAAACTAAGATCATGGTATCCGGTTGCATCATGTCATGGCAAATAGATGGGAAACAATGGAAACAGTGACAGACTAATTTTTTGGGCTCCAAAATCACTGCAGATGGTGACTGCAGCCATGAAATTAAAAGATGCTTGCTCCTTGGAAGAAAAGTTACGACTAACCTAAGCAGCATATTAAAAAGCAGAGGCATTACTTGGCCAACAGAAGTCCATCTAGTCAAAGATATGGTTTCTCCAGTGGTCATGTATGGGTGTGAGAGGTGGACTATTAAGAAAGCTGAGCACCAAAGAATTGATGCTTTTGAACTGTGGTGTTGGAGAAGACTGCTGAGAGTCCCTTGAACTGCAGGGAGATCCAACCAGTCCATCCTAAAGGAAATCAGTCCTGAATATTCATTGGAAGGACTGATGCTTGAAACTGAAAACTTCAATACTTTGGCCACCTGATACAAAGAACTGACTCATTGGAAAATATCCTGATGCTGGGAAAGATTGAAGGTGGGAGGAAAAGGAGACGACAGAGGATGACATGGTTGGATGGCATTACCGACTCAGTGGACAAGAGTTTGAGTAGGCTCCCGGAGATGGACAGGGAAGCCTTGCGTGCTGCAGTCTGTGGGGTCACAAAGAGTCAGACACGACTGAGTGACTGAACTGAACTGAGGGAGGGGGTGATAGGACTTTTGTTCAGAAAGTATGATGGGGCTGAGGCAGTATCTGCTTTCAAATACCGAATCTTTAAAATATTCTATGATTGTATAATTATGATGCATTCTGTTGGTGGAATTGTTTGATTTTACATTGAATTGGTTAAAATCATTTCTACAGGAGAATACAGGTTTTTCACTAAAGTGGAAGGAGATTGTATGGTAAGACAGTGGAGAAGAAGCAACAAGTGTATTATGTAGCTGTCTGGAATATTTAATACCAAAGGCAAGCCTTGAATGAGGAAGAGGAGATAATAGATTGCCTTTCCTATGGGCTTGCTTACCATGCTCTTGGAAAACAAGAAGATGAAATTCAGTGTTTTATGTCTTTGGATTGTGCCACAGTGCTTGCCCTGCATCAGGCAGCTTTTGACTAATATCCTGTAGATTTTAGTTTGTTATTCATTTGCCATTTGCTTTCATGTTGTATTTTAAGCCAATGTGATAATGAAATGAATTGTTTTATTATATATATATTTATTATATATTTGAAAATAATTTTATTTATATTTGGCTATGCTGGGTCTTTGTTGGTTTGTGGGCTTTTCTCAAGTTGGGTCGAGCGGGGGCCACTCTGTGGTAGTGTGTGGGGCTTCTCACTGTGGTGGCTTCTCTTGTTGCAGAGCATGAGCTCTAGGGGAAGAGGGCTTCAGTAAATACAGCTCATGGGCTCCACAATTGTGGCCCCAGGCTCTAGAGCACAGGCTCAATAGTTGTGGTGCACAGGCTTAGTTGCTCTGTGGCATGTGGGATGTTCTTAAATCAGGGATTGAACTTGTGTCTCCTACATTGGCAGGGGGATTCTTTACCACTGAGCTGCCAGGGAAATCCTGAATTGTTTTATTTATTCTGTTTATAAAAGCAAACAATGTTAATAGCTCAAATAAAATAGAAATATATTTGTAATGGCATCATAGCATATGAGGTGCTATTTTCATTCTTCCTTGAGAGGCTAAGAATTGTATTTATACACTTGTTTCAGGTCTGGAGTGAGAAGAAAGTAGATGGAGCTTGTATGTAAGCAGTTGTTGGTTTATTTAAATTTTCTGCATTAGGATGTTTTCATTTTTAGAGGATACCCCTACATATTAACAGTATTAAGAAATACATCTGAAAAAAACAACCCAAACAAAACAAAACAAAACAGAAAATACATTAAAAAAATACTTCCGAGTAAGAATTTCAGCTAAGGCTCACTGCTTAGTGGTTATGGAAAAGTAGACATTCTCCATATCAGGGTCACTAGAGAATGAGACAAGTCAGGATTTTGATTCTACTCAAATAGCTTGGTCAGGAAAGCAGTGACTTGGCTGAGCCTCAGTTATAGTAGCAATTGCTGAAGCTCAGAAGGCAGAATGGCTCCTCAGTGATTTGACTGGAAATCTTCAGTTTCTCTGTACCATCCTTCTTATCCATGTAGTTTTGGTCTTAGATTTCTTAGCATCTCTAATCAAGACTTACTTTTGTAATTAGGGAAAAGTGAGTGAGTAGAGTGACCCCAGGGCTTCCCTGGTCGCTCAGTGGTAAAGAATCTGCCTTTCAGATAGGGAAGATCCCCTGGAGAAGGAAAGGGCGACCCACTGCAGTGTTCTTGCCTGGGAAATCCCATGGACAGAGGAGTCTGGCAGGCTATAGTCCATGGGGTCACAAAGAGTCAAACACAACTGAATGAGTGTGCATGTACTCACGCACGCAGAGTGACCCCAGAGTAAATGTCATGTCACTTTTCCTGTTCTAGCAATCAGAGAGGTTCCAGCTCCAGAGTTCCACCAGACCAGGCTTTAGCTTTGCCCAGGTTTGCCCCTGGTCCTGAAGACTCCTGAGAACTGATGCCATGTTGGCCTGGCTTACTGAACTTTTTTGAGCTCTTTCTTTGCAGATTCAGTATATTGAGAAGTCAAGTCAGGGTTCCAAAATGGGTAAGTGAAAATCACAGGAGTTGTTTTGTAAGGGTATTCGAGGTTATAGCTGAGGAGGCAGAAGAGAAAGGGAAAAAGCTAATATTATTTTCAATCTGCATGGTGCTTTCTAATCTCATTTAATTAAATTCTCACCATAAACACATAAATGTAGCTGAGGAGTAAAGCACCTTTACACTTAGGAATCTGTACAGAAGCAGGTCAGTTTGTCAGACAGATGTGTTTGGAGCAGATCTGTAAATGCTCTGGTTTAGTCGAGTTTCTCCTATTGTGCGTCGCTACTTTTAGGGTTTCTTGGTAGGTGTGGTACTTTGGTGATGGCTTCGAAAGGTTTAAGTCTTAATCGCTGGAATCTCTGAATCTTAATATGTGAATTCTATTTAGAAAAAGGGTCTTTGGAGATACAGTTAAGTGAAGGATCTTGGGATGGGAGTTTATCCCAGATTATTCAGTTGGGCCCCAAAGGCAATCATAATTGTCCTTATGAAAGAGGGAGATCACACCCCCCCACACCCAATTGAAAATGGAGGCAGAGATTGGAGTCAATGAGGTCATGAGCAAAAGATGCTTGTCCCAAGCTGGAAGAGCAGGGAATGGATCCCCCAGAGGTTCTGGTGGGAGTTTGTCTCCTTTGACACCTTGGCCCCAGCAATCCTGATTTTGAGTGCCTAGTCTGCAGAATTATGAGAGAGTAAATTGCTGTTACTTTATGCCACTTTATGTAGTAATTAGCAACCACGTGAAAGAGAAGAAATACAAGTAGAAAGCAACACGGTCAGGAATCTACCATCAGATTTAGTTTTTAGAAAGAATCCCCTTTTATTACTTAGGTATAATATACAATTTGAATGCAAACCTGGTCTAGTTGGTTTTAATCCTCAGCATCAGATTAACTCTGCAAAAGCAGTGCTCTAATTGTGTCGAGTTTGCTCATCCATGTTCCCAATGTGACTGCTGCTGCTAAGTCGCTTCAGTCGTGTCTGACTCTGTGTGACCCCATAGACGGCAGCCCACCAGGTTCCCATGCCCCTGGGATTCTCCAGGCAAGAACACTGGAGTGGGTTGCCATTTCTTTCTCCAATGCATGAAAGTGAAAAGTGAAAGTGAAGTCACTTAGTCGTGTCTGACTCTTAGTGACCCCATGGACTGCAGCCCACCAGGCTCCTCTGTCCATGGGATTTTCCAGGCAAGAACACTGGAGTGGGGTGCCATTGCCTTCTCCATCCCAATGTGACTATCAATTTGGAATTCTGTTTGGCTTGTTTATAATTGTTTCCACATTGCTTGGCACATAGTAGGTTCTTAGTAAATATTTTCCAGATGAGTACATGCTTAAGCATGAGTATCTTTCTAATTAGGGCTCCAGTCGTCTTTTCCAGCTATATCCACCGCCCCACCCCGCCCCTCCTGCCTTCTCTCTTTCATATTATCTCTCTGTTTGTGTATCTATGTGTATTCCTGTTAGGCCAAAAAACAAACAAACAAAAAAACCCCAAGTTGGGAAGATACAAATAATGAATAGTAACTATAGTTTCCCTTATGAATAACAACTGTCCAGATGACAGATGGCACTGGAATAGACTGTATAATATTAATTGAAACGTTTTGTTACATCTTTAGGAAAGAGAGGTAAATTGGGACAAACCAAGTGTATATTAAGGATTTATTTTTTAAATGTACTTCATGTTTTTAGGATGAGTATAGATAAAACCCTAATGTATCCTATGCTTGCAGCATTCTTTAGAAGCAATGAATATTCAAAACGTTGTCAGTGAGGCACTGCTCTTTTAAAGATGATAAGATGGTTTTAAAATATTGAAAAATAAACATTGAAACAAAAAATTTGTAGTAAAACAATTATATCAAGCTGAAATTAAAAATTCACGTGGTGAATTCTGAAACATGGCCCATCATCTGAAAGTAGTTTTCTGCTTGTTAATTGTTGAATTTCGTACTTAGGGCAACATCCTAAGATAATCAAGTGAACTAGATGACTGATTTTGTTTCCTCAGCTTTTATACAAAAGAAGTTAAGTTCTTAGGACTGTTTTAAAATGGATAATGGATACACATAAATCTTACATCTGGATTCAAAGTTTTAATTTAAAAAAGTTTGAAATTCCAAACTTCAGGCTATATACCAAACTAATTAAATCTCAATTCCTGGATGGGTCATAGGCATCCATGTTTTTTTTTTTTTAAGTTCCCAGGTGATTCCAATGTGCAGACAAGTTTGAAAACCACTGTAATATACTATTATCACACCAAAGATAATTATAGTCTAGTATATGATCCATATTAAGGTTTTCACAGAGTTTCCCTGGCTAACTTTTATATCTTGTTTTATTTCTAAACTATGTATTTATTTGGTTGTAATGTCTCTGCAAGGACAAGGATTTTTGCCTGTTCTGTTCACTGTATCCCCAGTGTCTAGAAGAGAGTCTGGGCCGAGTAGGTCATTGAGAAGTATTTGTAGGTTGTGTGAACTTAATCCATGGCTCCTGCATTTGGTGGGGGCAGGTGTGTTGGATATGACTGACTGATGTATGGCTTTGCTTGAACAAAAAAGAGTCACCCTGGATTTAGAAAAAGATTAATGGAGAACTACACCTTCCTAATCAATGATACATTTAGGTTCAAATATGTGCAGAGATGTAAAGTAAAATTTCATTATTTGATTTGTGTACACATTGCTCAGAGACCCAAAGGGGTTTACCTGTCTGGGTCCCTGAGCTTCAGTGGGACACAGTTTGAAAAAACCCCAATTTGATGGCGGCCCTCAGGATGAGTTCATACTCATATAGGCACATAATCACCTTTTTTTTTTTTTTGTTGTTACA
>NW_011494607.1:1426304-1427118 GCF_000754665.1 Bison bison bison
CCTTTTTTTTTTTTTTTTTTGGTACCAATGGGTTTAATTATACTTTTTGAAAGCCTGAAGCAAACATGGATGGGTCCCTGGGCTTCAGTGGGACACAGTTTGAAAAAATGGCACTCAATACATAAGTTTCATTTATTTATTAATTTTTTCTCAGAAAAAACTTTTTAATATTTCACCATGAAAAATAACATTTTCTAGATTTTTTTGGTATGTGTGTGTGTGTTAGTTGCTCAGTCGTGACCAACTCTTTGCGACTCTGTGGACTGTAGACCATCAGTCTCCTCTGTCCATGGAATTCTCTAGGCAAAAATACTGCAGTGGGTTGCCATTCCTCTCCCCAGGGGATTTTCCTGACCTAGGGATTGAACCTGAGTCTCATGCATTGCAGGCAGATTCTAGGAGTTCATTTCTTGCTGAATATTAAAAAACATTGTGATTGTATGCCCAATTGTGTCAAAAGTTTTTGTACAATATATACAATGGAATATTAGCTGTGAGAAAGAATGAAATTGTGCCATTTACACAAGTTATATTTTTGACGTTTCAGCTATTCTGTCTTGCATCCCTCTTTCCTTTCACATATTAAGATTACTTAATAGCTTTGATGGTAGTAGTATTACTGTGTGGGGAAGTTTAAATTCTGGCTGATGATAAGAGTGGTAAAATTTGAGAGCCTAGGTTTTTGCAAGAATAAGGGAGTCAGTGGTAACAAAATTCTGAGAAATATTTTAATCAGTGTTATTATGTCTGCCGTTGAATATTCCCCAAGCATCAAAGTTCAATTTTAGGACAGCTCCAGGAATTTAACAGATAG
>NW_011494607.1:1427218-1442939 GCF_000754665.1 Bison bison bison
CAGATAGCACACCAAAGTCTCATCTAACCAAGAGGTAGAATCTAACTGGCTTGAATATGGTGCCTTATTTCTTTCAGAGCCAGAATTCTAAGTTTTCATGCTTCGTGAAAGTAAGAGTTCTCAAGCTGCTTAAAACTAGCTACTCATAATCATCAGCAAGTATGGTTTTTATGAACAACAACAACAAAAATCTGTGAAGACTATACGTCAACAAAAGTAATTTTTTATTTAAATTTGACCTTTGGCGCTAGGTCCCTGGCACTGTTTATTTGCAGTTTTAGATCAGGCCTTGTGATTTGCTTACTTAGGTTCAATAATATAAAAATTCAGTGGTGTTATTATCCCCAAATATCCTTTTTTCCTCTTTTTTTTTTTTTTTTGAAAAATGTATAAGCAACTCATTTTTTTTTCAGATTAAATCACTGATTCTTAGGTCACTGTCAAGGATAATACTTTCCCCTTGTAATCACAGATTTTTGTGGTTGAGGAAATCCAAGTGTCATTTGGTCTGAACTCTTTCTTTTACAGTGTGAGGAGATGGAAATCAGGAGAGGTAAACCCACAGCTAGTTGGTGATGGAACCAAGAACAGAGTCACTGAGGGGTGTTTAGTGGCTGTTGAAGGTTTCTCACATCCAGCTGGTGGTGGGAAGAACAGAGCCTGTGATCCCTGATGAACTTTGTTAAGGGCCTGCTGCAAGAGTATTATTTCAACAATCCAATGTTGAAGTTCTACGAAGTGCAGTATTTATATATGGCTGAGTAGAATGTTTTCATTCCATGTTCATGAACAAGGATGGAAAAGGGATGTTTTCAGCCTGAGTTCTAACTGTAGCGATGCTAAGGACATGGAAGCTCATAAACCATGCAGTGTGCGTGGCACTCACACCTTTCTTAGACAGTGAGTGGTTGGTTTTGGAGTGTGATGGCTTCAGGTAGCTGTGAAGATTCAGTGATTAATACCTTTAGCTGTATTTAAAGGATTACTGAGTGATGAAAATGCTAGTGGTGGTGTTTGACCTGTTGCCCCCTCTGTAGCCCTTGGGGGCATTTAACCTTTTAGGAGTGGTCAGAACACAAAAGCAGCAGTCCTTACCACTTTCTCTTGGAAGAAGACATTGACTTCATTTGCCATAGATTTATTGCTTTCCCCTTTAACCCAGAACACTGACCAGCTGCATCAGATGTGAAGAAGCTTGGCCACACCTGCTCTCCCCATTCTCTCCCACTTTTCTCACCCATCTGCAGCGTCTTCTAGAAGATAGCCAGACAAGAATCAGAGTTGAGCACTTGATGTGCTAGGTCAAGAGCCCAAACCCAGTGACTCTAAGCAGGGTTTTTTCAGTGCATCGGCTTTACACTTTCTGCAGAAATAACAGCTGGCATTTAAAATGATCCCTGGCCACTTATTAGTCATTCCTTCCACAGGACACAGTTGTGCCTTCAGTTGTCAGAGTGGGGTGGAGTAGGGCGGGGTGAGGTGGCTCTTGGTTGAAGTTGGAGTGGGTGTTGGTCTGGAATTGAGGGCTGTTTGATTGGCAGCACAGGTAGGCAAGGGACAGAGGGAGGAGACTTGGTGACACACCTCATCCAAGGAGCAAGGGGTGGGGAAGAGCAATTAAGCCTCTGTTTCTTTTCTGAAATACCTTCTCATATCTCTTATGGCTGGGAACCAAGGCTATTTGCTTGGTCATAGATTCTTTTCTGAGAAGTAGGGCAGAAGGCAGGTGGCTATGCTGTAAGAGATGTTCCAGAGAGAAATACCAATCTTTTTAGATGTCTGTGTAAATACTTGTATGGATTTTCTAGATTATAGCACCAGATTGTGAAAGTCCCTCAGTCATGTCCCAGTCTTTGTGACCCCATGGAATTCTCCAGACCAGAGTACTGGAGTGGGTAGCCGCTCCCTTCTCCAGGGGATCTTCCCAACTCAGGGATCGAACCCAGGTGTCCCGCATTGCAGGCAGATTCTTCACCAGCTGAGCCACAAGGAAAGCCCTAGCACCAATATGGGTATGCCAAATCTCATACTATGAATAGTATTCTCGTAGTATTAATAGATATGGAAAGTGAGTTCCAGCGAATGTATCTGGTTAATGTTGAACTGAACTAACCTTCATCTTGTCACCCAGCCTCTTATCAAGAAGCAATAAAGTGAAGGCGTAAACTACCCGATTAAGCCGAAGCTGGCTTGTCTGGCATCCAGATCCAGCTCTCCAACCTATGATGTAACCTTGTCAAGTTACTTAACCACTCTGTCCCTCTGTTTCTCAACTGACAAATCAGTAGATAAAGTTGTTATGAGGAGTAAATGCAAAAGCACCTGTGCAAGTGTTATTTAAATGATATCCTGACTGATGGTGATGGCTCAGTGAGTACAAGCTACTGGTATCATTGTGATTGTTATTCTTTCTGGGCTATTTTACTCTTTTACTAGCATTTTGTCAACATTTTAAAAATGAAAGGTAGAAGCAACACCTTATAAAAATAAAACTATTTATAGATTCAGTTGGCCAAACAATATGTGATAGTGAGCTGATGTTATAAACAAAAGAAATTCATAGTTTGGCTCTTAGTGAAGTCGCTCAGTATTGTCTGACTCTTTGCGACTCCATGAACTGTAGCCTACCAGGTTCCTCCGTCCATGGGATTTTCCAGGCAAGAATACTGGAGTGGGTTGCCATTGGCTCTTAGGTGATATATATAATGTTGTTGTTCAGTCACTAAGTTGTGTCTGACTCTTTGCAACCCCACTGACTGCAGCACACCAGGCTCCTCTGTCCTTCACTATCTCCCAGAGTTTGCTGAAATTCTTGTCCATGGGGTTGATGATGCCATCCAACCATCTCATCCTCTGCTGCCCTCTTCTCTTTTTTCCTTCAATCTCTCCCAGCATCAGGGTCTTTTCCAATGAGTCAGCTGTTTGCATTAAGTGGTCAAGTATTGGAGCTTCAGCATCAGTTCTTTCAGTGAATATTTAGGGTTGATTTCCTTTAGGATTGACTGGTTTGATCTCCTTGCTGTCCAAGGGACTCTCAAGAGCCTTTTCCAGCACCACAGTTCAAAAGCACCAGTTCTTTGGCATTAAGCCTTCTTTATGGTCCAACTCTCACATCCATAAATGACCACTGGAAAAACCATGGCCTTAGCTATATAGACCTTTGTTGGCAAAGTGATGTCTTTCCTTTTTAATACTCTGTCTAGGTTTATCATAGTCTTCCCTCCAAGGAGCAGGTGTCTTTTAATTTTGTGGCTGAGTCACTGCTTGCAGTGATTTTGGAGCCCAAGAAAATAAAATCTGTCACTGCTTCCACTTTTTCCCCTCCACTTGCCATGATGTGATGGGACTGGATGCCATGATCGTTGTTTTTGAATGTTGAATTTTAAGCCAACTTTTACACTTCCCTCTTTCACCCTCATCAAGAGGCTCTTTAGTTCCTCTCACTTTCTGCCATTAGGGTAGTATCATCTGCATAACTGAGGTTGTTGCTGTTTCTCTGGACTATCTTGATTCCAGCTTGTGCTTCATCCAGCCCGGCATTTCACATGATGTACTCTGCTTCTAAATTAAATAAACAGGATAAATACATATGTTTAAGGAAGCATATTTTCTTCATTTAGTCATGTTATAGAAAGATGTCAATATATTTTTTGTAATTTCCTAGGATCATAAATAGTAAAAACTTAAACAGATACTGTGTTTGCATTCTTTACTCCCTGATTCACACGGAAGAAAGTAGGCCAGAGATAGAAGTGCCATCTTCAAGATTAGATAGTTAATTATGCAGGCAGGCAGGCAGTCTCTGCCCCCTCTCTTTTAAGTTACAGACATGTGTTACAGATCTTCTTGTGTGTCAGCTACCTAGCTAACATCTTACACTTGTTTCCTTCAATGTTGGATGGTTGTATTAATGAGAATTTTACTGAACAATTTTCATGGAGATAAAAATAGCTAATTGAAATTTTTAGATAGTTTATAAAATACTTAAGGTTTATCTCCTTAATGATGAAGGCGAGATTAAAAGCTTGAGGCAGAGTTGGGAACTAGCTAAAAACAGATTGATGACTAACAGCTTTCTCAAAGAGGAAGCTTTGTGTGTGTGTATGTGTGTGTGTGAAGTTACTCTATGGGACTAGAGAGTAAGAAAATGAAATATGAGCCAGTATTTTTGAAACCTTTCCCAATTTTGTCATTCAGTTGAGTGGCTTTGGGAGAATATCCACTTTTCTTTTCCACATTTTGATTGTGTTTAAAATAGAGCATAAAATAACTTCAAAGGAGAGAGTTTCTTCAGAGGATGGAAACATCAGATTTTCAAGGCTGGTGAAGTGCATTCAGTACAGTAATGTGTACCTGCAGGTGTGAAAGGAGGTGGTTTTTTTGGATATTGACTTTGGTCTCTTCAGATACCATTAAAAAGAGAGATAACATTAAAAAGAGTCAACTGATGGTATATTAATGTAAAAGAAGCCGATGGTAAAAATAACCTTATGAAAAGAATAGAAATAATCTAATCTGGTGATTTAACATGTTAGTCACCTCACAGTGGATTCACCACCTAAATGATTGAGGACTGAGAAATTGCAAGAAGACAGCATGAGCTTAAAGAGTATGTGAATCATTGCTGACTAATTAACAATAGTTGAGGCATGCAAGGCACTCTTTAGAAGTTTAGGAAATGATTTCAGACTGAATATTATAATTTTACTTTGTCCTTTTATATAGTCATAAAATAAAAACGAAAACCACTTGTGAAGTAAACCTGGTTTGAAACGGAAATAGGCTATAAAAGTTAAAAAGCTTCATTTGAGATGATTATTTTGTGGCCCCATTTAGGAATTTTGGCAAGATTGTGTTGCCTAGAAAGCAAACTGGAGATGGTTATTAACTGAAATAAACCTGAAATGAACAAGCAAAATAGGAACTGAATATTTTTATTAAATTTCCATTTAGTGTGAAAATACATTGCAAATAAAACATTTCCATTTTTACGTACTGAATGAATGACAATATGAAGGATAGTAGATTTATCCTAACAAATATACAAAAGTGTCGGAGAAGGCAATGGCACCCCACTCCAGTACTCTTGCCTGGCAAATCCCATGGACGGAGGAGCCTGGTAGGCTGCAGACGATGGGGTCGCGAAGAGTCGGACACGACTGAGCGACTTCACCTTCACTTTTCACTTTCATACATTGGAGAGGGAAATGGCAACCCACTCCAGTGTTCTTGCCTGGAGAATCCCAGGGACGGGGAAGCCTGGTGGGCTGCCGTCTCTGGGGTCGCACAGAGTCGGACACGACTGAAGCGACTTAGCAGCAGCAGCATACAAAAGTGTGTTTTTTAAGAGGAGGTTTTTTTGTTTTTTCTTTTCTTTCTTTCTGGTTTTTTTTTTAACAGATTTTTTGGAAACACCTGTAAATATTAGCAAATGAACTCACAGAGCAGCAAGGGGGAGACCTCAGTTGTAGCCTTGTTTGTAACGAGTTATATGCCCAGAGACTGTTTCTTTGCTTCCCTGAATCTCAGTTCCTTCATGTGTAAAGTAAAATGATTTGGCTAGGTCATCTAAAAATTGCTTTCATTTCTGTTTAATGATTTGAGAATTCAGAGATCAACATGGGCCAGGAACTTGAAAGCTTTGTTGAGGATTTTAACAGGAGCCAGATTTTGGAGGAAGGATAAAAATTACTTTTTTAAAATGAGGTCAGTCTGCTTGGACCTATAGCATGAACAGAGATCTCATTGGAAGGGGGCATCCTCATAATTTATTGTCCAATCATTATAAAAGCAGAATATGTGGATTGAATCAGGGATTGACTCAGCAGATTTGGAACAGCCATTGAAAGAACTTCTTAAGTAGCTGGAAGAAACTACATTGAATAGAATTATAATGAAATAACACAGGTCTGCTTAGATATGAAACTTAACACACCTACACTTCTGTGCAGCAAGGATTAAGTAAAAAGCTGACAGAGGGGCAGTAAACCAAGATTTAGCAGACGTATGATGGGCAGTGCCAAGGGAGCAGTGTGGGAAGCATTCTGGATGCTGAGAGAATGAGGTGTGGGGAGGGAGGAACTGGATAATGGGCTGGTTGGGAACTGGAAGGTCCCAAAGACAGTCAGGATGTTGGTTATGGTTCAAGAAGGGGAACCCAAAGCATGTTTCTTGTGATGTGAGTTATTAAGGCTCGGGCTGTTAATAGGGCTTGATGTGCAATGGGAACAAGTCAGCATACACGATTAGGGAAGAATACAGGAGGTGTGGGGTCAGCGTGACACAGGTGTTTCAGTTTTAAGGGGGATGATGATTGCAGAGGGCGGGACTGAAAAATCTGATCTAGGAGTAGGGATGGGGGCGGGGGGTGTGTGGATTATAAGTCTCATTCTGAAACCAGCTGTGTCACTGTTAGTAACCTGCTGGGAGTGTAATCACTTCACCTCTCAGGGCCTCTGTGTTCTCAAAGCCAGAATGAGGCGAACAGTGGAACTGTGTCAGTACTTCTCAGTGGGGGCAGTATTGCTCTCCAGAGGGCGTTCTGGAAATTCGTGGGAGTGTTTTATGTTATTTCATTGTTTGCCAGGTAGGTTCCAGTTGTGTCAGACATCCTGCAGTTTTAGGACAGTCCTGCCAAACAAAGAATTATGTGGTGTCCTTCGTGTCTTTAGAATGACCCAGTGGGCATTCCTGATGGATGTCATATAAACGTCTCCTCTCTGCTTATCTTAACTCAAGCTTTTAATTCCATGTACCACCTGTCCCTTTGTTCTCTTGTTTTCTGTTTTTCTTACGAGGCATGTTTTCTGATCTTGTTTTTCTCCAAATCTAAAGTCACTTATTAGAAGTAACAAGTAGAAGTAAGCAGTTGACCACTTCCTTGTGTCTTATAGTGTCTGAGCATTAATCCGCTTATTGAAATGCATAATTTTGAAAATTATTTTCCTTTGTTCCTCAATATTATGATAAAGGTCATAGGCAGACACACGCATCTTAAAATGGTGTAGAGATAAATGATCAGAATTTCACTTCAGGATAATTAGTGGTGGAGATGATAAAATATTATGTTAAGGGCAGGTCTGTTAAGGTCAAGAACCGCTTCCCTAAATGATTCCCCAGGTTTTTCACTCCTGACATCTCTAAAATACAACAGCTCCACTTGAAGAGGTAGTTTTCTGAGGTGGGATGTGTTAAAAACTGACAGCATCAGGTTGGGAATCGGTGGAAATCAGCCACTTCTTGTGAATTGCATGAAAGCCCGAGAAGCTGAAATCTCCGAGGGAAAGGCCCATGATGGGTCCTTGCCGGGGAGTGTGGATGCAGGCAGACGGGAGGGTGTGCTGTCCATGAAGTCCGCAGAGGAGGGCAGCTGTGAGGAGGGCAGGGGCGATTACCACTGTTTTTTTGTAGCTGCATCTGGGTGATCCTCTTTTTGATGGAAAGTAGGTGGTAGCAGAGGCTTTTCAAACGATTTAGCTACCCACCAGTGTGTCCCTCTCTTCTGGAAGCTTATTTTGGTTTTAAATTATGACGCAGTGCCATCATCCATCATTTGTGTGAAAGTCCTCTCTCAGAGTACAAGAAAAAAGCGGTCCATGATATGCGACCTTTCTTTTTATTCCAATAGGCACACTGTTGCCCCTTCAGTTTCTAATTGGAGAGTAGTTTTATCTTCTACTTGTTAGTTTATCTAATATTTAAAGCATATTGAAAATATGAAAACTGAAGTGATTACAGCCACCTGCCATATGAAAAAGTGTGAATGTCAAAATAATAAGACATCCTTTTAAAATAGAATATGAGATTTGTTAGATGTGGTGGTGGTGGTGCTGGTAGTTTAGTTGCTAAGTCATGTCTGACTCTTTGAGACCCGAAGGAATGTAACCTGCCAGGCTCCTCTGTCCATGGCATTTCCCAGACAAGAATACTGGAGTGGGTTGCCATTTCCTTCTCCAATTTTAGGCTTACTTCCTATTTTGTTGTTGTTAAGTTGGTTTTTAGACCAGAAAAAGTTTGAACTTGACCTCCAATATTAATGCTCACTGTGATCACAAGTGAAATTCTGAGGGCATATTTTGGAGTTAAATCAAAGGGGACTTGTCATAAAAACTGTCTTTGTTTTGGTCTAGAAAATGGTGCTTTATTGGAGACATTATTGCTTGAGCTTCCCTGGTGGCTCAGATGGTAAAGAATCTGCCTGCCAATGCAGGAGAACCAGGTTCTATCCCTGGGTCGAGAAGATCCCTTGGAGAAGGGAATGGAAACCCATTCCAGTATTCTTGCCTAGAAAATTCCATTGGCAGAGGAACCTGGCAGGCTGCAGTTCACAGGGTCGCAAAGAGTCAGACATGACTGAGTGACTTCCACACTTGATTATTGCTTCAGGAGAAAAATTAGACAAGTTTGAAAGAGGTTAAACCAAGTGAAAATCAAGTTGTTAATGTAACTCCTATTTGGAGTTCATAATGGGGCTTGAGACCCTAAAATTTTAATGAGATGTTGAATACATTTGGCAAGACTTTTATAATATCTGTTGCCTCTAGAAAAGGTAGTTAATATCAAAAGGCACACATTAAAAAGCCTCATAAATCTCCTATAAAACCAGTGCCTGAAGATAGTTACGTTAACATTGGATAAATATTACTTTGTTTTTTTCTCCCCGTTGCTGTTTATAAAATGCCGGTTAAACATAAAGATGAGTGGATGGAGCATTGAGTATCTGGAGAGGGAAGGACTGGGCCCTGCTCTCCAGGAGCCAACAGCTGATACTATAGCCCTGTGTGTGAGTGCTTTCTTTCTCTGGACTTGAGACATTCACAGTGTTGTTTTTGTTGTTCTTGATGGACTCATAATCCTCCTTTCTTGAATATCTACTATGGATTAATAGTATTTGGCCCTTTCTGTAAATTGTTTCCAGTCCTCGTAATAGCCCTGCAAGGTACGTGTTGTTATTTCATTTTACAGATATGGAAAGGGATGTTCAAAGAGATTAGGTAGTTTGGCTAAGGCTCCATGTGCAATGAGTGGCAGGGTTTAGACTCCAAAGCCTTCCTTTGTTCCGAAAGCTCTGGACTCTCAGGACAGGGATCCCATCAGAAGCAAGGATTGCATCATTTGCTGGTGGGCACTGGGGAGGGTCGGGAGGGCGTAAAGTTGGGGAGGACTATGCAGGAGAGGTTCTTGGGGCAGGAAAGGGACCTGGGTAGAGCTGGGCTTGGCAAGTCAATACTGTTTGCATAGGTTGGGTTCTTGATTACAGAAGTGGGCCTGAAGGAAATGGACTTGAGGCCTGATGGGGAAAGTAGCTGGGGCCAAGCTCCAAGTGTCTTGAATGGCAAACTGAAGGTCCTGGGGACCTAATGAACCAGGCCACTCTGGTACTGACTGACTTTATGGTTTACAAAGAGAGGTAACAGAGAATTTGGAGATGATGAAACTGGCTGGATTCACAGAACATTTTGCATATTTATTGGGGGAGTATTTGGATAAACTGATGATTGGGAACTAGTGTTTAAAGATGATGCTACATTTACACTGCACGCATGATCTGCATTGCAGTGATAACCTTCTTCAACAGAAAAGGTGATTCTGAAATAAATGAGCACTGAAAACAGTGGGCTTGACATCATGTCCTGGCTTGGGAAGCATGATTCTCTCTGTTTCTAGGAAAAGACTTTGAATGTGGGAAAATGAATAGAAGCAAGACCAAATAACCTTGTCACATGATGACAATTCCATAAGGAAGGAAGGTAGTGACGAGGGAACTTTAAATATCTGTGGTATCTGCAAGTTGCAGACTTGCTTGAATACCCAGGGTGTGTTGGAAGCACATTGGAGAAGCGAGATGGGCACTATTTTGAGCCTCTTTTCTCGTATTTTGTTTTTTACTTCTTTTTGATAGATGTACATGCCCTTCCTTTTTCTTGATGAAAAAGATACCTCCAATGTTTCCTCCTCTGACTTTTCCATTGTTGCATTGTCTGACCATGCTCCTCTCCCTTCTTGTTTCCAACTCTTCCACACATGCACTTTTCTGACTGCCTGTTAACCTTCCTCCTCTTGGCTGAAAGCCCAGGTAGCATTATCAGCTCCCTGCTTTGCCAGGAGCCTGCTGGGAACCACTAAGGTTCTTGTCAGTTTCTCTTTGCCCTTCACATATGTATTGCCTTCTGGCCTGGCAGTTTCTGACTAGGGGATAATAGCCCTTAGCATAGACACTTTGGATCTCAGTAAATGTTTCCTGAAGGAGTTCATTACTCATTGGGAGAAGATAACTCTTCATGGGAGAACTTCCTCTTTAGGTATCTAATATATATATTATATGCCTGATAAATCTCTCAGTCACGTCTGACTCTTTGTGACCCCATGGACTGTAGCCCACGAGGGTTATCTGTCCATGGGATTCTTTGGGCAAGAATACCAGACTGGGTTGCCATTTCCTTCTCCAGATTTTATATATATATATTTCTTTTTCTGTAGATTTGGTAGATTCCTGACTCACAATTGTAGGTTTATAATTAGTTTAAATTTACAAGTACTCTGTATAGTACTCTGTATGTCTTATTAAAGACATATTAAGACTTTTGTCTTAATATTAATTAAGACATATTAATGGCCTGTGTACGAGTTGTAGTTCAAGTCTGTCTATCCCTGAGCAGTATTAAGAGATACCGCAGTTCTAAAAATGTCACCATGGTTTTCGACAACATTGAGCAATTGTGCCCTTAAGATGGGGATGTTATTCAAAGGTGGGAGGTGGACCTACTTTCTTTTTTTTTTTTTGGTAAATTTGGGGCAGTGTGGGATTCCCCAATTTTTGAAGTAGGATAGTGTTTCTTTTTTAATCTGAAAATGAGTAAAAATGATTATATAAAATAATTTGTACATGTTTCAATATTTTGTGAAATTTGTTGACACTGGTAACTGTCCCCATTTTATATGAGAGTCTGTATTTGTTTTTCTTAAGAAAGGCATATCTGTAGATGAATTAGATATTTGACCCCCAATATAAAAACTATGCATCATCCCAGCTTTAAAGGAAGAGGTATTAAGCATTGGCATAGAACAGGAAACAGGCTTCTAACAGGAGAGAAAAGGATGGTGCTCCCTGTCAAGAAGGAATTATAACCTCATTTGTGGGTTGAGATATACACACATAAAATGATTAGTGAACCAAGCAGGGTTATTTATAACCATATATACACTTGTTTTTAATCTGTAGCCTGTGTATGCTCCAAAGGATTTGTGTCTGTTTGTATATGAGTATGTATAGTTAGGGTGTGTAAATCAATTTGTAATGAGGTGCCTTGTAAGAGAATTAGCGGGAAAAGGGAGGAAGCAGGCTTTGGAGTTGGGGAGAAGATTTCCCAGGGCAGGGAGCCTCCAGGAGGGAAGAAGCATGAACAAACTGGTAGATGCTCCAAAGGATATTTGTACAGGCAACCCTCGAACAACATGGGTTTGAATTGGGTCCAGCCATGAAATTAAAAGACGCTTACTCCTTGGAAGGAAAGTTACGATCAACCTAGATAGCATATTCAAAAGCAGAGACATTACTTTGCCAACCAAGGTCCGTCTAGTCAAGGCTATGGTTTTTCCAGTAGTCACGTAAGGATGTGAGAGTTGGAATGTGAAGAAAGCTGAGCGCCGAAGAATTGATGCTTTTGAACTGTGGTGTTGGAGAAGACTCTTGAGAGTCCCTTGGACTGCAAGGAGATCCAACCAGTCCATTCTGAAGGAGATCAGCCCTGGGATTTCTTTGGAAGGAATAATGCTAAAGCTGAAACTCCAGTACTTTGGCCACCTCATGCAAAGAGTTGACTCATTGGAAAAGACTCTGATGCTGGGAGGGATTTGGGGCAGGAGGAGAAGGGGACGACAGAGGATGAGATGGCTGGATGGCATCACTGACTCGATGGACGTGAGTCTGAGTGAACTCTGGGAGTTGGTGATGGACAGGGAGGCCTGGCGTGCTGTGATTCATGGGGTCGCAAAGAGTCGGACACGACTGAGTGACTGAACTGAACTGAACTGATATATTTAATTCAATGGTAAATACTGCCCGGTCTGCAGTTGGTTGAATCTGAGGAAACAGATCCGTGGATACGGAGGAACCACAGATGTGGAGGGCTGACTATAAGTTAGATGCTGACCTTTTGTTGCACAGGGGTCGGAGGCTTGGCACCCCTAACCCCGCTGTAGTAATAGTGGGGCTGTAGTAAAACACCTGTCACTCTCGGCTGCTGGCATCTGAGCTCCTGTCTGGTTTGGGAAACTCTTTACTGCCTGAGCTTTGCTGGGGGACACAGCCCTCCTCCACTGAACAGTAGGGCAGTGCCTAGTGCTGCAGGGCTCCGTGCTGTGAGCTGTGTGGTCCGCTCCTGTGCAGTGTCCCTGGGCCACTCCGCAGCACGACTGGGGGCATTACACTCGGCTGTCAGACACTTCGGGAGCCACCCACTGGGTGACGTTTAATAACATTCTCTCCTGTGTAGTCAGAGCTGATGTATACTTTGCTATTGGAAGCCCTGATAGAAATACAGACATATCATCAGGCACCTTTCTTTGTGCCAAGAGAATTTCAGGTGTTTTATGGACATTGGGGTCTCACACAACTCAGGATGGAGATTATGTTGGTCCCCAATTATAGCTGAAAAACTTGAGATTCAGAGAGGCTAAGTAACTTGACTAAGATCACACGGGCAATAAGCAGAGAGCTGGAGTGTGATCCAGGCTTTCCTACACAGAGACTGTGGTCTTAACTTCTGTGCTCTGGCTCCCACCCTCTGAGGAATGCAGATCATTACCATTAACTTCCTGTACAGATGGTTGGATGGCATCACCGACTCAATGGACATCAGTTCAGTTCAGTTCAGTCTCTCAGTCGTGTCCGACTCTTTGTGACCCTATGAATCGCAGCACGCCAGGCTTCACTGTCCATTACCAACTCCTGATGAGTTGGAGCAAACTTCGGGAGTTAGTGAAGGACGGGGAGGCCTGGTGTGCTGCAGTCCATGGGGTCACAATGAGTCGGACACTACTTAGCGACTGAACAAAAACAACAATATATTTTGGAGTACTTTGTTATGAAAAGATTTTCCTCAAAGCACAGTTGAGGAAGGGTTTGCCTGTCTTACCTGAGTATCAAAAATAGGATTTGACAGATATGGGTTGTCATTGGTTAGAATGCTGGATAGAGGTAAGGTTTTTCTCACCCCTGGTCTGCTTTGCTTTGAGATACTTGGGACTGATATCAAGGCAGACAGGAGATCCTGAAGACCATACACAAGTTTTTTAGGAGGGACATGGTGAGGGAGAGGGTAGGGAGGAAAGCAGCTTATCACAAAGATTCTGTCAGGAGTCCTGCTTGTCACATCATTTAATTTTTACGACACCTGGGTATTCTGCCTGGAGCAACCTATACCCAGGGGGCTACATGGCTAAACCATCCCTATTCCCCACTTCTTTGGGGAGTCTTGTCAGATCTTCTCCTCCCATCTCTAATCATTTGACCTCTCCTCCCTCATCCTCCTAACCCACTTAATTTATTTCCATAGCCCTTCGTATCACCTGATGGATTACACAAATTTTTATTTTCTCTCTCCTCAACATTAGAATGTAGGCTTCATGAGAACAGGGTCTTTGTTTTGCTAACTCGTGGATGTTCAGGATTTAGAAGGTACCTGAGAGTGTAAGTACATAGAAAGTACTCACACTGAGGCTCTCAGAGTTTTATGTAACTGGCCTAAAATTTCATGGAAATTGATGGAACCACATTTAAATTCTAGTCTATGTGACTTCTAAAATCCCTCCTTTGCTAAAGACCTTTGCTAATCTGGGAAAATTCCTGTATTTGTACATGATTGAGGAAAGAGACAGCACACAGGTTTTTTTAGTTAGCAAAAAAATCTTAAGTAGCCAGCCAGCTTCCCTGTTTTACAAATGAGGAAATGACTGTGATCCATTGAGAATAGGTGAAACGATCAAAGTAATTCCTATTTACTGATGGAGAAAGGACCAGAATCAGGATACCCAGTCTCCCAGTTCAGTCCTAGCCCTCTGTACCCTTCTGCAATCACTTTTTTCTTTATAAAGTGAGCCCGATTTTGATGCAGCATTCAGGTATCGGTCATAGGTGACGGGTGTGAAATCGTGGGTCCTGTTATTTTAATGCCATAATATTAATGCAGTAAAGCAGAGACTGCAAACCACATGCCCACAGGGACCAGCAGATAGCATAACAGTCAAGCTGCCGGTGGGAACTCTGGCAAACTGCCTGCCCAGAGAAACATGTTACAAGAGAAAAAGGTGGTAAACCAATCAAACTGTTTGAAATACCCTGCTGGCCAAACAAAACATTTCTGTCAGCCAGATCTTGCCTGCAGGCTTCCAGTTTGTGACTGCTAAAGTTTTAGTGTTAATAGCTCTTTTCTTTCCAAAGGAGTAAGTTTCAGTAAGTGGGGCTGTGTAGGAGAATATGCAAAGTGGTGTCACTGTGGTTTCTTGTTCTTTAGCCCAAGGATCAGTGGGTTGGGCTGTCAAAGTTCACAGAGGGAAAATAATTATCAATAAAAGGAGTATTTATTGCCCATCTTTATTACCCTGCTGATAAAGTTGAAGAGTAATGTGTTTTCTCTGTCATAATACCATCTGTCCTTATGCAAAGTACTTGGTTATGCTGTTTACTGACTGAGAATCAGGAAATCTTCTTGACGATTTGGCAGGACTGTGTACCTGTATTTACTGTACCTCTATGTCACTGGGCAAATCACCTGGTTTTCTACTCTGCTGTATTCATGTTTGAATAAACAAGGGCTGGATTTTATAAGGCCTAGGGAAACAAAGAATTCTGAGGATTTCATGCAGGACTTAAACCCAGCTCTTTATCTTTGGCTCTAAAACAAACCAACAATGACGACAAAAAACCAGTGTTGTCAGAGAGAAGAGAGGCAGAGAAGACTTGGATGGTTTGTGTTTATCACTTATGTCTTTAAGCATGTTGATAATAGCTGGGGATATGCTGCGGTCCCTCTCACGTGCCAGCTGGGAAGCTGAGGCAGGTTGAGAATGATTTGCTTAATGATCTGTAGGGTCATTTCTGCTCCAGACTCCATCGTAACTTGAATGACTATTTCTAAGGACAGGTTGCAAAGGCTTCTGCCATGTAGAGCATGGATTCTGGAGCCACATGGAATAGATTGCATGCTGGCTTTCCTTCTCATTTTGATTTATTTCTTCAATCCTCAGTTTCCTCATCCTTAAAATGGGGATGATAATAATGGCGACTATCTCATAGTCTTGCTGTTGGGATCATTTTTCTGGCAAATTATTAAATACTCCTATTTTTTTTTTCTCCTTTTATTTTTGTCGTGTAGCAACCATGTGGCATAGATAATGAAAATAAAATTTTATTAACATTTACATTTGAAACACAGCATGTGAATTTCCCCCCTTTCCCAGCAGATTTAGGGCTTTTAAATTTCTTGGTAGGAACTGAGATGTGTTGGAATTAAAAACTGGCAAGGTTATTTGAACCTTGATGTGAGGGACAGTGTAGGTGTGAACTCTCAGTGTTTGATTCGTACCAACTGATTACAGCACAGAAGTAAGGACGGATGACTCTTGTGAGATGGGTGTGAGCTGTAGGACCCGATGTTAACAGAAGAGCTAACTTTTGGACATGTGGCTGGGTAGACGTGCCTGGAACCCCTTACACAGTGAA
>NW_011494607.1:1443039-1496953 GCF_000754665.1 Bison bison bison
ACACAGTGAAATGGAAAGCCCACTTGCACATGTGGATTTGGTATCCATCTCAAAGATCATCTGATGCCACTTTGCAGTGAAGGGAAGAGTGTATTACAGAAGATGATATTTCGGTAGCTTTCATGGGCTACTGTGAAGGGCCTCTGCACTGGGAGAACAAAGATGTCTCTCCAGATCCATACTGGAGTCTAATTAAAGCAGGAGGATGACAATAGACAAATTGCCTCCACTTGAAAAGGAGAGTGCGGGTTCACACTGAGTTTTTGTTCCAGGAGCCAAGAAGCAGGCCCTTCATACTGGGCTGCACTGGCTACTGAAGGAGCATCCAGTCCTTACCTTCTGCACTTTCATCTTCTGCCATATTTGTATTCAGATGCACAGTCTCCCACATAAAAGCCCAGCTTGTATTCCCAGCTTTGCTTCTGTGACCTGCAGTAAAACCAAATTTAAAAAGTATATATGGTAAGGCTTTTACATGGAATGGTAATTATGCACACTGATTTTTAATGGCTTGGCATCTAGCAAGACGCCTTCAGAGGGCCTTCTGACTCAGGGAGCAGCAGTCTGCACGGGGCTCTCTCCTGGTTGCAGGCCTGGGTGTGCTGATCCTGTCTGTGGCAACAGCGGGCAGGGCAGTGACGTCAGCGTTGCCTGGGAAACAGAGTACACAGAAGATTCACTTGGTGGACTTGAAACCAGCTCTAAACAGCTGTTTGATTCCGAACGAAACTTCAGCAGAGTTGTTTGCTGCATGAGCTGATGGGATGAGGTGGCGGGGATGGGCCGAGAGCGGGCAACAGAACATTCTTCATACTGTTGTCAGGGAGTCTTTGGAGGCAACAAATGAACCTCACCTCCCCACATAGCCAGTCGCAGCTGGAAATCTTGGAAGAGAGTATCTTGTTCTCAAGCCCCCACATTACGTAGCCGCGTGGTGCATAGAGGGCAGATGCCAGCCTGAGGTGAAGCCAACCTAGCATCCAGGCCTTCTGATTCTGCCCCAGGCTCTCGGTCCTTCTCCAGCAAGCAATGGCCCCAAAGGTTCCAGTGAATTCTCCCTCCACTCACATCACATTTGTTTTTCAACCAATTTGTTGCTCAACAAACATCTCTGAATATTAAGGAACATTAATGTGTGTGTATCTTAATCATAAATAGAAGTTCTTTATAGCTTTAATGCAGGTTCACCTTTGTGGTTCTTTCACTGTTTTAAAGGTTTTGTTTCCTTTTTCTCTTCTTCCTCTTCTTCTTGTTCAGTTTTTATTTAATGTACTTAGCAAGAGAGAACCACTGTGTACCTACCTTCATGCTGATTCTTTAATTAGAAACATACAGTGCCCCCCTCACCACATGGGCTTGTCTATCCTGTTTAAAGTTCTTTGTTTTCAGGGAATAAGCTCTCTTGCACTCCTGTAGTTTAACTCTCATCTATATGCTGATGACTTCTAAAATTATCCTGCCTTCAGTCAGTGCCTCTTTTAGGAGCTCCTAATCTAGATTTTCAAATCCTTGCAGCAATTCTTCTCTAATTTGAATGTCTGTAAAAGTCACCTGGGAATCTTGGTAAAATGCACACTGGGGTTCACAGTGGGGTACGGTTTGAGATTGTGCTTTTCCGACAAACTTGATGCTAGTGCTGCTAGTCCTGGAAACACACTTCATACCCCAAGGGTCATTAATTTAAGGCACAGAGGTAAAGACAAATGGATCTTGGATAAGATGGGTATGAGCTGTAGGTATATGATGTCACCCAAGGGTCTCTAACTCAAATGTAGCAGGTCCAAAGTGAACCCATCACCTTCTCTGTCCAACCTGTTCCATGTTCTACATTCTCACTCCCAGTTAACGACGTTATCTGTTTGCCTGGCCAAGAACACACTGGAATCATTTTGCTTTCTTCTGTGTCCACCATCCTGTTCATCTAACTGGTCACCAAGGTCATCTGAGTCTACCTGAGAGAAGCTTCCTGAATTTGGCCTTTCACTTTTGTTTCTAGCAGTGCCCTCTGGGTTCAGATCCTTATCTCTCAGAAATCCCCTTATTCCAGAGCATCACAGCTCCAGGCTGTCTCAATATTTTTCTTAAAAGTATGTTTCTTAAGCATTAATTTGGACTGACATTTGCTTGTTTAAAGACACATCCTCTGTCACATTCCAGGTGTCTCAGTATGATAGTCAAGGTTCAGTACAGTTTGCCTGTGGCCCTTTCTCCCCGCCAATGCCTAACACCATCCCCTCGCCTCCCAACTGGTTTCACTTCCCTGGAAGCCAGTATAGTCTGTCTATATCAATCCAGTCACAGTTCCCCAAGCTCACAGTGTGTCTTTGCTTTTATGGTGGCCACTGCCTTGAATGCCTTTCTCATCACGCTCTACCTAGCAGAATATTGCTCAGGCTGCACACTCCAGCTCATATCGCTCTTCTCTGAACTCCTTGACCAAGTCTCTTCCTTAAAGCTTGTGACTTCTGATCTCTGCTCCCATGGCAGTCACCACTTGCACTATTGTTTTGGAGTTCATTGCATGGGTCTTTGTTGCCTACCAAATTCTAGGCTTGCCTTGTCTGAAATACACCTACTCCCATCAGTTAGCATAGTGTGGAATAAAGTAGGTTTTCCCTAAGTGTTTGCTGAGTCATTGAAAAAGCAAATATTCTGTAGTCAGACAGACATGAAATTTTGCATGTTAGGAACAAAAGAAAATTATTTCACTTGTATATATTCAGGTGTATGAGGAAAACCTGCCCACCGCCTCATCCTTTCTGCAGCTGCGCTGTCCATACAATAGCCACCAGCTATCTGTGGTGACTGAGCACATGAAATGTGGTTGGTCCAAACTGTGCTGGGATACAGGCATAAGTTACAGGATTTTGAAGATTCAAAATGAGAAAATAAAAGCAAAAGATTTCATTAACAATGTTTATGTTAATTACACATTGCAGTAATACTTTGGGTATATTGGGCTAAAGTACACCATCAAAATTAATTTTATCTATTTGTTTTTTGTTTTTTAATGTGACCACTAAAATTTTTTAAATTACTACTGTGGCTTGCCTTTTATTTCAATTAGACAGCACTACTATAAAATAACAACTTATTGTCACATTCAGAACAACTCAGGTTTCCTGCCACTCCCTCCCTCTAATTGTGCTTTTTAATATTCTGTCAGGTATTTAATGTTTAGGGTTAAGTTTTCAATTATGAGTTGTTGATTTAAAAAAATTAAATCATTTATATGAAAATACTACCACTGAATTCAGTTTTCCCATTTGTAGTGTCTTTTGAGATGTGTCTTTTCACATTTTTTTTGAATTGAATTGAAAAGTGTCTTTTCAATTCTTAATGAACTACCAAACTAAATCTCAGTAACTTTACTATACGTCAGCTATCAAGAAAAACTCAGAATGTTTATTTCTTTATTTACCATGATATATGGAGTAGTAAGAAATAGAAAATTAGAAAGTTTACTATAAAATTTGTGCTGTAAATTTTAAATTTTAAATTAAAATCCACATCTTTAACCTATTTTGCTGGTTTAAAATCACATACATTCCTTACCATCATAAAAATCTTCTGCTTCATTATTCAGTGTTTAAACCTTAAGGATTCTGTAAAAGATTTTTTTCTATTTACCTTGAGATGTCTAAAGCACTTGTTTTTCTAATTTTCTATAGCCATAGGATCCTTTTCCAGTACATTCTTAAATAGATTGCCAGGGAACTTATTTATCAAAGTTTCTGTAGTTGAGGGGGAGGAATAAGTGGGGAACACAGGTTCATTTCCATCACCTTATTTTCTCCTTCCTTAAAAATGCAACTCTGGGAGTTCCCTGGTGACCTAGTGGTTAGGATTTGGTGCTTTCACTTAGGTTCAATCCCTGGTCAGGGAATTGAGATCTCACAAATTGCTCAGTGTGGGTAGATGGGTTGTGGGGTGGGGGGAGCAACTGTAAGGCAAAGTGACTGGTTCAGACTTTATACATGAAAACATCAATGTGAACAGATTAGACTTATATAATTTTTAGATTTAGAAAAGACTTGAGGTATTCTTTATTTTTTTTTTTAATTTATTTCTTGTTAATTGAAGGATAGAATTGAGGTATTCTTGTTGTAGGGTGAATTTTATGTCATGCTTGCTTATACAGTGAACGGTAAGGGCTGGAGAAAGGCTGATTTCTTCTGACTTCCAGTAGAATCTTTTTTCCCCATACACTTTCCTGTACTAATAGCCTTAAAAGTATTCTTTCCTGGGACATTAGTATAGACGAACAATGATGACAGTACTTGAGATGGGAGGATGGGGTAGTAAGCTGTTGGAGATAAAGTGAGGACATTTATACCATGACTTATAGAGTACTAGCCCAAAGTGAGGATGGGGTGACTGCTTAGGAGGTAGTCAGTAAAATGTCAGTCTCTCTTCCCTCTGTACTCACTCCATAGCTTCTTGCAATTCACTGATTAGGGTTGAAAATGGCACAATGAATTATGCAAAAGCTATTTCTGCAGCAGGAGCTGTCTTGCAGCCTAATGCACAGATGGAAAGATCCTCTTTTAATCATTGTTCCCACAACACTTGGAAGCTTTTTGAGGAATAAGCACTCAGAAGTGGAAGTGAATGGCCTTCAACAGTAAATGAGTTCCTTCTGCAGAGAGGAACTGAAATGTATTTATATGCAGATGGTTGCCCTGTGTTTGAATGCTCATCCATGTCATCTAAGATTCAAGCCAAACATCTCTTGAAATGCTTGGATTTGAGATGGTTCTACTGGAGGAATTACTTCTGCCCGGCTGGCCCAACATTATTATTTTTCTTCAGAAATGGCGACAAGTATTTAAATGCCAATTCATGAAGATATGCAAATTACATCTTTTTCTGATCTTTAGTTACTACTGAAGAGACTGAATTAGTTAGCATCTCCTTACTTTTATTAGCATAATATTAATGCAAATCATTAGCAAGGGCTTTTTAAGAAGGAAAGCAGAACCATCCATGGAAAGCAATTCAAAGCAGTGTTTATGTCCTCAGTTAGGAAGGAGAAACATTTATGACTACATTTCTTACTTTGGTATCTGTGCCAAGGACCACCCAACTGGGCCTTTTTTGGTACTTGCTTCTAAAATCAGCAACACCTTGGAGGTTTCACTTGCAGATCAAGAATCAGTCGGGAAAAGGCCCAAAGGTTATATGCAGGTACAAAGGTTATATGCTGGTATCTGTATCATGATTCAGATACCACTAAGAATGTGATATCTAAGAGATTGCTTTTTAAAATATGGGAGGAAAAGGTAAATGAACGTTATGCATTGAACAATTCAAGGTATAGTAAAAGACGGTCTTAAAACTATTCCCAGCAAAGGAGTTAATATAAAGAGGACACTGATTAATTCTTTATTTGCTTGGAGGAAATGGGCTTAAATTGGAGGGAAGTAAAGTTGAATCAAATAACAGGAAGACACTGTTGGCTCTGGGGAGAGCTTTATAAAATTAGAATGAGGTAGAGCAAGAGCCTGGAATCTCCCTTCTTATTGCCTCTTGTTGGGATACAAGCATTTTGTATACTCCCCTGCATCTGTGTCTGCCTCTAACTGGACTGAGCTCTGCAGCACCTGCTGTCTGCACTGCTCATTTACATGGAGTCAGTGTTCCCTGGACTATTATTTTCCTATGTGTTTTATCTATTCTAATATCATGTAAACTCTTAGGGATCAGAGGTGAGGTCCTGTACTACTTTGGACTTCAACTTGTATATATGCATGCCAAATTGCTTCAGTCGTGTCCAACTCTTTGTGACCCTATGGACTATAGCCCCCCAGGCTCCTCTGTGGAGGAGGGGTTCTTGTGGGGTTCTCTGTGCAAGAATACTGGAATGGGTTGCCATATCCTTCTCCAGGGGATCTTCCTGACCCAGGGATTGAGCCCATGTCTCTTATGTCTCCTACATTGGTAGGTGGGTTCTTTACCACTAGCACCACCTGGGAAACCCTCAACTTGTATAGTACCTTGCAGCTAATGAGGAGCCAGTGTTTGTTGAATGAATGTGTGAATAATCACAAGTTGGTTATTTGTTGGTATCAAGTGAGAACTCAAGTGCTATAGCATCATTCCACCAAAACATTGAAGTGTTAACCTAATTCCAATTCCACTGTTCTTTCCAGTGTCCACTTCATTACTGAATGGAAAATATAGTTAATTATGTAGATTAAGTAGGCTTCTCTGGTGGCACAGTGTTAAAGAACCCGCCTACCAATATAGGAGACATTAGAGACTCGGGTTCGATCCCTGGGTGGGGAAGATTCCCTGAAGGAGGAAATGGCAACCCACTCTAGTATTCTTGCTTGGAAAATTCCATGGATAGAGGAGCATGGCAGGCTACAATTCACGAGGTTGCACGGAGTTGGACCCAGCTAAAGTAACTTAGCAGGCACGCAATAGCATAATGAAGACCAAAGATTGGATATAGGCATTCTTCAGTGAAATTTTCTATTCACAAATCTATTGGATTAAGAAATTTACACTCCTGTATTAGATTGGTTGGCATATGCTTAGAGTTTCACAAGTATTTCTAGTAAGAGCTGTGTATTTAGTTTATAGAAGCATCTTCAGCAAATAACTAAAGTCCTTTATGAGGTGAGGACACTTAATAGTTGGCCTTCAAACATCTAAGTTGAAAAAGAACTAGAAAAATTCTGAGTCTTGGATGTTTACTGTGCAGTGTCTGATGGCCTAGATCTTTCTAATTTACTCTGACAAGATAGTAAAGGAAGTTTATCTTTGATCCCTGGCTACCATGACCTTGGTGCCCTGCATAAATACCACCTTCTGCCTTAGGGGCACGACATCCTTTTATCTTTTCCTTGTAGAACTTATTCAGATTCTGTTCTGTCTCAAGAGGCTCATTCTCTAGTCAGTCACCCTCTTGCTAATCTCTTCAGCAGTGTTGGCTTCCTGAAATGACAGTTGTTTCTTCCACCTCTCTTTCCTGGCAAGAAAGGGCATGGGTGGCACATCTGGCTAGGACGTGAATTCCTGGGAGCCTTGGCCTGTGCAGAATGTGAGATTCATTCGAGAGGGCAACTCAGCAGATGACCTTTGGGAAAGAGATATCACACAGTCTGGATTATTTCTTTGTAGGGACTGGGCAGAAAGGAAAATCCATGTATGGAGTAGTGGGGTCAGCAGTAGAGAGCAAGAGGAATGGCAGTGGGAGACTGGAGTCCTTGAGCTGGCCCTTGATTTATCATCAGCTTTTTATAGAATAGGACTTCCCTGGTGGCTCAGATGGTAAAGCGTCTGTCTACAATGGGGGAGATCTGGGTTCAATCCCTGGGTTGGGAAGATCCCCTGGAGAAGGAAATGTCAATCCACTCCAGTACTATTGCCTGGAAAACCCCATGGATAGAGGAGCCTGGTAGGCTACAGTCCATGGGGTCACAAAGAGTCGGACATGACTGAGCGACTTCACTTTCACTTTTTATAGAATGCCAGCAGCCTTGGCCATAGCTAGGGAGGGAACTCTTGTGAATTTCTTAGCTTGTTTCAAAGTCCCACAAGAAATGGCATTTTGGAACCAGATGCCATATTACTTTTGATGAAGTGGGAATATTGCTGCCCCATGTAAGTAACAGGTTGATAGTAGGCTTGCATAAGCATGATGATGAGCTGGAGACTCTCAGACTTCCTAAGAGGACCAGGAAAGGAATTCAACCAGGACAGGTGCATAAACTTAAATCCAGCTTGGAGGATTTAATCCTCCCAGAATTTGATGTGGCAGAATTTGATTTGATTTAGTCTTCCCAGAATTTGATTTTACCAGAGCTCTGTGTGCCCATAACTGTGCTGGATGATATGGGAATTGCATTAGTTAGGTTTTCGTTTTCTTTTTTAAATTTATTCATTTATTTTTGGCTGTGCTGGGTCTTTGTTGCTGCGTGTGGGTTTTCCCTAGTTGCCGTGAGCAGGGGCTGCTCTCTGGTTGTGGTGCATGGGCCTCTCATGCTGTGGTTTCTCTTGTTGCAGACCCAGGCTCTAGGGCTTGGGCTCAGTGGTTGTGGTACACGGGCTTCATTACCCAGTGCCATGTGGAATCTCCCTGATCAGGGGTTGAATCCGTGTCCTCTGCATTGGTACGTGGATTCTTAACCAGTGGACCACCAGGGAAGTCCTAGTTATGCTTTCTTATTTGTAGTTTTTCTTTCCCTTCTTCAGTTCAGTTCAATTCAGTCACTCAGTCGTGTCCGACTCTTTGCGACCCCATGAATCGCAGCATGCCAGGCCTCCCTGTCCATCACCAACTCCCGGAGTTCACTCAGACTCACGTCCATCGAGTCAGTGATGCCATCCAGCCATCTCATCCTCTGTCGTCCCCTTCTCCTCCTGCCCCCAATCCTTCCCAGCATCAGAATCTTTTCCAATGAGTCAGCTCTTCACATGAGGTGGCCAAAGTACTGGAGTTTCAGCTTTAGCATCATTCCTTCCAAAGAAATCCCAGGGCTGATCTCCTTCAGAATGGACTGGTTCCCATAATTTTTCCCATAAATCCCTTGCCCATTCCTCAGGGTCAGCTTAGGTCTCTCTGTCTTTTGGACCTTGTTCCTGTCCTCTAAACAGAGCTCAGCGACGTTGACTAAAAACATTTGTTTTTGTGAGATTTTTGGTTTGTTCTGTTTTTTCCTTCAAAAATTAGGTTTAAAGCCCCCACCCCCAGGCAGCATTTTACTATTAGAAATTGCCTTTAGTTTCCATGTTTTATTTTATATTTCATGTCTTTTTGAGGCTACTTGCGTTCATATCTGTCTTATATTGACTCAGCTCAGATTCTGAAGCATACTAAGAAAAAAGTGGTCTCAGACAATCTCATTGAAAAAGGAAAAAAAAATCCTGTAATATTCAAATAGTCTACTTTGTAACTGACTTCTGAAAACATATAGTGGAAAATGTTACAGATGAATTATTTCTAAGCTTGGCTAAATTATTTTAAGAGCTGGAAATTATTTCTTCACCACCCCCTTCCATCTCCTCGGTACAGCTGACTTTTAGTACCTGGCTTATGAAAATACTTCCTGGCCTTCAGAACTTACCGGTGGAACATTATAGTCTTCGAACGTCATTTGGAGCTATCCATAAAATTACACTTTGCAGGCTAAGTGAAGCAGCTTTCTTTTTCCTACCCAGGTATTTGCCACACAGTTACTGCTGTTTTAAATTGTTCTGCTATTACTACTCACCAGCATTACTTTGAAATGATGTAGAAATATGTGTCTTCTCCCTTTTTATTGTGAAACATAAACACAGACATCCTTCCACTTTGAACATTTTTTTCAGTGTTTGTCTATAGCAGTCCTTATGCTGACTGATGGAAGCTTGGTTTTATGCCACTGTGGCCCCACTGAGATAAATGATTTCCCAACCTTATTGTAACAAACAATCCCAAAGGACTGAAAAGAGTTTAATAATAGTGCCCCCATCTTTTCCACAGTATATGCCTGTGCATTTTGCTTTGATAATTATCAAAAGGGTTTTTTTTTTTTTTTTAATCAAATCTTGCCTTATGTCCATTGGCATAGGAAAATTGATGTTAATACGTATATAAAGTCTTAAAGAAAGGCGAGAGAGTGGCCCATAGAAGTAAGTGAAACCATCGTCCAACAGTATTCTAAAGTATTAGTGTTCATAGTTTCGTGTTACATCAACAAATATTTTGTTAGCACCTATGTGATGGTGCGGGCTTCCCAGGTGGCTCATGGTAAAGAATCCACCTGCCAGTGAAGGAGATGCAGGTTTGATCCCAGGGTCAGGAAGACCCCCTGGAGAAGGAAATAGCAACCCACTCAGGTATTCTTGGAAAATACCATGGGCAGAAGAGCCTGGCGGGCTACAGTCGATGGGGTCACAAAAGAGTCAAACGTAACTAGGTGAGTAAAACGTCAACACTGTATGATGGTAGGCTTTATGAATCAATAGCAGCTTACTTTATGAATTGGAAAGAGAGATCAGAAAATTGTAATTTGTCAGTCTGTAGTCAGTCAATGCCCAGAATGAGTGTCCTGGCCAATAGTTAAACATCTATCCTGTATCCTAGATCTTGAAGTATATTAAGTTTTATATGTGAGAGAGTTGCACATTGGTGAAAATTTATCCATTTGCATTAATGTATTTTTAAGGCATGTGGTTAACTGTAATGTTGAGATCCTAAGGTAATGGAGGGCATGACAGGGGACTTTTGAATGAGGAGTTCAAGCATATTAGAGAAGATGGGGAGACTTTTGGCCTTTTACCTCTGAAAACATGTTGAGAACTTGATAGACTCCTCAGAAAGAAATAAGCACAGCTTTGAAACCCAAAAGGCAAAAATTTGATTTTTCAAGAGCAATAAAAAATAGGTATAAGCTTGATGACAGTTTTGGGTCCTGATAGCTACCTTTGAAGCCTCATAACTTTTGTGAGAAAAGAATCAGGCATTAGACAGTTGTGAGAAAACCAGACTCCGGCTCAGGAAAGAGTAGCCTATGGAGCCTAGGGTCCTGTGTGAGTGGGCTTCAGGCAAATCTAGGAGGACTGTGGCGAACGGTGCTGGGGAGAGGGAGGGGTCCCAGGATGGGCTGTGGAGGTACCCTAAATTATTGATCTGATTTGCAGAAATGGTTATTTGGGCAGAGGTTGAAGTGGAGGTGAGCGCATAGTGGCAGTTAGAGAGGAAGTGAAATTCTGAGGCAGGAAAGGGGAACCGCAGCAGGGCCTGGAGCGTGTAAGGGACGATGCTGAAGCAGAGGTCATGAACCAGAGGTCCTTTCTGAGAGCTGTCTGGGCTGCTGGTTTGGTGAGGAACTGGAAAACGCCACCTTTGCCTAGCATCAGTATCATTGCTAATCTCTCTGACAACGCAGACTTGAGCAGGCTGGTTGAACAGACATCTCTGATAAGGTGCCCAACACATTGCAGGCATTCAACAAATATTTTATTTGTTTTAGCAATTAAGTTGACAGGATGGAACCAGGGAATGTGTGCTTAAAAAACAGTATGCCAGTGCTTGTTTGTGACTTAATATTAGGTACAGTCTGATAGGAAAATAGCTGTTTTGTATGTTCCATATAAAGAAGCCTAATTTCAAATTAAGCACTCAAGAGTTATAGAGGCATAGAACAATCACCTATTAATTACCTTTTAGGGTTTCCTGATGACTAATTTTTTTATTGTCTACTTTTCATGTACCTGTTTTATTCCTTTGTAGTTTTGTGCAATTAAATAAGAAACACCTTAGAAATTAAAAGGAGGATGTTGTTTCATAGGCAACGATAATTCAGTAATTAATAATCAAACAATTCCCAAGCATCTGCTATGGTAAATGGATGGCTAAACCCAGGGACACCCAGATGAAAAAACAACAGCAGCAAAAAAAAAAACCAGAAAGAACTTTGTAGATACTTGCCCCAAGGAACACACAGTGTAGTGGTAGAAATACAAGTGTGGGTAACACAGTCTGAGTTGTGGTCAGGGCTGGGGGGAGACTGAAGGAGCAAGGAAATCTTTGCTCTTTCTTTATTCCAACCCCCATGGAGAAAGGTGCCAAGATATGACAGCTGGAAAACAGATCCAACTGGAGGGCCACCAAATGCTGAGTGGCTGCTGGTGTTGCACCTCCAGATGTTTCACAACTAACCAGAACAAGGAAAGGCCAGAGTTCTGGATTCAAGCTGTGTCAGGTGCGTCCCAGTGTCCAGTAGAGACACATCCTGGTGATGGAGAATTGAGATTGAGGGGAGTGCATATGCAAACTCAGTCCCGTGTGCTTTGAACCAGTCTTCTAAGATCTTGACATTTCACGTTAAAGTCCCACTTCAGATCTCTCTAACCTCGTCTTGGAAAATGACTTTGATTTTAAGATCCTTGGCTCCCATTTGGCTACTTTTTGAGTCGTGTCTCCAGTTGAGGAAGGAAAAACTGCCTCTTGAGAGAGATTGGGGGAGCTCAGAACAAAGAGGATCTCACATCTACTGAGAAGAAGCCCTCGAAAATAGGAAAGTCCTTTGCCTGGTGGTTGGTGTTATCCTGTGATTTCCCTTTTATATAACCTGTGCCTCTACTTAAAAGGGAAGGGAGTTTTTCCAGCTTACTCTGGTTGCCTCATGATGCTTCCACATGCCTTTCTGTGTTGTACCTTTCCTCCTTCCTTTCTACTAGACCTGGTGGTTGTGGCTGCCGCCTATAGCCTTTATTCTGTTAGTGATATTCACATATGGGTTGGTTCTACCACAGTGTTTTTGTAAAAGTGATAAAGCCAAGTTTTCAAAGCTTTCTCACAGCAACCTTACTAATGTGCTTCTCTTCCCAGCTTGACTTGGGCAGTGTTGGGTAAATGGTGCGTCATCAGTTCATTTGTGCATTGTTTTGCTGTGTGTCAAAGTTGGGTGGACGCTCTGTGATGACTATAGCAGTGTGCTATGCAGATGTTAAGTGATTTTTATTTTTAAAGAAAAAGCTGAAAGAAATAATGAGTAAATTTTATCTCCACCCCTCCACCCCATGGGCTTGCCTGATGGTTAAAAATCTGCCTGCAATGCAAAAGACCTGGATTCAATCCCTGGGTCAGGAAGATCCCCTGGAGAAGGGAATGGCAACCCACTCCAGTATTCTTGGAGAACCCCATGGACAGAGTGGGTCCTACAGTCCATGGTGTCACAAAGAGTTGGACTCAACTGAGTGATTAACACTAGGATTAACACAACTACTACTGCTTCCCTCCCCCCACTCCCCCAAATGAAAGGGTTAAAATGTGCAAAGGATAAAAGTAAGCTTACTTGGATTGTGAAAATTAGTGTGTTTCTAAAACTGTAGCAGTTGTGTTGGGAAGAAGATGTAAGCAACTTTTCTCCTGCGCTCTGAAGGCTGCCTGGGAGTGGGGAAAGAAAGGCCAGAGAGGGATTGCTTCCTAATCAACTTCTTCCTGCCTTAAGGCATTGTCAGTGTTCTTTCTTCCTGGTGTCAGAGCCACTAATAATAATTACTGCTTTCAACTAAACAATAGTAGGCATTCAGTTCACAGGGAAAAAGAAATGACATGGGTCATTCATAGGCTGCAGTTCTTCCTAGTCACTCAAATTCAATGTAGTCTGATGGACAAGGCCATTATGGAGTATTAATAGCTTTACTATCTCAGATGGCAGTGATTACTTTAAAATCACTGATAAAATGAAAGAGAAAAATCTACACATCAGAAGCACTTTCCCCGCCCCGCCCCCCACCCAGCCTAGAGGTAATGTAGATCCAGAGTGAATGTTTAAAACATTTTAAACATCTTTGAAACCAAGTTTAAAAATATATATATATATTTGAAGTGGTGTCCTAGCATGGCATAAATCACATTTTAGAAAATGCATTGGAAAAGGTTTCTCATGCATTTGATGTTATGATGGTATGATTTGATTGTTAAATGTATTTTTCTCTAGATAAGTATAGTGGTCATTCAAAAACATTAATTATAGGCTGTGTCAACAAGATCACTTTTGGTTTTGCTATGTGCAAAACTCACAAAGACTGGAACGTTGGATGTGAAAAAAAGTAAATTCTACCCTTTCTAGTCTATTTGGTATAATGACTGCAGAAGAAATGAGGACACCAGTTTTGGTTCCACCATCACTTTGCTGAGATTTTGAAGAAGATTTAGCCCTGGCAACTCATTACCTCATCTAGAAAATGATGGGATAGGTACACTTCAATAAATATGGCTTTATCTAAAATATACTTGGTCGTTATGGTTGATAAGTCGTGATCTCAATAAGAACTTTTTTTTTGGCACCTTAAAAACAGAACAAAAACAAAACAAAACAAAAATAGCCTTATCCTCATATCTCTCAACCCAGTCCCTTCTTTTCCTGTTGGAAGTGAAAGTAGAATAAGAAGCATACAAGAGAGTATACTTCTTTTAGAAAGGATCTTGTAAGAATATAAAACCAAATCATAGCATCAAAGGACTTCAAGAAAGCAGACTTTGAGCCATAAAAATACTTCTAGAAGGAGCAGGATTGAGAGACAGACTGGATGTGAAGTTTAGCAGTATGACTGTTGATGGGGTGGAGTGCACAAAGTAGAGATTGGATCATGTAGTTAAATATGAGTGCAAAGAAGTGTCCTAGTTCTAAATAAATGCCTTGAGATGATTATAGGAAGAGGTACAGATGGCTAAGGAGCATTAAAGAAAATACCCATATTTCAAATACACTGGCCAAAAGGGGAAGCTTAGAGTTTCTACCCATTGTGCATGATGGATAAAAGTGGATGATGGAAGACACTGGTGAGGCAGGGGTTTTTAAATATGCTTTAATTTTTTGTCATTGTAGTATGAATTAAATATGGATATATCATTGGAATAAGTCCCAGTTTTGATGAAAGGCCGTAAAACTAAACTAAAATAAACAAAGAAGTAGGTCAGGAGTCACTAGGAAAGCATGTCTATTTCTTTCAGTAAGGCTTTCTGGAACATTGCCCACAGAATTGAAAAGTGCTTTCTCAGATCCATTAGGTGTTTTTGAGAAATCCTGGAGCAGCGGTTTTCAAAGTGTGGCCATGGAACCCGAGGCTCTTGAGACCCTTCAAAGGGTCTAGGAGATCAGAACTGTTTTCATAATAACCTAAGCTGTTAACTGGCCTTGTTCATTCTGATGCTCTCCTGAGAATACAGTGGTGTTTCCCAGAAACTACATGACTTAGAGTATCGCAAAAGAGTAGATGCAAAGGGAGATGGGAGAATCCATATGTCTTCTATTAAACTAAACATTAAAACAGTTTCAAAAATGTAAAACAGTGCTACTTATCTATTTTTTTAGAAAAAATATAGGGCTTCTCCCCACCTCTCCCCCAATGTTATTTATGATGTTTTCTTAAATAACATCTTAAATGTTATTTCTTATTAAATGAATTAGTATTTAAAGTTTTTTTAAGTTTTGAGATCTAATAGTGTACATATCAATGAATATAATATATCTCAAAAACTCTTTGGAAGCCCTTGAAAATTAGGAAGTGTGTAAAAGAATCCTGAGACCAGAGGTTAAAGAATGACCGTCCTTAGAGGATAAGCAATTTCTCTGAACCTTAGAAGAGGGCAAAGGTGACTTTATTAAACTGTGGGAGAGGCAGTTATCTGTAGTTAGCAGTTACACAAATGTTAGCAATGATACTAACTTGAGTGCCTTCTCCTTGGTTACCTCTAAGGTCGTTCCTCAGTAGGAATTCTTATTTGATGTTGTTTTGTTTAGTTGCTAGGTCATATCCAACGCATTTGTGACCCCGTGGACTGTAGCCTGCCAGGCTCCTCTGTCCATGGGATTTTCCAGGCAAGAAGGCTGGAATGGATTGCCATTTCCTTCTCCAGGGGATCTTTCCCATCCAGGAAGCGAACCCACATTGCCTGCATTGGCAGGCGGATTCTTTACTGCTGAGCCACCAGGGAAGCTCTTATTGGATGACTTCCAACAAAGTCGTCAAGGCTATTGGCATTCTTTCCATTTTATAGATAGCAGCAAGTTAGAATCAGAGGAGTGATTTCCTCCAGGGATCATGAAAGAAAGTTAAGTAAAGCTGGAATCATTTGGTGCTTAGGACTCCCAGTCCTGTATGTTTCCCCGTCAGTTCACTGACTGCAGTGGTACCAGGATGAATCATGAGTGTTCTTCTAGCGGACCACATCGAAGTGCATGGTAAAGTCTGCCTCCTTCTGGAGGACAACTTCTGTCAAATCAGTTTAAGATTTCTACTACAAAATAAATAACAGGTATCGCTAATACCCTGAATGATGTCAGTACATTTGAAATTCACTCACCGAGTAGAAAAAAAAAAGAAATTACAGAAAAATGGGAGAAAATACACCTAGGGAAAATACAAGGAAACAGATCCCCTATTTTTATCAACACAGCATGAGGACATGCTGCAAGAAGATAACACACCATGAAGGCCCGGGGGACAGAGGGGGCCTGTAAAGTTGAGTATTTGCTGGTATGTTAGTGCCCAGGGAAAAAGAGCCCAAGTGATAATACTGTGATGTAATGCCTTGTCCAGCAGACTAAGAAGCAGCTTCTTTTAGAGGAGTGGCTAGTTCTGTAGTTCTAGTTGTAAAAAGGTGAGAAGTGGGGGAGTTGGGGAAGAGTGTTCATGGGCTATTTAGCACATGGGATTCTGGGTGGGAGTGAGGAAGAATGCAAAGAGAATTAGCATTGGCAGTGAGTCAGGTGGAGGTAATTGGTAGTTGCCTGTGGTGGGGCAAACTGTGTGTTTCTCTGATTTGAGCACCATGTGTTGGCTGGGATCTTTGGGAAATACAGAATATCTCTGCTCCATACTTCATTATGTCTAGCAGATGTTGCTTTTATGTGTTTGAGTTCAATTTGCAGAATGAACATGGTGTCATAAAAGCATACTCCTAAAAACAGAAGAGAGGAAACCAGTTAACTGGCCTGTTACCAGGACAGTTTTAAGAAGGGACAGGCTTTTAGCTGTGGCCTGTCTGAACTACAAAAGTGAGAATAATCTAAGAAGAAAACCAGTGACATGACATGTTTATTGATGTAAACTGTAAATAAAGAATGTTCGGTCACATTTTTAGAAAAAAATGTAAAATATTCAGCAGCTAATTAAGGAGGGGACTTACACTGGATGGTTGCCTCCTTCCTATACTCCATCCCCTAATATTTAAAAAAGAAATTGTTTTCTTGCAAAATTTGCCAGTGATCCAAAATAAAATAAAATAAAATAAAATCTTCCCTTTCCACGACTCAGTATCTTCAGGTTATTACAACAAACCTTTTCAGCTTTTGAATCTTAATAGAGTCAAAATATTCAGTCGGTTCATCAGCACTAAATGATTAGATTTTTGCTTTATGGATGTTTTAAAAGCAGGCCTTGATATAGAAGGTTTATTTACGTAACAGTGCTATTGCTCAATGCCCTTGCATTTTTCTGCACATGCTATCTTAATGGAAATTTACTGGAAAATTCTTGCCAGAATAAACACATTCTTTCAGGAGCAAAAGGCTTAATGTACTTTTCGTTCAACGGCACCTCTTTCCTGTGAGCAGATAAAACATATTATTTGGCATTAGTCATTATACTTCACACATTCCACAGTTCTCATCGTGGGGCTAAGGTTGTAGAAAATAGCAATACAGTAGACAACCTTAAAATGAGAGGTAAAACAAAAGCAAGGAAGGGTATCCATATATCTGACATGAAATCAAAAGTGAATTTGGCAGATACTCTATAAAATTAGTTTGAGCTAGTCCTGATAAAGCAGGATTAAGGATTATGAACCAAAGATCAGTTGAGCTGGTGATCACAGAAATAAAAAGTATAGTTTACTTTTCATTTCTAAGAGAAAGAGAGCGTTTTCATTTGCATTTTAATTTAAGAATCAGAAGTGTAAACCCTAAATGGAGGACACTGATGGTATCATGGCCACTGGGTTAGAGAAGGGACCAGAGTGGGATATAAGGATGTAAACAGGAGCTGGGGCGGGGAGGGAGAAACTGTCTCTGAATTAAGGGCTGGGGAGGCAAACAGTGCACAATGGAGACTAGAGGAAAGAGATTCGCACAAACACGTCTAGATGTCCTCCTGTTGGCCCTCATCTAACACTGACTCCCCATCACCACCCCAGGACTGCTACTGGAGCGAGATGATAGGAATTGTTGCATTAATAAAATGTGTAATCAAGACAGAGAGAACCATTTTTACAGGGATAAAACTGGCCAATTAGCATATTACAGTTATGTCAGTTATATTGCGTTTATTTGCAGCAATAGGTAATTAACTTCTTTGACTTTTTCTGAGAAGTCAGTTGGAATTAAACTACGGGGTAGATTCCACCAGAGTTTAGTGACCTTCTTCCTTATGCCATATTAAATCCTACTATTTTAAATAATTATAGGAGAGGCCAGTTTCAATGTGAAAATGTTCAAAGACAATTAAAGAATTTTGTTTTATTGCATTTCTTTTTATTTTCTCTATGTGCAGTAAGTAAACCAGTCTAGCAAGAGTGTATCACTTCCTAATGTCCTCTTGGGAGATTAAAAAAGCGATTTGAAATTAGAATAACAAAATACTCATTCACCAATTATTATCTCTACTCAAATTATAATTCTAAAAAATTATTGAATATAAAGGGGAAAAACATAGCTAAAAAATTTCCTCCTTGAAGTAATAAGGCTTTTCCTCTTCTATCTCAATATAAACAATCTTGAAACAATTCAGTATTTCTCTTCTATATGGGTTTTTGTTATTAGGCCTTTTAATTCAATTTTCGTAGTAGGTAGGATATGATTTATAAATAAAAAATATAGTTGAAGTTATTAAAAAAACCCACCCTATTCATGTATCCTTTTATCATAAATTATAAGCTAAATGGTTTAAGAGGTAATTCTCAACTTATTCAAAATTGCCAATAAATGCATTTTACCACGTTTTAAAATATATGTAAGTAATAGGTACATTTATAAATGTAAAGATTAAATGTTGCTTTCTAAAATAGGATGTAACAGTAAACTTAATATATGATCCTTCTATTTATGTTTTGGTTCCAAAAAATGAAAATTCAAGTGGTACCTCATTCATTGTTTGCAGATATTTGCTATGTAAAGGTTGACTGAGTTTAATTTATAATTATCAATGATAAATATGAAATACTGTGTAAAATTCAATCCCAATTTTATTAACCTTTAATCAGTTGCTTTCTAAGAACAAATTTTCAGGTTTAAAGGAGCTTTAACATAATTTAAGTGAAATGGAAATGTAAAAATATTTATCACATAGCTATTTGTTCATTGTCAAAGTTTTCTGTAGAGGATAAAACTTTTCATTCTACAAACATGTTATAATCAGTAGCCTCTCAAGGCAAACAGTTTCAAAGCAAACATCTCTTTGGTTTTGTTAAGGAGAACTTGAGTTTCCAAGTTCTCCAGCTTAGTATTATGATATTGTAGAAATAATACTACTTCCTCATGTACTAAAATGAACCATGTTTTCTTTTGACTTTACAGTAGAAGATATGGCCAGTATACTATGAACCAGGAAGTCACCAAAGTTACAGAAAGACCTCCATTTGATCGATCAGGTTCCCAGGATTCTTTGGATGAACTATCTCTGGAAGCTTATTGGACTGAACTAGAAAATATCAAGAAATCTCATGAAAACAGACAAGATGATCAAGAGGTGGTGGTTGTCAAAGAGCCTGATGGTAATGATGAAATTAATAAAACTTTTTCTTAGTTTATTTTGTATGTATTGATGGGAAATGAATACATAGGAAGAAAGAAATTAAAATGAGGAAAACCAGAAAAAAAAATGGTAGTTGCCTTTCAACTTAAAAATGACTTAATTGTGGCAGATTATAGATGCAGCCGCCAAATATAAATGATATAAGTAAATTCACTGAGTTTTGGATATGGCTAGACTCTTATTGGCTAAGCTGTATCATAGACTCTTAGGGCTGGATCTTTGAAATCATCTAACATCTCTTTAAATTCCATCTGTGGTATCCTAGCCCCGTGGTTGTTTGGCCTCAAGTGAGTAGAGATGCTAATGATGTTGGTGTTTTTCCATTGTTCAGCTTGAGCTGTTTTGATGTTCTTTATTTTATTGATTTACAATCTGTTCCACACTACCTTTGACTCACTATTGTCAGTCTACTTTCTGGAAGAGCAGAACAAATCTGCTCTGTTGTTTGCATGACAGCTTTTCAAATGATTGAGGATAGTTATCTTGTTACTAGACAAATAACTTTTTTCTAGAAGGAAAAAGATTCACATAAATCAGTCCTTGGTGGTGGATTGCAGACCTATCCTAGTCTTGGTTATCTTATCTTGCAAACTGTTGTCTTTTAGATTGGCAACAGTGCCAGCTAAGCTTAGGGTGGAGATTTTGACAGTGAAAGTGGAAGATGGTATTAGCATTTTTAGCCTCCCTATTTACTTCTCATATTTGGTTCATAATTGCTGTCATCTCTATCTGCATTTCCCACAGTCCCCATTATTGTACTTGATATTCTGGCCCGTTATTGTACTTGATATTCTGGAAGAAGCATGGAAAAATTTACTTTTTTCCCTCCTCTTAAATTTCATGCTTTTTAAAAAAAAATCAACATTAAGTTCAAGTAGACACTAGGTTTCTCGTGTCTAACTCTGGTATCTATTATATTAGCTTGCTTTCCATGCCTTGTGCTGACCATAAGTTTGTAAGTATATCTTTGGTGTACAGGCTGATACAGATTCCAAAAAAGAGCCACGGTCAGTACCTTGGGTACCACAGCTAGCAGTGACCTGTTTTTCAACAGAAGACTTCTTAATGATGCTAAATGACTTAGCATCAAGTTGTTTAGTACTAAAATCTGCATAGGTTTTTCTCCTTTGCTATAACATTGCTTGGAAAAAAAAAAAAAAGCAACCATTAATACTTCAGATATGCAGATGACACCACCCTTATGGCAGAAAGTGAAGAGGAACTAAAAGGCCTCTTGATGAAAGTGAAAGTGGAGAGTGAAGAAGTTGGCTTAAAACTCAATATTCAGAAAACGAAGATCATGGCATCTGGTCCCATCACTTCATGGGAAATAGATGGGAAAACAGTGGAAACAGTGTCAGACTTTATTTTTCTGGGCTCCAGAATCACTGCAGATGGTGATTGCAGACATGAAATTAAAAGACACTTACTCCTTGGAAGGAAAGTTATGACCAACCTAGATAGCATATTCAAAAGCAGAGACATTACTTTGCCAACAAAGGTCCGTCTAGTCAAGGCTATGGTTTTTCCAGTAGTCATGTATGGATGTGAGAGTTGGACTGTAAAGAAAGCTGAGCGCCAAAGAATTGATGCTTTTGAACTGTGGTATTGGAGAAGACTCTTGAGAGTCCCTTGGACTGCAAGGAGATCCAACCAGTCCATTCTAAAGGAGATCAGTCCTGGGTGTTCATTGGAAGGAATGATGCTAAAGCTGAAACTCCAGTACTTTGGCCACCTCATGCGAAGAGTTGACTCATTGGAAAAGACTCTGATTCTGGGAGGGATTGGGGGCAGGAGGAGAAGGGGGCAACAGAGGTTAAGATGGCTGGATGGTGTCACTGACTTGATGGATGTTAGTTTGAGTGAACTCGGGGAGTTGGTGATGGACAGGGAGGCCTGGCGTGCTGCTCTTCATGGGGTCACAAAGAGTCAGACACGACTGAGCGGCTGATCTGAACTGAACACTTGAAAGAGGAAAGTTGGAGATTTTCCTTAATTTAACATTGATTTGTAAAAGAAAATGATAGCCAGCTCATCCTTTTATTTGGGTTCTCTTTCATTTTACTCTCATACTTTCTCACTTTACCAATCCAGTTGAGCTTATTTGGAATAATAGTATCTTTCAACCTTTCTGATCAATGTTTCAAGATGGCAGCAGCATACTGGTGGCCTGCTGAGTAAGGAGAAAGCATTCTGTGGAAAGAAGCACTCAAGCCTGGTACATAGCCATGTGTCAGCTATGTCATAACTCTTCAAGGCTAAAGTGGATTCATGAAATGTTGCTCATGATGTGATTATCAAGAATTGGGAGTGTTTCAACACACCCATCCCTTTTCTTTGACTTTAAATAGTTTGAATTTTACCTCTACTTTTTACTGGAACAAGCTGCTCTGTATTGTAATCTTGTTTACTTCCCTTATGGCAGTATCAGCTTTTTCTGACCATTTATACTGAATTCTACTTTAATATCTTTAATAATCATGGTGAGTTTTTATTTCAGTGAACAGTTTTTGTTGCCTGGCAGGCAGAATGCCCTGCACTGCCTTATGTTTCTTGAAGTCAAGGTTATTGATACTTTATTTCTGCCCTCATGGAGTCTAGATAGTAGAGAAGCTATAGACAAGCACACTGGTCAGTGCTCCATCTTGTGCTGCGGGCTATAATGGAGCTCTGCAAAGTTCTTTGCATGTGACATGCTCACATTTGGTTATGAGGCAACCACGGCAGCTGTGCTTTAGTTTACAGATGAGAAAACAGAGTCAGCTTGAGGCTAAGTGACTTGACCAAAGTGACATGGCCATCAAGGTGCAGGAATGGAGTATGGACAGATCTTTTGTGTCCCAAGTCCTTGGTTTTCTGATGTCCACTATAAATGTGGAGCTTGGAGTAAATCTGTTCTAGTTGTCATTCAGTTTTTCTACAATCATCAATAAATTTTTTTTTGGCCATGCCTCACAGCAAGTGGGATCTTAGTTCCCTGACCAGGAACTGAACCCTCACCCTCTGCAGTAGGAGCCTAGACTATCGGGAAAGTCTTGAATTGTCAACAGATCTAACACAATATTTGCTTTACTATTTACTCCCTTACAGTGGTTTGAGTTGATTCAGTTGTGTAATTAGTTTCCTATAATCTACTTGGTTTTTTTCTGAAAACAGTTTGCTTTTTAAAAAAAAATTGTAAAGAAAGAAAAACAGGACTCTGGTATGCTGACTAGGGGGTTAAAAAATTAATTTGAAATTGATTAGTTCCTGATGTCCAGATGCTTTTTACTTCTTTGCCACACTGTCAGCTACAGAGAGCAGAGAAAATAAGCCTTTCCATCAATTAGGGTTGGACTCTGGGATAGTGCTGAATGTAAGCCAAGAAACAGGGCTTTAATGGCCATCCCCAGCATTGACTTCCTTCTGTAACTTGATGGAAGTAAGTTATCTTTTCATTGCTTGCTCATCTCTGGAAAGGGAACAGTATTATCTTCCCCTAGTTAATCTGCAGGGAAGTTATAGAGGTTAATCACATGTGAAGTAATTTAAAAATTTTAATTGAGTATATATGAAATGGATCTAAAATTTGATATCTTTATGGCTGGAGTTTATGGCAGTGCTCCAAGTTTCAGATAATGATTCTTAGCACTGTGGTTGGGTTATGGTACAAGAGTTTTAGTAAGAGTTTTTAAAACAGTTTTTAAAAATGTGGAAGTTCTCATATTTTGTGATTTAAATACCATTTTTTCTCTACTGTCTCAGAAGGAGAATTGGAAGAAGAGTGGCTTAAGGAGGCCGGTTTGTCTAATCTCTTTGGAGAGACTGCTGGAGATCCCCAAGAGAGCATGGTGTTTTTATCAACACTGACCCGGACGCAGGCAGCAGCTGTTCAGAAACGAGTAGAGACTGTCTCCCAGACCTTGAGGAAAAAAAACAAACAGTACCAGGTTCCTGACGTCAGAGACATATTTGCTCAACAGACAGGGTCAAAAGAAAAGGAGGTAGGTTTTCTTTTTCAGTAACGTAGAGGAATAATGGCTTAGACTCAGCTGAACTCGTCCAGTTAAATTCATATCATTAAAAACTTAATGGGCATGTATATGTAAGGCCACCATAGCTTACTTGGTAAAGAATCCTCCTTCAATGCAGGAGACCCTGGTTCAATTCCTGGGTCGAGAAGATCCTCTGGAGAAAGGATAGGATACCCACTCCAGTATTCTTGGGCTTCCCTGGTGACTCAGCTGGTAAAGAATCTGCCTTCAATGCTGGAGACCTGGGTTTGATCCCTGGGTTGGGAAGATCCCCTGGAGAAGGGAAAGACTACCCACTCCAGTATTCTGGCCCGGAGAATTCCATGGACTATATAGTTGGTGGAGGTCGCACAGAGTTGGACACGACTGAGTGGAGAAGGCAATGGCACCCCACTCCAGTACTCTTGCCAGGAAAATCCCATGGACGGAGGAGCCTGGTGGGCTGCAGTCCATGGGGTCGCGAAGAATGGGACTCGACTGAGCGACTTCCCTTTCACTTTTCACTTTCATGCATTGGAGAAGGAAATGGCAACCCACTCCAGTGTTCTTGCCTGGAGAATCCCAGGGACAGGGGAGCCTGGTGGGCTGCCGTCTATGGGGTCGCACAGAGTCGGACATGACTGAAGCGACTTAGCAGCAGCAGCAGAGCGACTTTCACTTTTCATATGTAAGGCACTGAAGCTCCATGCTGGCCATGATCAAGAGGGATTCAATCCCTGTCCTTCTAGAAGTTACCTGCTGATGGGGCAGAAAATGAAACAAGCTAAAATTCTCTGTGGCAGTCCCTGCACTCAGTGTCCTTGGAGCTTTGGGAGTGCCCCAACCCCCTGGACAATGTGACTGCTAGTTGTTACAGTCAGAGGCAGGAGGTTCTTTTTTCCACATTTACTCTTGTAGGAAAATTTGCTTTTTTTTAAGACTCACGTGGGGATGAATGGAGGTGGAATGCAAGGAACCTAATTGCAGCTGAATTATAAAACAGGAACCCTGAACATGAAATAACTTCCCCTTTGTGTCTGGTGCCTAGCATGTAGAGGATTGGAATAGGTATTTGCCACGATGATGAATTTATTAGTGGAAGCTATTAGAGTCTGGTGGAGACTCGGGCTGATGGCTATTTAAGATAGCATGGTACCAGTCAGAGACCTGAATGGCCTAGAACAGTGCTACTCAGGATAGCCATTTGGTAGGTTGTTTGTGGAGTGCCCATGAGGACCTAAAGAGCTTGCCCAAAATGAAAATTAATATCTGCTCCCAGCAAGAAACAGTCATGCTACCAAGAGAAAAAAAAGGTCAGCTGAACTTAATGGTGTTCTTAGGGTCAAAGTTGGTTGACACATTGAACTGTTCTCAGATGACAGCATAGCTCTGGTCTAGAAGATCCAGTTGAGTGGATGAAGTAAGAGCAAATAGAACAGATCTTAAATGAGGATTGTAATGATGATAATAGCAATTATTATAGCAGTAGCCACCACCACTGAACACTGTGCTGACTACTTTCCATGCCTTATTTCATTTCATCCTTAGAGCTTGTCCTATGAGTGAGGTTTCATCATTTCTGTTCTACCGCCGAGGCTCATAGACTTTAAGTAACTTGCTCAATGGTCCCATATATAGTAAACCCAAATTTGTCAGACTCTAAATATGTGCTTTTAACCACTGTACATCCTACTACATTTGGGTTTGCATCTACAATTCTGATATTAAGTAATCCCAGTAAATACATGAGATTGTATTTACACTATAATAAAGGGTAACAAAAATCTTTTTTAAAAATTTGGGAATAAGAAGACATATTTAAGGTATCTTTCTGTCATATAGAGGTTTTTTGGCTTTTTGTAAACATTTCATTCTTCTAAGAAATCCTGCATAGTTGCAGATTGCTACTCTGTTTGTATGGTCAATTGTAGATCAAATCCAGTCCATTTTATGGGAGTTTTGGGGTCACAGGATTGCTCCAGACAGATCTGTTGCTGCTGTGAGGCAGTTACACACTTGCGTGCCACCCATTCGTTATTTGGAAGGACTAGACTGCTTTTTTACAGCAGTAAAAAAATGAATAATAAGGAAATCCAGTATTATTGGCATTTCCTTCCCAATTAAAGAGCCCTCCCTAAGGGAGTTAAGAGGAAGCCAAAAGCGGGAGGGGACAGAGAACTGAGCCTCAGCAAACCATATTCTGTGGGATTCCTGCCAGTCTTGAAGAGGATGTTGCTTCTCAGTGCTAGAAGCAACATTTTTCAGCGAATCCTTGCTAGTGTCTGAATCACATGGTTTGAATTCAAGGTAATTGGTGGATTGTATCGGCTGATGGAGTCAATAAGCGAGAAACAGCACAAGTAAATTAAAATAGTGTTAACTTACACTTTCTGCCTGTAATTGAAATATGACCACCCGTTAGAAATATGTCTTCCAACCCTCAAGTAAACAGGGGCCAGCCATCTTTACATGCATTTCTTCTGTTCTCTAGTAAATGCAGTATGCCCTCCATATCCCTGGCTTCTGCACCTGTGGATAGGGAAGGCTGACTGTGCTCTGCCATTCTTTATAAGGGACCGGAGCATCTCCAGTGTTGGTATTCATGGGGTGGGGGTGTCTTTTAACCAATCTCCCACAGATACTGAGCGATGACTGTCCATATTCAGCTCTTCCATGTTAAATGCTTCCTCACGAAGCCCTTGCTGACACTAGGAAATAAAATACAGCAATGAATACCATCTGCACTGTCATCTTCAATTGCTTAGGAAAACAGTTTCAACCACATGCTCCAAATATGTGTTCATATGTAAGATTAGAGTTACTGTGCTCGCTGTGCCATGGAGGCCCAGCCTTCTGCAGGCTGGGGGTGGAGGGAGGAAGGTGGTATTGCTCTGCCTGGGGGGACTTAGTATCTCTTTGTGACTGATACTCACTGTGTGCTACCCTGCATAATCCAAGGAGAGCACCTCCACGTGCCTGCCCTGCTGCTCTCCCCGCTCTTCTTAGATTGCAGGTGGAGAGGGGAGTCCTTCTCTGCTAACACTTGAGCCCCGACGTGTGGGGAGGGGAGGACAGAGGCTCCCTTCTTTTGTATTGAAATGAAAGTCCACTAGAATGAGTATTTTAAAAACAATTCATTCAGGTAGACCTTTCTGTATGATTGACCGAGGCTCCCCTTCCGGATTCCTCCTGGAGCCTTACTTGGAAAGGAGGGGGTACTGCTTGGACACACTTACTGGTGAGAGGAGCCAGCTGCATTTTACTGTGTCCATAAACCCTTGGAGGGCTTCATTTCTTTGGGTGTCACTGTCCCAACCCCTTGAAAGAGGAGTTCCTTTGACTACCTAAGCTCTTATTACCTGCTTGGCAAATTAGTTTTAATTTCTCTCACATTTATTACTAGCTTTTAAAAAAAGAAGTATTCTGTTTTCTACCTATATATAATTTTATTTTATAAACATGTCATTGAGAGAGAATTCACATACCATCTAGTTAAACCATTTAAAGTTTAAAATACAGAGGTTTTTAGTGTAGTCATGTATATGCAACCATCACCACAGTCATCTTAGCATGTGTTCATTATCTCCAAAAGAAACCCCATACCCAGAGCAGTCATTCCTTGTTTTCCCCTCCTTACCCCTAGGCAGCCACTAATCTTTGTCTCTGTGACTTGCCTGTTCTGAAGATTTCGTAGACGTGGAATCACACAGTATGTGGTCCTTGTGACTTTCACTTCATATCATGTTTACAAGGTTCATCCATGTTGTCCCATGTATCTGTACTTTCTTTACTTTTGTTTCTTTTCATTGTCAAATAACATTCCATTGTATGGATGGCTCACATTTTATTTATCTACTCATTTGTTAATGGATATTAACTTTTTGAGATGTTATCTTAATGGTGTTCCTGATGGTAGGAATACTTGATATGGCCTGTATTTCCACAGAGCTTAGTAGTATGTCTTGTATGTTGTGGGTGATCATGTATTTGTTGGCTGGTTGCTTGTTAATTATAACCATAGTCCTTTTATTTCCGTGGTATAAGTCTGAATACATTTCTTGTGCTCTACAGGTTAGTAATAGAGTTATTTACAATACCATTTCTCTGGTTGTGAGTGGGAAATGACTAAATGGCCCATTTTCTATCTTTAGGCTCCAGATGGCACAGAATCACAATCAGTCGGAACAGATGAAAACAAATACCGAGGAAAAGATGGTAAGTTGGACCCGTTCTCTTGTATTTTCTCATTATTAGTATAACAAATAGATAAGACCATTTAAAACATTCATCTGCAATTCTAGTAAGCAAATTCAATTAAAATACTCTCATATCCAAGTAGATAATTACATAAGTCTGAGCATATAGTTGGCTTTTGAGTTTTTAAAAATACTTGTCTATATCTATTCTAACATCTCTATACATAGTATTCTTGAATGCTTACCATGTGCCAGGTGCTATGCAGAGACATTTACCTAATTTAATATACTCATGAATGCTCTGTAGTAAATATTATTCTTAACCCATTCAACAGATGAGAGAAATAAGGTTTTGAGATATAAAGTCACTTCCCCAAGGCCATACAGCTAGTAAGGGGAGCCAGTGAATTTGGAACTTCGTTTTCAAATCTTAAGTTCTTAGCTCATAAATGGATTGCTTTTAAGAAAGCTTAAAAAGACATTTTGAATTAAGATCTGGGGTAGAGGGTGGAAGTTGATTCTAATTCTCCATTTCATTCCTTTTTCTGTATCTGTTATTTCAGAAATGAATTAGAAATTCAAAGCATGGATGAAAACAAATAGTAAGGATTTATTAGTACTTACCAAAAAGAATTTAAGGCTATTTCATGGATTTACAAAAAGGAAAAATGTTCTAAATTAAGGTCATAGGTTAATCCTTAATGTGTTGCTACTTAGATAATATAACAAAGGTGGTCAGTGGCTGCCTGCGTCCCAGTTGGGACTTTGCTTTTGTTTATGTTCTTAATACCCAGCACCTGGGGTGTTCATGGCATTATTAGTGTCATGTTTGGATTGGAAGTAGTGAAGGAAGAGTGTCAGGTAGACTGTGGAGGCCTGGGAAGTGTTCCCAACCTTTCTATAAAAATCCGAGTTTTGTCCAAAATTACTGTTGTTGTTCATTTGCCAAGTCATGTCCACCTCTTTGTGGCCCCATGGACTGCAGCACCCCAGGCTCCTCTGTCCTTCATTATCTCCCAGAGTTAGCTCAGATTTTTACCCATTGAGTCAGTGATGCTGTCTAATCATCTTGTCCTCTGTTGCCTCCTTCTCCTCCTGCCTTCACTCTTTGCCAGCATCAGGGTCTTTTCCCATAAGTTGGCTCTTTACATCAGGTGGCCAGAGTATTGGAGCTTCAGCATCAGCCCTTCCAAAGAATATTCAGGGTTGATTTTCTTTAGGATTGACTGGTTTGATCTCCTTGCAGTCCAAGGGACTCTCAAGAGTCTTCTCCAGCACCATAGTTTGAAAGCATCAGTTCTTCAACACGCAGCCTTCTCTATGATCCAACTCTCACATGTGCTCATGACTACCGGAAAAACCATAGCTTTGACTAGATGGACCTTTGTTGGCAAAGTGATGTCTCTGCTTTTTAATACACTGTCTAGGTTTGTCATAGCTCTCCTTCCAAAGAGCAAGCATCTTTTAATTTCATGGCTACAAAGTCACCATTTGCAGTGATTTTGGAGGCCAAGAAAAGAAAATTTGTCACTTTGGGACATTTTGGAGTCTTGGAGCATCTAATATCTTTATCTTTCCTTCCATGCTTTTATCTCAAAACTTCTCTCCTGTACCCCTGCCTTCAAATAGATACATACACATAATATGTGTGTGTGTGTGTGTATGTATGTTCATATGTATATATGTGTGTGCATGTGTGTGTATAGACACATGAGTCTATATATTTATATTTGTATTCATAAAAGCACCTGCTTTTTACTATTCTGTGGAAATTTCTTCAGTTACATAAGTATATCAGATTAAAATGATTGGGTGTTTCCCCAGGCCTGTGTGCCTGCTGACACTGGAATGGCAAGCGTTGGAATAGCCCTTGCTGGCTGGGTAGAGAACTGGGTTGTCAAGAGAGACAGATGAACCTTTTGTGCCAGTGTCAATATGTTTTGGGTTTTGGAGAAGAGCGACTGGCAATTGCTAAATGAATACTGAGGAAAACATTGTCCTTTCTTGGTGTTTTCCTCCTTTGCTGGAGATGCTGATATAGCCTATGTAAACAGAAGTTCTGGAAGGCAGGCTCATTGTAGCAGCTTTTTCCAGCCTAGCTTGCAGCAGCCAAGTGGAATGTGACAAGCTTGCTGCCTGATTTACATCTGCTTTTGCTGGAATACTATGAAGTGGGCAGAGAGCCTCCAGTGAGAATAATAAGATAATGTGTATGACGCCATCCAAGTCACTGAGGATTTACTACTGCACCTGTTCTGGGCAATACCGTGCTCTTTTGCTAGCCAGTGAATTCCCCAGTGTTATGCAAATGTTGAAAGGTTCTGAATGAAATGCTCGGAAAATATTGTCTGGAGTTCAAAAGTGGAGCTCTTTCCACTTGAAATATGAAAGCCTGAGCTACATAGTCTATTTTAAATGTTTTCTCTACACTTGGGCTTTTATGCATGTTCTATAAAGTTACTTATTCTAAATGAAAATTATAACATTTTAATGTTGCCAGGGTTGTTGCATTTCAAATTCATTAATCTACTGCTAAGTATTAATCTTCTCACCAAATTGTACAGTATGTATTTGAAAGACCAATGTTCAATACATACATTTAGAAGTGTTAATAATGCCCATGAAAGTTAAAACTTTCATGTAATATATATTTTCTTTTTTTGAGTTCCATGGAGGAAGCAAAATTATTTTTTTAAATAAAGACGTGGATTATTTTGGACAGTTGAAAAACTTTGAGTTTTTGAAAATATTTGTAACTTGGTGCTATTGTCCACTTTAAAAACCAAAGGAGAAAATAGATTAAAACTGTATTATTTACACTTCAGGGCTTAAAGAGCCAAAAGGTTTATCTCAGCTTTCTCTCTTAATGTTTCTCCTTGAGAAAGTGAAAGTGAAGTCACTCAGTCGTGTCCGACTCTTTGCAACCCCGTGGACTGTAGCCTACCAGGCTCCTCCGTCCATGGGATTCTGCAGGCAAGAATACTGTAGTGGGTTGCCATTTCCTTCTCCAGGGGATCTTCCCGACCCAGGGATCAAACCCAGGTCTCCCACACTGCAGACAGATGCTTTACCCTCTGAGCCACCAAGGAGAGTAAATGATTAATTCATAAATACTTTTATTAGCGAATTAACCATCCATTTCTTAGATCATCCTGAAACTCTTTTTCTTGCTATCTGCCTTAACTGGAGTTATCATTTAATCCTTAATCCTTCTCTATATTGTGCTTTTTGTTTTTGCTAATATTTGGAGGAAATTCATATGTTTTAAATGTATTCTAACTTAATTATAATTTTTTTCCTCAGTTTTGAGTTCAGCACAGAACATTTATTTGTGTGTGGTGGGGGAGGTTGTGTTTATTGTAGCTCTGATGTGGGGCTGTTAAGAACAGGGAGTCCATTTAAAATGCTTGTTCGTAAACACTCAGGTTTTGGAAAGGTAGCTTCTAATTTAAGAAAATGGCTAATCAGTTTTTTCCTCTCAGAATGGTTTCCTAGGAAACCAACATACATATTCACAGTAAAACATAAAGTAGTGTAAACCAGTGGGAAAATAAAACTCAAATTGTGCTTTGATATTTAATTTAATACTTTAAAAATTAATCAGAGGTCTAGTTATCCTTAGTTTTAAACAAAATTGTCACAGGCTGTTGAAAAAGCATAATGTAGCATAGTTAGGAACAGATAAATACAATCAGAGCTCCAAATTTACTCTTATTTTTAGACTTGACATAGGTCAGTTCTTTCTTTCTTTCTTAACTGTGAGATGTGACCAGGGCCAGCTATATAATTTGCGAGGCTCAGTGCAAACTGAAAATGTAGAGCTTCTCATTCAAATTTCAAGAAGGCAACAGCAGAGCATTAAGCCCAGTGTGGGGCCCGTACCAAGCACTTCGAAAGTCCTACACCCATGAAGCCTGCCCTGCTTATTGAGTGGGAGTGAAAAAGGCTAGATTTAGATTTATTCTTATTTTCTTTTGAGTAAAATAATTTTTGTGTTTGTTTTTTATTTAAATGACTACAAATATAGAAAATATATAGAAGGTAATACAGATATGTTTTCTGAAGGCATCAGACTTTTAATAGTAAATGTGTATATATAACATATTTATTAAATTAAAAAATTAACTTACCTTCCATCACCTTGTTGTGTTAGTATATATGCATTTGATTGTAGCGCATAAGCTTACTGATGTAATCTAGAGCCGCTCACCATGAATTAAAGGTCACAGTGAGAAAATGACAATAATCCTGTTGTTGATGCCAGATGTTTTTCTAGTGTGAGTTGTGTTAAAACCAAAAATTTATCAAATAGCCAAATTTAGAAGTATTTTCTTCCAAGCTTAAACCTGATGTTTTTCAGCAAGGAAATTTTCAAATGTTAATCCTCCCCTCCCCCAGAGGATTAACAGCAAATAAAGCAAGAAAAAAATGTTAAATTTATTATAAACTGTTGATGTAAATACCTGGAACTCATTTGACTAGATTTATAGTTGTAAGAACTGTTATAATCCCTGTAATAATCTGATTCCTGAACCAGGTACCTCCAGAACTGACTCCCACGGTGAACATTCTTGGTGCTGGAATTTTTGCTTTGATTGGTAGATAGCATTCCAGAAAGGACATGCAGGGCATGAAAGAAATCTTATTCAGGAATCTGTTCCACTGTGAGGAAATTAAATGGTATATCATAGTTTTAAAAACCTTTGTTCAGTCATCTCCAACTCTGTGTGACCCTGTGGACTCTACCCTGCCAGGCTCCTCTGTCCATGGGATTCTCCAGGCAAGAATACTGGAGTGGGTTGCCATCTCCTTCTCCAGGGCATCTTCCCAACCCAGGACTTGAATCTAGGTCTCCTGCATTGTCAGGTAGATTCTTTAGCGTCTGAGCCACCAGGGTTGTAAGAGAGTAAAACTAACCTCCTTCTCTTCTCATTTCTGAGTATAAAGTAAAACAATCATTAAGTGTACTAAATTTTAATCTCCCAGTATAATATAAAACAACAATTAAGTTTTAGTAAGTTGTTATGAGTTTTTCATTCAGAGCTTGAGATCATCCAGGAATGTTTTAGAATTGGATTCAGTCTAAGAACTGTGACCTCAGAGAAAGATTCCACAATTCAGCTCTGGCTTGCTGGTTACCACCTTGCCTCCTCTGTCCCCCATGTGCCATTGTTAGGATTCCTTGAGTATATGTTTTACTATGAAAAGAAGGGTTAATTATTTCATTGCTTACAGTAAGTAGTACTTTTCCTAAAGGTTTATATAGTTGATGTGTTAGAAGTTTTTTTTTTTTTTTTTTAAGAAGTAACCAAAGCCCAGGAATTAAGTCTTCTATTTTGTTCCCAGACCAGGCATCTCACCTAGGTGTTGGTGGAAAGGAGCTGACCCCACTGGTGCCTGAGGAGGCACCTGCCTCTGAAACAGACATCAACCTGGAGGTATCATTTGCAGAGCAAGCTGTCAGTCAGAAAGAGAGCTCCAGAGAGAAGATCCAGAGGAGCAGAGGTGATGATGCCACGTTACTGGTACGTAGTACACTATTCAGATGCCACTATCAGATTACATTTTCCATCAGCTGTTTATTTTGAAAAATTTAAGTCCCTAGAAAAGTTGAAAGAGTAGTATAGAATACATCCCTAGAGCCTCCCTGTAGATCCCATTCACCAGTTATAACATTATACAGCTTTTACTCTTTCTTGGGCTTCCCAGGTAGCTCAAACGGTAAAGAATCTGCCTGCATTGTGGGAGACCTGGGTTCGATCCCTGGGTCAGGAAGATCCCCTGGAGAAGGGGATGACAACCTATTCCAGTATTCTTGCCTGGAGAATTCCATGGACAGAGGAGCCTGGCAGGCTGCAGTCCATGGGGTTGCAAAGAGTCAGACATGACTGAGCAACTAACACTTTCACTTTTCACTACTCTCTTTCTGTATCTGTCTATGTATAGGTTGTGCCGTATACACTCACTTTTTTTTTTTAAGCCTAACAAGGCCATATTAAACAAAACAGGTATAATGCTTAAGAACTTGAACATTAAAACAATTATATTTTAATATATGACCATATTAGAAATTTCCCAGTTGTCATAATATTTTCCTAATGGTCTCTCCCTCACTCTACCTGGGATTCAAACAAGGGTTATGTGTTGCGTTTGATGTCATATCTTTTTGGTTTCTTAAATTTAGATTAGAGCCTCTGATTTTTCTGTATATTTTAAAGACTCCAAATCAAATTTCTGATTTTGTCTGTTTTTGATGACTGAATTCAAGTTGAATAGTTTTGGCAAACCTAGATGCCTAGATTGTTTATGCCTCCCATCGCATCATCAGAAGAGGTGTGTGGTGTCAGATAGCCCTCTTATTTCTGTCCTCATTATAAAAATGCCTTTTCCTATTGGTAACTGATGCTAATTTGTGATCCTTGAAACCGAACGCATAGCCTATCTGCCAGTAAAACCTATCATCCAGTGGCTTTACCGTGCATTTGTGATCCTTACCTGAAAAAACAGACTAGTGTTAGAGAAGTGGTGATTTTTCTAATTTTATTATTCCTTCTATATTGACTAGCTGGCAATCTTCTGCGATAGTTGCTTTTCCTCCCTTTTCTCTTTTTATTTTTGAATGTCACTGTGCAGAAGCTTCCATTTTTCATTCAGTGTTTTATAAATCATTACTGTTTTTCTTTGACGTTTAAGTTTACCCAAGTTTGACGAAAGGCAGCCCTTCAAGCTGGTTCCTATGCCATTTGAACATGTACTCCTTGTTTCACTCCTTTGCTTTCTGGTACAAGATGTTCTATGCTCACCTTGTACTTTTCTCCCCTCAGATTAGGAAGAATCTATTTCTTCAAGGAACCCTTGTTTTTTCAGAAGCATATTGTATTTAGAAACCAACCTCTGTGTACTGAGTGTTTTCATTGATACCGAATGTCTTATATTTTTTAAAAATACACTTACTTATTTTGTAAGATTTCACATACATAAAAGCTAATAGGGATAGTATAATGAACCCCCCACCAAGCCCCAACATTCGTTAACCCATGACTAGTTCTGTCCTATGCACACCCCCAAGCAGTTCCCTACAAGATAAAAGGTTATTTTTAAATTCATATTGCTATTATTGTACCTATTTAAAATGCTAACAATTCTTAATTTCAAATATCTAAATATTAAATTTCATATTGTATTGCAAATTTCATGATTTTTTTTTACAGTTTGTTTGAATCAGAATCCAGATAAGGTTCATGAGTTGCAGTTGGTTGAGTTGGTTGAAAGTGCTTTTCAAGCAGCTTTAATCCCTCCCTTCCTTCCTCCTCCTGGCAGTGTGTCTCTGTCTCTGCCTCCCTCTGTCTCTTCATTAAGTTCTTTTCCCCTATCCTTTTTTACTTCTTTCCTCCCATTCTCCTTCTCTCAGAATTTGTTTGTTGAAGAAGCCTGCTTATTAAGTTTCTAATTCTGTTCCCATGTCCTTCTCTTTTTTGTAGATTGGTTGACTCTAGATTTATCAGATTCATGCTCTTTTTTTTTTTTTGGTCAAGATTACTTCTTGTGATCATGTAGCAAGAGATACAAAATTCTGTCTTTCTTGTTTGTGAAATTAGCAGCAGCTGCTGATCAGTACTTATATCCATTTATTAATGGTTATAAAATCATGTTCTAATAAATACATTTATTAATTTGAATATCTCTCTTAAAAACTTTCTCAAGGGTTACTTCTTACTTTCATTTACCAGTTTTCTTTTTTTCTTCTTTTCTTAGATTCCCTAGTACCTTTCATTAATGACCAACTAGTGTTGTTTTAATTTGCTTGTAAAAATAATACCTTAACTCATGTATGACATGACTCTAGAGATAATTTCTCGTGTGTTTTAGCATATTTTTTGTTCCAGACATGTTGTTGTTCTTGTTGTTCAGTTGCAAAATTGTGTCCAGCTCTTTGTGACCTCGTGGACTGTAGCACACCAGGCTCCTCTGTCCTCCTCTGTTAGCTCAAATTCATGTGTACTGAGTCAGTGATACCATCTAACCATCTCCTCCTGTGCTGCCCCTTCTTTCATCTTCAATCTTTACTGGCATGTCAGGGTCTTTTCCAGTGAGTCAGCTCTTCACATGAGGTGGTCAAAGTATTGAAGCTTATCAGTCCTTCCAATGAATATTCAGGGTTGATTTCTTTTAGGACTGACTGGTTTGAACTCCTTGCAGTCCAAGGGACTCAGGAATCTTCTCTTGCACCACAGTTTGAAAGCACCGACTCTTCAGTGCTCAGCCTTCTTTATAGTCCAACTCTCACATCCGTACATGACAAAACCCATAGCTTTGACTATATGGATCTTTGTTGGCAAAGTGTTATCTCTGCTTTTTAATGTGCTATGTAGGGCTTTTCCTAGCTTTCCTTCTAAGGAGCAAGTGCCTTTTAATTTCATGGCTGCAGTCACTGTCCACAGTGATTTTGGAGCCAAGGAAAGAAAATCTGTTATTGCTTCCACTTTTTCCGCATCTGTTTTGCCATGAAGTGGTGGGGCTGGATGCCATGATCTTAGTTTTGTTTTGTTTTTAATGTGGTTGTCTGAGGAGGCTTAACAAATAGCTGAGGAAAGAAGACAAGCGAAAGGCACAGGATAAAGGGAAAGATCTACCCAACTGAATGCAGAGTTCCAGAGAATAGCAAGGAGAAATAAAAAGGCCTTCTTTAATGAACAATGCAAAGAAATAGAATAAAACAGTAGAATGGACAAGACTAGAGATCTCTTCAAGAAAATTGGAGATATAAAGGGAACATTTCATGCAAGGATGGGCATGATAAAGAACAGCAATGATAAGGGGCTAGCAGAAGAGGAACTATATAAGAAATGTCTTAATGACCTTGATAACCATGATGATGCCATCACTTACCTAGAGCCAGACATCCTGGAGTTGAAGTCAGGTAAGCCTTAGGAAGCATTATTATGGACAGAATTAGTGGAGGTGACAGAATTCCAGCTGAGCTATTTAAAATTTTAAAAGATGATGCTGTTAAATGCTATACTCAATATGTTAACAAATGTGTCATAACAGTACTGGAAAAAGGCAGTTTTCATTCCAATCCCAAAGAAGGGCAATGCCAAAGAATGTTCTAACTATCATACAGTTGTACTCATTTCGCATGCTAGAAAAGTAATGCTCAAATTCCTTCTAGCTTGGCTTTAGCAGCATGTGAACTGAGAACTCCTAGATATACAAGCTAGGAACAGGTAGAGGAATCAGAGATCAAATTGCCAACATTTGTTGAATCATAGAAAAAACAAGAATATTCTAGAAAAGCGTCTACTTCTGTTTCATTGACTAAGAGATGGGAATACCAGAACACCTTACCTGTCTCCTGAAAAACCTGTATGCGGGTCAAGAGGCAACAATTAGAATTGAACATGGAACAACTGACTGGTTCCAAATTGGGAAAAGAGGATGACAAGGCTGTATATTATCATCCTGCTTATTTAGCATCTATGCAGAGTTCAACATGTGAAATGCCAGGCTGGATGAATCAAAAGGTAGCATCAAGATTGCTGGGAGGAAGATCAACAACCTCAGATATGCAGATGATACCACTCTAATGGCAGAAAGTGAAGAGGAACTAATGAGCCTCTTGATGGGGGTGGGGGGGGGTGAAAAGAGGAGAGAGAAAAAGCTTGCTTGAAACTCAACATTCAAAAACCTAAGATCATGGCATCTAGTCCCGTCACTTCATAGATCCAAACCTAGAATTATCTATTTCCTCAAGAAACACTGATTCTACTTAGTAGAAATATACTTTTGTTACTGTGTTCAGGATACTAGGAACGTTCCCTTCTCTGAGTTGATTATTGTTAAAGCCTTTACAAAAGACAGAAGTACATCTGTATCTTCTTTCTTCCATGCTGAGAATAGTGGTTCTGAGGATACAGCAGATAATATAATTAGAATATCACATAATTACTTGTGTGTTTTATCCTTTATTACTGCACAGCATTCTCAGAATAGAAATAGTAACACTGCTATCAACAATATGATAACCAAAAAATAGTTTAAACTTGTTTTCTTTTCCTCAGTTGGCTGTATCCTTAGGGTTTTATCCCAAAAGGACTGTAATAATCAAATTAGTCTGCTTCAGGTTGTTTAGGATAGTTATTCTCCATATGGTTATGCCACTCACTGCATAGCCAGTTGGTTAATTTCATTTTCTATTGAATGTTTAGGGATTGCTTTGTTGAAACTTAATTGTGTTTTGTAAACATGTGAATTATCTAAGTGGTCCAAAGGTCATAATTAAAAACAAGGTGTATTAGAAGTCTCACTTCCATTCTTGAGCCATCACCCTCTTCTCTCCCTCCCCTTTACAGGTTAATTTACATTACAGGTCAATTTCTTTTTATTTTAATTTTATGGTTTATCCTTCCATTCTTAGATAGATACACTCTTGATTATTTACTTAGACTTGGCAGTATGTCCTGGAGATCACTCCATAGTAGCATAGAAAAATATCTTTCATTCTTTTTTATTTATATGTTGTGCCATGTTATGAAGCTCTATCACAATTTATTCAACCAGTCATCTGACAATGGGCTTCTAGGTTGTTTCCAGGCTTTATCAAAAATTTTTAAGGATCTATTTTCATGCCTAGTGGGAAAAGTAAAGGAGTATGCGTCATGTGGCCTAAAGAGATAAATCAGGCTCCCAGCCCATCCTTAGCAAAAGTATCTTTTACAAGTAATAGTCTTCTCCATTGCAGGGGGCGTGAGTTTGACCACTGATCTGGGAACTAAGTTCCCACATGCCACACTGTGTGACAGATAAGTAAATGACAGTGATGGTCTTCTATATCTCAACAGATGGAAGGGAGGTTAAGTGAAAGTAGTCTAATTAAACAAGATGAAGACACTGTTGACTTTTAAGTTGTTGATTCAAACAGTGGACTATAAAAGGAATTCATTTCTACTTCAGAAACTTAAAGACAAAACTTCCTCTCTCACTTTATTCTCTGCCTAACAAACTGATTTTTGCTCACCTACTTTCTAGATTTTATTCATGTTTTGCCTCAAGCTTAAAGTGACCTTCCCATTTCTACCCCTCTGTTGTTCTCTGTTTATCATCCTTAACCCATCCTTTGGGGTCTAGCTCATGTCTAGCTTTACTGTTAGCGCTATCCTGTTTTCAAACTTACAGTAATAAAATGTATAAAATCGTTTTTTAAACTGTTAAGATGCCATGCTTTTGATAATTATTGTCAGTGTACCCATGAATTTATTTATGTATATATGCATCAGTTTATCTATACAACCATTTACTTATTTGTATATCTTCTGGAAAGCATACTGTAAGCTTTCTACAAGTCATAAACATGGTTGGTGAGGTAAATATTTATATTCCTCACTCTGAGGTGAGAGTCTAAGCAGATAAAACCTTAATTTCCATTTCTACTCCATGGTCTTCTGCTTCTGTGAATAAGCAGTGTGTTTTATGTAATACATTGTTCTTCGTTGACCTCATTTTGTATTTGCTTCTTTTTTTTTTACGGCATTGAGCAGTCTTTGTTAATTCTTTATGATCTCTCAGCAGATTCAAATTTCTCCTCTTAAATTTGGAGATCAGGTTTTATAACTTTAATGTGTGTTAGGATGAAAATTTAGCTTATTACATATTATGTTTTGTGTACCCATAATATCTTAGAAAGTATGCTGTATAATTACTTTGCTCATTTATCAAGTGATCTCTATGAAATAGATATTATGATTCTCCTTTCATAGTTAGAGAGATTAGGAGGTGCATGGTAAGTCTTGGCTTCACTGCCTAATCTTTTGAAGCTGGAATTTTTTCTGGAAGATCCTGATGACATGTGCCCTAAAGGTATGTGTTCATTTAACTTAGACGTGTCCTTGTTTTGATGCTACTGACAACTTCAGGATAGCTTGGGAGGTTACATGAATAAGATTCTGGTATGTCGAGTTCATCTCTACTGTAGAAATAAATAAAGGAGAAATAGCACTCCTTTATCCTATCTTGGCAGACTAAAAACAATAAGAGTTTATTTAGAAATTTTTAAGATCATAGTATTGAAATGATAACTATGGTGAAGCCTGTATTAGTTCTTGTCTTTATTCAGTGTATTTTGGATTCTTACTGAATTATGTTTAATTCAAGTAAATTCATGTTTTATGGCAACTTTGCTTGTATTGTAACAAAGCTTTATGCATACTGAAGGCCACAGGCTTGCGTGGAGGCCCAAGTTGGGAGTTTGCTAGAAAATGAAACTTTGGAGGAAGCAGAAGGACAGTAAAAGAAATGTTAGTTTGGGATAGAGTAAGGAGAATGAGAACCTAAGACAGACACACGTTTGTGTACAAATGTGTGAGATAGCTGTAGGATCATGATCTTGAATTGTCAAGAAAAGTTTAAATTATGATTATTCCTTGCCATTAAAAACTCTTTTTAAAAACTGTAAATTTGAAAGTTTCCTAAAATTTCATTTATCTAGAACCGTTCTAGGTTCTCTAGGTTGACAGTGAGTGAAATATTTTAATAAAATCACATTTTACACATGGAAAAATCTTAGGTAAGAAATGAATTTCCTAGCAGGTGATAAGAAGTCATCTGTGGAAATTGACCAAGTAAGAGTAGATTCTCTTGCTTTCAGAGTTGAGGCTAGAGTGACTTGATGAGTGAAAAAGTCAAGTATGTCATTACTGGTAAGGTTTCTAATGGGCCCCTCATATTTCAAAGCTTACAGAAGAGGGTGCACCCAGGGAGAGTTGCCTGATTAATTTATGGTGACACATGGGAGCCAATGACCTTATATGTTTTGAAAAATGTTATTTCACTCCCCTTTTAAAAGCACATTTTTCAAAAGGTAAAGAGATTTCCTTTTGCTGAAATTGCACTGCCTTCTCTTAGCCAACGAACTGAACCATCCAGTCTATTAACTAAACAAAAATGACATGAAACTTCATAAATATTTAAAACTCCTGCTATGAATTAAACATTGGGATAAAGAACTAACTCCTTTCATTAAGTACATTGTTAAATAAATAAATAAATAAAGCTCATGACATATTGCTTGGTAAATCAAATGTTTGAACGAATAATATTTCAGGTTTCTTTAAACATTTACCTTGGGTAATGCTTTAAATAATTATATTACATGTATTTGGCTTATTAGACCAGATGCAACTGATTTTAATGAAGCATGTAGGACTTTTTTTTTTCTTTTTTAAAATAAATGGTTGGTAAATAGTATTGGTTCAGTCCTTCAGAAAACAAAGCAATTAGCAGAACTCTGGACCAGGCGAGAAGAAAATGAGGATAGTTTTGTGTGATTTGAAAATGAAGCTCAGTACAAATCACAGGAAATTGGGGGAGCATCAAGCCAGTGACCCCACCCCTCACTGAGCTTGATTCTGTGCTTTTCTCCCTGTTGGGTGTGTGTCTTCATTCATTGTATACACGGAGACAGAACACCTGCAGTGTGTCAGGGCTGTGGGGCAGTGGGCGTACAGAGGTGATTAAGACATGGTTTCTGTCCTTGAGGGTTTCATGTCCTACATCATACATCAATACTGATCAACCTAGATTCTTCCCTGCCTATTGCGGGGCATGAGGAAAGTGGAGCAGAACAGAATGACTACTGAATTTAGGATTTAAAAGATCTGAATTTGACTCCTTATGTCACTGGCTATGTGGACATTGGCTCAGACAGTAAAGAATCTGCCTGCAGTGCTGAAGATCTGGGTTTGATCCCTGGCTTAGGAAGATCTCCTGGGGAAGAGAATAGCAACCCACTCCAGTATTCTTGCCTGGGAAATCCCATGGACAGAGGAGCCTGGAGGGCTGCAGACTATGGGGTTTAACAGAGTCAGAACAACTAAGCAACTAACACTTTCACTTCACTTTAGTCTCTTCATGAGCCTCAGTTTCCCCATGTAGAATATGCTGTAATAATACTTGTCTTATTGGAACTTTTGCAGAATAAAATGAAAAACTATTTATCAGAATGAGTATTACCATTTTTGTCTTACCTTGCAGTAATAGTTAAAAGAAAAACTGTGATACCTGTCTGCATGTTCTCAACTCCTATGCACTGTACTATTGACCTTGGAAATTATGCTGAAAATTCACTAAGGCTGAATATGAATAATATCTTTTCATAATAATATGAAAAGGATACTGTTGTTCTTTTAATGTTTTTATGGGGAAACTGTATCACAAAAATAGAAGAATTATCTCTTTTCTCCTATAGTGGACTCTCTTGAGAATATAGCAGATTCTAAAGGTTCTGTCAAAGGTTCTACAATGAACTATAGAAGATTCTCTCTTGGAGTTGAGTTTGCTTGAAAGGAATTAGCTGCTAAATTGCCAAAAGTTGTAGGTTTTAGGAAATGTTCTAGGATGGTAACTCTCAAACATTTTGGTCCTGTAACCCCTACAGACTCTTGAAAAAATTATTGAGGACTTCACAAAGCTTTTGTCTAATCAGTCAGGACAGATATTGGTGTTGAGGAGAATAACTGCCACACCTTGCAGTGCTTTGGTGAAAGCTCAGATGCATGGCCTTCTGGCCAGGAATCTGTGATTCGTATTGTTGGAGCATTCACTGTCTCCCTGTAAGCTGCAGCTCTCTCTGTTTGCTCTGGCTGGCCTAAGAAAGAAGGCATAAACAGATTTCTACGGAAGCTATGATTCCTTGGAAGACTCTGAGGAGATGAAGAAGGCTGGTACAAAGTGATTTTGGAATGTAAAGAATTTCTTGGATTGAGTTCTGTGGAAGATGGTCACTGACTGTGCTCTTGAGCTCTGAAATATAAATAAGTAGTCTAAGGAATAGTTTCTCTTGATGATTAATTAAAAGTACTGTCTGTGTAGTGGGGAGGAGCATGGGGTGCTTTTCTTTATGTCAGTTATATCTATGGATATTTACCATGATATAAATTAAAATAGAAAAATTTAAACTATTAATCCATTTAAAATTTATTATTATGGTAAGCATAAATAACATTTTTATTAAAAAGTTGTATTTTCTAAAACAAATTGCAGTCAGTTCTTTACCATCTGAGCCACCAAGGAAGCCCATATTATAAATGAAAATTGAAAAAAATTTAAACTATTAATCCATTTAAAATATAATATTATGGGGAACATAAATAATATCTTCATTAAAAATAGTCATTTTTCCAAAGCAAATTTTTGTTTGTTTGTTTTTATTTATTTATTTAATTTAATTGGAGGCGAATTACTTTACAATATTGTAGTGGTTTTTGCCATACATTAACATGAACCAGCCATGGGTGTACATGTGTCCCTCATCCTGAACCCCCCTCCCACCTCCCTCCCCTTCCCATCCCTCAGAGTTGTCCCAGTGCACTGACTTTGCGTGCCCTGTTTCATGCCTCAAACTTGGACTGGTGATCTGTTTCACATATGGTAATACACACGTTTCAATGTTGTTCTCTCAAATCATCTCACCCTCGCTTCTCCCACAGACTCCAAAAGTCTGTTCTTTATATCTGTGTCACTTTTGCTGTCCTGCCTATAGGGTCATCGTTACCATCTTTCTAAATTCCATATATGTGCATTAATATACTGTATTGGTGTTTTATGTTTTCGCAACTCTCTAATGTCTGGTTTGAGTTGATGTCATTTGGATTCTCATATTTGCTTCTGTGTTCAGTTGGCAATACCACATTTCTTATAAAAACTCTGAAAAACTCCACTGTACACCATAAGAGAATAAGAGTGAAAAAGGCAGATAATGTCTTAGTGTTATTAAAATAGTGTTGACCTCTTTAGTCAGTTCAGTTGCTCAGTCGTGTCCAACTCTTTGCAACCGCATGGACTGCAGCACACCAGGCCTCGCTGTCCATCACCAATGCCCGGAGTTTACTCAAACACGTGTCCATTGAGTCGGTGATGCCATCCAACCATCTCATCCTCTGTCATCCCCTTCTCCTCCCGCCTTCAATCTTTCCCAGCATCAGGGTCTTTTCCAATGAGTCAGTTCTTCACATCAGGTGGCCAAAGTATTGGAGTTTCAGCTTCAGCATCAGTCCTTCCAATGAATATTAAGGGCTGATTTCCTTTGGGACTGACCGATTTGATCTCCTTGCAGTCCAAGGGACTCTCAAGAGTCTTCTCCAACACCAGAGTTCAAAAGCAGCAGTTCTTCTGCACTCAGCTTTCTTTATAGTCCAGCTCTCACATCTATACATGACTACTGGAAAAACCATAACTTTGACTAGATGGACCTTTGTTGGCAAAGTAATGTCTCTGCTTTTTACTATGCTGTCTAGGTTGGTCATAGCTTTCTTCCAAGGAGCAAGCGTCTTTTAATTTCATGGCTGCAATCACCATCTGCAGTGATTTTGGAGTTCAAGAAAATAAAGTCTCTCACTCTTTCCATTGTTTCCCCATCTATTTGCCATGAAGGGATGGGACTGGATGCCATGATCTTTGTTTTCTGAATGTTGAATTTTAAGCCCACTTTTTCACTCTCCTCTTTCACTTTCATCAAGAGGCTCTTTAGTTCTCCTTTGCTTTCTGCCATAAGGGTACTGTCATCTACGTATCTGAGGTTATTGGTATTTCTCCCGGCAATCTTGATTCCAGCTTGTGCTTCGTCCAGCCCTGCATTTCCCCTGATGTACTCTGCTTATAAGTTAAATAAGCAGAGTGACAATATACAGCCCTGACCTACTCCTTTCCTGATTTGGAACCAGTCTGTTTTTCCATGTCTGGTTCTAATTGTTGTTTCTTGAACTGCATATAGATTTGTCAGGAGGCAGGTCAGGTGGTCTGGTATTCCCATCTCTTGAAGAATTTTCCAGTTTGTTGTGATCTACACAGTCAAAGGCTTTGGCATAATCAATGAAGCAAAAGTAGATGTTTTTCTAGTATTTTCTTGCTTTTTCAATGATCCAACAGATATTGGCAATTTGATCTCTGGTTCCTCTGTCTTTTCTAAATCCAGCTTGAACATCTGGAGGTGGAAGTTGACCTCTTTAGATTCCTTGAAAAGAGTATTGGGTACCTATATGGCTCCCTGGACCTCACTTTGAGAACTGCTATTTTAGGATATGGTTTTTGCATGTCCATTTTATAAAAAGCATCGGTTAAAGAATTGCCAGAAGTCATACACAGCGAATTAGCAGGTAGATGACTGATACATGGTGGCTCTAAAGTCCCTGCTTTTGGTTTCCCCTCTGCTCTCCCCTTCTCTCCAGTGTTGCACAGTCCTTTTGTACCTGCCTTATTTGGGTATCATATATCTGAATATATAATATTATCTACATCAATACAATGCCATACTATATATATATATATATGACAATTAATAATAGTGTAGATAAAATGTTCCTGGCACGCACTAGTGGTTACTCCTACTCTTCTCTCACCTCCTGTGTCTTCCTCCTCACAGTTTGTCTTGACTTGTACTTTTTCTTGGTTCTTAAAGGTCAGTTAACTTGTTTGTTTGTTTTCTCCTTTTGTTTCACTGTCTCTTTTGTCCTCTTGGCCACTGATGTTCACACTCCTAGTACATGGTCTGGTTCTGCTGTCTGTCATACTTCACATATTAACTCCCTGCAGGTTTGGGATCATCATTAAGACAGGATTGCACTTCATTCTGGCTGGAGAAATTCTTCCATGGCTTTCATTGTCACCACTCTGAGAATGAATTCTTTTCATAGTTATAATTTTGTCATCTTTCATTAAAAAGGGGTTAGGTCTTGTAAACCTTTACTGCATTAATGATGTTTATTTTAGACTTACAGAGTGCCAAAAGACAAAACAGGCACCACCAGGATTGGTGACCTAGCGCCCCAGGACATGAAGAAAGTTTGCCATTTAGCCCTAATTGAGCTGACTGCCCTCTATGATGTCTTGGGTATCGAACTGAAACAACAGAAAGCTGTGAAAATCAAAACAAAAGGTAATTTTGAAACAAAAACCAGTTGGATTTACTCCTGAGCTAGTAAGAATGAGCTTGGCTTTTTAGAAGTATCCTTTCTGGGGTGTGGGAAATGCATACATAACAAATTGCCTATAATCCGCACATGAATACATCTAAAGTTAGGATTCTAAAATTTTTGTAATTTGATAAATCTGTCTCCTAGATTATAGAAGATAAAGGCATAATCAAATATTTAATTACCTTGGAAAAAAAAAGGAAATTCTTATCAAGGATTCTTAAATGCTCTCTCCTTTGAAAGCTGTATTTAAAACAACATTTGGTACATATACTTATTTCTAAGACTGGATCTTGACAACTGACATTAATATGGTTAATTCTCATCGATTATTTTTGCTTTATTTATTTGATAGCAAATGCACAGGCAGTTAGTAGTATGTCCCTTTGTTCATTTACAATCTACTTTTAACTCTTTTGCAAAAAATATTCTTCCTTCTTTGAAGACAATAACGTGATTTTGGCATATAATATCTCTAAATTGTGCATCTCTTGTGTATGCATAGTTTTTTTTTTTTCTTTGTAATCAGCTTGCTTTCCCCATTATATGAATAGGCTGTTTTGTTTTTTTTTAATAATATGATAGAAAACAAACACTTCCTCAGTTCTTATTTTTTTTCCAAGATTTTATTCATCTGAAAATCCAGTTAATTTTCTGTTGATAAAGCTATACTATTTAGGAATCTCTGACATCTCATTTAACTTTAAAGATATCTCTTAAAGAAAAACCAAGAATAGGGATTATTGAGTTGCTATGGTAACGTTAGCAAAGACAAGTATTCACCTGATGTAAGTTTTAGAGGCAATTTCTCTGTAGGACTGAAGTGTACCTTCCCTCAAGTCCTCTCTGCCATGCTGGGCCCCAGAAGACCCCGTTCTGTGTTTAGTTCCTTTGAGTGAGTATTTTAGCTTAAGGCTTGTGATGGTGAATTTCTGAGTCAAACAGTTCTGGTTTTCCACAGGTCCATTACGGATAAAGACTTCAGATGCTTTTTCAAAAGCTCATCACAAAGTCTTCTCCAGATAAAAAATAAAATTTTAATTTAAATAATTGTGAAAAAAAAATAGTTGTGACTCACTGTTCAAGACTTTCAGAGTGACTTAGAGAGGCCTTTTTAATTTTATCTCAGAATTGCCTCCTACCAGACAGAGAAATATTAAGCCATTCTCATTAAAAGTAACACTATTAATAAAATAGATTTTCTTTCCACCTTTTTTATATTTTTGTATCTTATCTAAGATATTTATGTTATAAAGTAGAATTTGATATGCTTAAAGATTATGCTTTTCTTAATTCCTAAACTAAAAGTTATTTACTAGGTTACTGACATTATTCTGAATGTCACAGTTTCCAATATCTGTTTTCATATCACGGGATAATCCCCGTTTTCTTGTTCACAGATGATTTATATCTCCCTGATGATGTGTGTTACACTTTTTTGTTGTAACTGTTCACTCAGTGATGGGTGTGGGGTAGGAGGTGCTGGATAGAAGCTATACTTACATCAGACTGAAAGCATATAATTTTAATTTAGAAAAATTATAAATTATTACCTGTCATGTCTTCTGGAGTTGTTCCCAAATATATAAAAAAACAAATTTAAATTCACAAAGACCAAGTATCTACTGTGTTCTCTAAAGAAGAACATTTGTAGAGCAAGCTCATAATCTTGGCTGATTTTCCAAAAAGCAAATATTTACACTTTGCTATATTATAGAATGTTGCATGTCAGTTAAATATGAAAGAGATGAGTGATATTTGCTTTAAGTGAGAACTTTTAATTTGATTACATTTAGTAAATTATTTGCATATTTTGCCTATTCCCCTAGCACTCTATTTCTCTTTTGTAACAGTTATACTTTTCTAATTATTTTGGTGATGATCTGTAATAATTAGTTCAGTTGTCTTGCTTGCTAGATTGCTCTATAAGGTGGAGCCAGAATTTTCCAATTAAGTTGTGTTTACCTAATTGGTAGGCAATGTCACCCACTTAGATGCTTGATATAGTTGTCTGATTGAATGACAATATCGGGAATCTGGTGCCTTAACATTTTTGCATTGATATTTCATAGGTTGATGAAAGTGAAGAGATTTCGTTGTTGTTTTTGCAGATTCTGGCCTTTTTTGTGTCCCGTTGACAGTATTGTTAGAACAAGATCAGAAGAAAGTACCAGGAACTCGAATACCCTTGATATTTCAAAAAGTAAGTAGGCTCAAATGGGTCAGCATGGAGACAGCATACTTGAGATAATGGTGTTTTGTTTTTGTTTTTGCATTCATACTATTATAATATAGTTTTCCAATTGATATGCTCTTTTATTTTATGCCTTGGTTTTTCTATTCAGGAGACAGATTTGTTTCAAGGACTCATAATTTTTATTTCATGGTGATGCTTTCAGTGTTATTTCTTGTAACTGTGATTACCTGGCATCATTTTCCTGTCTTATATTAGCTGGCTTTGTATAATTGAGATTTCAATTCTATAATACATAAGAGTGGGGACTGCTGGTAAATTTCTAGGGAATTGAATCCTCATGAATATTTTATGCCTGTATGTATTTTCCAAGCTTTCCTATTTACAGTGAGGATGTCCAATTTAATTTACTAGTGCCTTCTTCCAAAGTAGGCAAAGAAACCATAAAGTAGAATTAGAAAATGATTGCTAAACTATAAAGTCACTTGTGTAGCCAACACTCAATTATTCATAAGGGGATTATCTATGACAATATAAAAGTTTCAGTCTAACCTCTGAGCCATCATTGTTCAGAAACACAGATTACATTGGATAAAAGACAGGGAATACCCCCGAGGAAGGCTAGTCACATCAGTTGTGGGCTACCCAAGACGCAGATTTTGCAACAGCTCAGGCATCTCAGTTTCTGAAAATTCATGGGTAGCAAGAATGGCAGTAGTAATGTTCTCAGTTGTTTGGGTCAACAAAGCCATTTAATACTTAAGCTTAATCTACTTTGCACCAATTCTTCCATTATTCTAAGCCAGTCATTTACTATCTTACCTATTAATACTAAGCTCTGATTTCTTCATTCCTCATAATCACCATTACATCCAAACCTGTGTCTCAGTGTTTCTCCTGGTGGACTGTGTTGTAGACAGCTTGTTCTACTCACCAGCTTCCTCTCGTCATTGCCTGCAGAACCTGTGTCTGTGTGGATAGTTCGTGATGTCTGTGATAACCAGAGAGATGCTTATGAATGGAGACCATAGATTCAAGTTCTTTTAATGGCAGTAAATGGTGTGAGTTACTTATGCGGATGGACAAAGCATGGATCTCAGTAGAACCCTTTCCCAGTATATTGGGGCTATTCAGAGAAACAGCACCAATAGGAGATTTCTCTTTCTCTCTCTCTTTGGGAGAGAGATGCTCAATAAATATTATTAAGTAAATGAAGGAATGACTGTGTGTTGGGGAGGAGGAGAGAGAAAGAGATACATGCAGCCACACACACACACACACACAAACACACACACACGCTTTCCTTCATTCACTTATTCAGTAATATTTATTGAGCATCTGTCTCTCTCTCGGGGTCAGGGGGAGAGAGAGAATTATTATATGTTAAAGAATTAGCTTCTGCAATTGTGGGGCCTGTCAAGTCTGAATTATGTACAGCAAGCTGGAAACACAGGCAAGGGTTAACATTTCAGGGTCGAGTCCAAATTCTGCAGGCGGAAACTCCTGTGGGGTTTCTGTGTTGCAGTCTTGAGGCAGAATTGTGCTGCTTTGGGGAACCTCAGTCTGGGTTCTTACAGCCTTCAGCTGACTGGATGAGGCCCACTCACATTATGGAAAGTAGTGCTTTACTCAAAGTCTACAGGTTACATGTTAATCGCATCTAAAAAACACCTTCACAGCAACATCTAGACTGGTGTTTGACTAAATAGCTGGGTACTCTAGCCCACCTCAGTTGACACATCAGATTCACTATCACATCAGCTAAGAGCAAGCGTTGGTCCCAACAGAAGTCAGTGTTGCCTCCTGGTCAGACTCAGGATTGCATCCAGTACCCTATCATTTTCTCTTGACATTGTTTTCGTATTTAGTTAGTTTACATTTTTGGTCTCTTCAGACTTTTTAGAGACTCAGACTACCCACCAGTTTGAAATCTTTGGATAAGAGCCTTAAAGATTTGGGGTTCATATATTAAATAAAAGAGAATATATAGAGCTTTCTGTTAGATAACACTCATCTGTTTGTATCCCCTCTGAATGATAAGCAAAAAAAATCACCGTGATCTATTCCGAAAAGTATTTTTTTTTGACAATATTTTTGACAGTATTTTGACAATGCAATTAGGTATTCCCTTAATTTTACTGAAATGAAAGAATTGAAAACCACTGATTTGCAAAAATTTTTATTATCAGTCTTAACAGATTATATTTTCTCAGTTATTGAGAAATATACCTTAAAGAGACTTTAACAAAGCTTATCTAATATCTATAAATTGTATCTGGTTCCCCATGCCACTCCACCCCCCCGCCACCCCACACCTTAGAAACACACTGTTGAAACCATATTCCCAAAAGCACTGGAGAAATAGAAATATTCTTAACTTTTATCTATGGCAAAATTCTGGCAAATTAGTAAATCATATTTTCATAATAAAGTATTATTTGTATTTTAACAATGACAATAGAATGTAGCTAAAATATGTTATTCTCAAAGTGAGAAATAATGAGAATAATGACAGTGTATATATACATTCTCTGTTGAATGCTGGTATTCAGCATTAGAGAATAATAAAAAACATTAAAACATAAAAATGTAAAAATTATTCTTGTTCAGTTATTTAGAAATCATCAGTATTGCCTGTGTATTCAATAAAAGCAAAATTCGTCTTACTGCTAAAAACTAATTTGATCCAGCTACTGGCATGCAATTTTATTTTTTGTTAATAGAATATTTTAAACATTTTATAAGATGAAATAAAACAAATTGCTTGTATGCTGAATAAATGTTACATGGTATTATTTGATATATTTAATTTTAAATACTTTATTGAATAATGTTCATCTAATCTAAAATAATTCATTTAAAGATTTTTTTCCCCATGAGTTTTTATCCAGTGTAACTTGAAAAATGTCTCAAAAATCATTCCAGTTGAATTTTTGAAATTCAGTGCTTCTATTTTCAGTCAATAATAACTACTTGGGAGACTATTCTTTGCTTTGTTCTTACCTGACTAAGTCAAAATTAGTACAGACTTTGGCCATAATCCAGGGATATAAGAGGTGGGGTCATGGAGGATATTTGTGCCCTCTTCCAGTGTCTATGTGCTATAATAAATCGTACTTGAGAACATCTAGATAAAGGTCAAAAGACGTCATTCATGATGCAATGCTTTGCTCCTAATAGACATTTTTATAAGCATGGGGAAAATAGTAAGCTTTATGTTATTTATAAAGCCTTGGTAAATCATTAAGGAGGTTTCTCTGAAAAAAAAAAAATTAAAATTTTATACTGTTTTGGCAGTCTGGAAGATGTTATGCCTCAGGGTATGCAGAGGGTATTATAGTAAGTTTGGGCCTGAGAGAAAAGTAGGTTTGTCTTTTAGAAGAAGGCTATTGTGAAAGGAGGGGAATGGATGGTAAGGAAAGCCTATATGATGCTAGCAATTCCTTATATTTAAATTGAGAACAAGGAAATTGATTTTTTGAAATAGTCAGTGAAAAGTGAAAGTCACTCAGTAATGCAACCCCATGGACTGTAGTCCGCCACGCTCCTCGGTCCATGGAATTTTCCAGGCAAGAATACTGGAGTGGGTTGTCAGTCCCTTTTCCAGGTGATCTTCCCAATCCAGGGATCAAACCCAGGTCTCCCACAATGCAGATGGATTTTTTACCATCTGAGCCACCAGGGAAGCCCTTAAAATAATCAAGTGTGAAAGTTGCTCAGTTGTGTCTGACTCTCTGCGACCTCATGGACTATACAGTCCGTGGAATTCTCCAGGCCAGAATACTGGAGTGGGTAGCCTTTCCCTTCTCCAGGGGATCTTCCCAACCTAGGGAGTGAACCCAGGTCTCCCACATTGCAGGTGGATTCTTTACCAGCTGAGTCACAGGGAAGCTAAAATAGTCAAGTACCCCTCTAAAAATCCTTTGTGTACTGCCCAGGGAATGCATATTCCAATTGAAAGTCTCTGCCAAGAAACTAACCACTTCGGAGCTTCCAGTGTTATGTCATTGAAATTTCTCCATTTTCTTATTCTTGTGGGTTTCTGTCTTATTAAAACAAACAAAAAAACTTAGAGATCTGTGTGTATTCATCAGGTATGATTTAGAAACCCCGTACCAAAACTGTTTTTTTAATTTAAGTTTATCACCAAAAGCTTAAAGCCTAAAAATGAATATTTGGAAGCAGTTTTTTTTTTTCCTTCGTATCATAAACAATTTTTTCTTTGAACAAACTGAAAAGGAGGTGTAAATATGCAAATACTGTAATTTCATAAGATGTATTTGATTGCAGAATGTATGTTTGTGAAAAAGCAGAAGAAATGGATCATCTTAGTTACTTTTAAACAGCAAACATGGGTCAGTCTCTATTCGGGATATTGCAGGTGCTCTGTGAAGCTATATACTTTTGTTCCAAAGGACCCAACTTTTTCCAAATTACAACCAAAGTTTTGGGATATATTGGCTTAAAGATGAGTAGTGATTGTGCCACAGCATTCAAAACTTAGTGAAATCCAGTTAACATGTCACTGTATTCAATTTTTATTTATTTATGTATGAAGGAGATGTTAACTTTGAGACTGTACCTATTAAAATGCCAAAATCAGAATGTCCTTCTGTTTATACACAGCTGATTTCTCGCATTGAAGAGGGAGGTTTGGAAACCGAAGGTCTCTTAAGAATCCCTGGAGTTGCTGTTCGAATCAAGGTGATTTCTTGGTTCTACTCATGTAAATAACTTTGTTTAATTAAACTTTTTGCATCTGCAAAGCTCAGTTGTCCTCCCCACTCTTTCTTCCCATTTTAGAAGATGAAAAAACACAAAAACATCTTAACATTCAGTTTATATTAGCTTCTCTACAGTCTCTTATGATTGTAAATTTTGACTTTTTTTTTTCAAAATCACCCTATTACCAGTAACAATACTGTAATAAGTAAAGAGGCAAATGATTTTACTCTCCAACTGTGCAGATATAAAATAGGAACAAAAGTAAACAAGCAGAAGACAAGAGCAGTTCTGTCCTGCTGATGGAAAGAGAACATGATGAGTCAAAATACTAAGAAGGGACTGCTGACAGTCTGCATGAGTAACAGCGTGAGATTTATTTCTTTTTCTTTTTTAAAGGGCAGGATGGTAAACTCCACCAGGTGGGCAGAGTAGGGGACTTGACATTAGTCTCCGTACATTATCAGTCGTAGTGAGCTGGCAAAATGAGATTGTCTTAACCGCTCCTGGCTGTCCCAGTTCCTTGGCTCACTGGATCCAAGGGTAGCCTGAGTCTGGCTTGTGAAAGAGTCAAGGGGATTCCCAGGCTTTCCAGTTGGAACCCCCTTTCTCACTCCCCTTCTTTCTTTTTTCTCAAGATGATATTTCCTTCCCACTTTCCTAGGATACTGTGTGTCCTCCTCCTTTCTCTGTTCCTGACTCCTGCTTTGGGGAATCCAGTATCCAATGAATGCTTGGTCTAAGTAGAATTACCCTGCAGATGATGTAGATGGAATGTGCCTCTCCAGGGATTTGCATTTAATGGGGACTTCATACTTGGAATTGTAGTTCTATCTGGAAAACTTATCTAGGGAATTTTTTGATTATCAGTCATTAAAAACCTCCTTAACCCTTATCCTCCAAATTTAGCTCTAGCTCTAAAAAGATAACACAAGTCACTGGCCACATCCAATAGTTTGTCTTCCTGAATTTGTAAATCCAAGAAAAAATAGGATAAAGGGAAGAGATATTCCCTGTTCATCTCCTAAAGATGTATTCTGTATGAGCTCTTTAGAGCTAGATCAGGAAGAAATGACTCTTGGTTGGTGTACACTCTCCTAGCCAGTTGTGGCCTTGGCAATGCCAGGTCTGTGCAAAGATTCCACAGTTTGCATCACTTGCTGATTTTGATAAGCTTCTTCAGTTTAAAGCACTAGTTTCGGCTTACATGGCTCTTACCACATTGTGATCTCAGTTTAATCGGATTTGAGTACCTGATAAATCATGAGAAACGCTGGGCTGGATGAAGCACAGTCTGGAATCAAGATTACCAGTAGAAATATCAATAACCTCAGATATTCAGATGACACCACCCTTATGGCAGAAAGTGAAGAGGAACTAAATAAAGAGCCTCTTGATGAAAGTGAAAGAGGAGAGTGAAAAAATTGGCTTAAAGCTCAACATTCAGAAAACTAAGATCATGGCATCTGGTCCCATCACTTCATGGCAAATAGATGGGGAAACAGTGGAAACAATGTCAGACTTTATTTTTTGGGGCTCCAAAATCACTGCCGATGGTGACTGCAGCCATGAAATTAAAAGACACACTCCTTG
>NW_011494607.1:1497053-1533285 GCF_000754665.1 Bison bison bison
TGAGAGTTGGACTCTGAAGAAAGCTGAGCGCCGAAGAATTGATGCTTTTGAACTGTGGTGTTGGAGAAGACTCTTGAGAGTTCCTTGGACTGCAAGCAGATCCAACCAGTCCATCCTAAAGGAGATCAGTCCTGAGTGTTCATTGGAAGGACTGATGGTGAAGCTAAAATTCCGATACTGTGGCCACCTGATGCGGAAAGCTGACCCATTTGAAAAGACCCTGATGCTGGGAAAGATTGAAGGTGGGAGAAGAAGGGGACGGCATAGGATGAGATGGTTGGATAGCATCACCAACTCAATGGGGATGAGTTTGGATAAACTCCGGGAGTTGGTGATGGACAGGGAGGCCTGGCATGCTGCAGTCCAGGGAGCTGCAAAGAGTTGGACACGATTAAGCGACTCACTTCATTTGCTGACACTTGTGGCAGTTTCCAGAGAAGGCAATGGCACCCCACTCCAGTACTCTTGCCTGGAAAATCCCATGAATGGAGGAGCCTGGTAGGCTGCAGTCCATGGGGTCGCTAAGAGTCGGGCACAACTGAGAGACTTCACTTTCACTTTTCACTTTCATGCATCAGAGAAGGAAATGGCAACCCACTCCAGTGTTCTTGCCTGGAGAATCCCAGGGATGGGGAGCCTGGTGGGCTGCCGTCTATGGGGTCGCACAGAGTCGGACACGACTGAAGCGACTTAGCAGTAGCAGCAGTAGCAGTGGCAGTTTCACCACCAGTCAGTCAGGGACAGTGTGTGTGATTGGGAGATGAGTCCTGTCGAGAAATACATTCTCTAACAGAGAAAGGGTCCCTCCGAAGCCAGTTACATGACTCCATTGTACCCATCTTAGCAAGAACACTGGTTTCCACATCACTGTTCATGTCCCACATTAGCAAAAGGTGATGGCCAACTCAGGAGAGTCATAAACATGTTTACTTTAGTACACAAAGTTAAGTCGCTCAGTCGTGTCTGACTCTTTGCTACCCCGTGGACTGTAGCCCACCAGGCTTCTCCATCCATGGGATTCTCCAGGCAAGAATACTGGAGTGGGTTGCCATTTCCTTCTCCAGGGGATCTTCCCGACCCAGGGATCGAACCCAGGTCTCCTACTTTGCAGGCAGACGCTTTAACCTCTGAGCCACCAGGGAAGCCTTAGTTCACAAAGATGGATGTAATGTGGATTTCACATTTTGGCCAGATCGCTGGCAGAGGAGTATATTCAACTATATGTAACTTCTTAGAAGTCAATGAAGTAGATTCAGCTGGCTCAACACAACCTTTTATCACAGACTGAATGATACGGCACCTGGTCTCTGTTTTGTACATAATGTAAAGATGACATGCAAAATTTAGGGTTGTCATCCCTTCCCCACCAAATTTCTTGGACTCTCCCTCGCATTCCATCCCCTTCTCCTCCTCCTCTCTTTTCCCTCTTCTTCGTTCTCTCGCCCCCTTTCTCCCTCTTCCGCAGGCCTTCTTTCCTTCCCTCCCTTCCTCCCCATCTCCTTCCTTTCATCCCTCTCTCCTCTCACCTTTCTTTCCCCCCATTTCTAGGTTTGCCTTTGTGTATTTCACCAATTACAAAAAATAAGTAGGGTAGAGGATGGAATTGTGTTGGGAAGAGAAAGTGTAATAAATTTACCTTATAGGAAAAACAACATTTCTTGGGAGAACAGTTTCAAATATTAGAAGGGAGTGACAGAAACTTGGAAGGGTTTCTAACATAATCGGATTTGTGCCACAGTAAAAAAGCATATAGAAAATAGTAATTATGAAACAAAACTGATTTATTATTAATAATTTGCCTGGCAGATTTTGTGGAGTCCTTGAGGTAAATGAATTAGGTACTTCTAATTCCACAAGGACTCCAGCTGTTTTTTGCAGCTGGCAGCAGGATGGCTGGGTCACTGACAGCCTACACGTTTAAGATGGGGTATTTTTCGTACCTCATTTGCTTTGGAATTTGGTTTTCCATTTTCCAGAGGTGACTAATCAGAGGTGGCCTTTTGCTTTAGGTCCATAGATTGATTAAGTATTTTGTTACATAATGTACACTTCTAAATAAAGCACAGACTTTTTCTTTAAATAATTTTTTAAAAGTTGGTGAAAAATTATAGTATCTAAGTAAAGCCCCCAAGTGTAAAGTCTGTTTTAACTGTTCTTTTATTTCAGCCTCTACTGCTTAAGGTTTTTTGCCTATCCTGGAAAATGTGTAAAGTCTTGGAATTCTAGACCTTATCTATCATTTTCATTGATGAATTACGCTTGAGGTAGGAGAAGGAATATTTTTCTGAGTAATAGAGAAGTGTTGGCCTTTAGTAGTTTCAGATGTCTTTTCAAAAAAGTAACATCTTGAGACTTCCCTGGTGGCCTGGTGGTTAAGAACCAGCCTTGCAGTGCAGAGGACGCAGGTTGGGGAACTAAGATCCCCCATGTCGTGGGCAGCTAAGCTTGCCAGCCACAGCTAGAGAGCCTCCACACCGCAACGAAAGACCCTATGCAACCAAATTAATAAATAAATATTAAAACAAATAATAAAAAGCCACAAAAGGGTAGTATCTCTTCTTAAGTGGGAAGTATATCAGTCTCAGCAAGGAAAAATAAATCAACTTACTGGTAGCTTTTTTTTTTTCCCCTTTCTCTCTTCTGCCTTTCAGAATCTTTGCCAAGAACTAGAAGCAAAGTTCTATGAAGGGACTTTTAATTGGGAAAGTGTCAAGCAGCATGATGCCGCCAGCCTGCTGAAGCTCTTTATCCGGGAGCTGCCCCAGCCACTGCTCAGTGTAGAATATCTCAAAGCTTTCCAGGCTGTCCAGAGTAAGTGCCACCCCTCTTTGAAGCAATCGTTGAGTCAGTGCCATCCATGTTAATTGCTTTAATGACATTTTGCTTTGTGAAGAATATAACCAGATATATTTGGGTAGACACACTGACTCATTGATGTCAGTGAGTAAAAAAATGCCACTCGTTTTCTTTTCCTTTATAAATATACATCTAGGAGTAAATAGATAACAGATCTATCCGTATCTCTTCAGGTGCGGATTAATTACGTGCCCTTTAAGCAATACAGTGTATGTATTTTATATTAAAAGCTGGAAACGTCACATTTATTTTTTAATAGAATGAATCACGTAAGCTCTCTGATACATTTTTCTTGCCAAGTGTTAAAAGCAACACTTACTGGAGAAGCTGTGGATTAACAGTTATCATAAAAGCACAAGGAGATGTGACAGAGTCTGTGATTATTTCCTGAAAAATTAGCTTCTGAAATTGTCATGCAGAAACATGGAGCAAATCATTTGACTGCTTCATTGGTCGGGGGGCAACAGATTTCTTATGTCTTTCCATTTTGTGGTCTTGGGCAGGCTCCAAATTAACGTCTTGAATAGTTCTCAATTCCTTTCCAGTGAACAGAGAGATCTGATGAGGTTCATGTACTGGCATAATTATCCCTTTTAGTCATAGAGACCATCAAAAAAGGGAAAATGCTGTCACCACATTCTAGTGACCAAGCCAGACTTTAAGTTCCAAATTGGGACACTTTTGAGAATGAAAGAGAAGCACTGTTAATGATTATGCTGCACTGACTGCAGTGTCAACCAGAACTTTTCCAGGCTGTTCTTTTTTTTAATTGAAGTATATTGGCATATAATATTATAGTAGTTTCACATGTACAATATTTGTTATTTGCATGCATTGCAAAGTGATCATCATAATGTCTACTTAACATCTGTAACCGTTCATAATTATAGAAAAATGTTTTCTTGTAATGAGAACTTTAAAGATCTACTCTTAGTAACTTTAAAGTATGTAATAGAGTAGTAGTAACTATAGTTGCCACGCATAGTCTGATGCATAGTCACTCAGTTGTGTCTTACTCTTTGCTACGCTATGGACTGTGGTCCACCAGACTCCTCTGTCCAAGGGATTCTCCAGGCAACAAGGAGTGGATTGCCATGCCCTCCTCCAGGGGCTCTTCCTGACCCAGGGAACAAACCCGTGTCTCCTGCGGCCCCTGCATCGGCCGGTGAATGCTTTTACCACTGAGCCACCTGGAAAGCCGTAGCTGCCATGCTTGCATTATTTCCCTGAGACTGACTTATTTTGTAATTGGAAGTTTGTACTTTTTGTCTGCCTTTAGCCATTTCCCCTCCTGACCCCAAAACCTATGGTGGTTCACATTGTTCCACTAACCTGTTCTCTGTATATATGTGAGCTGTTTTTGTTTTAGATTCTATATATAAGTGAGATCATAAGATATTTGTCTTTCTCCATCTTATTTCACTTAGCATAATGCAGTCAAGGTTCATCCATGTTGTTGAAAATGGCCAGATTTTTTTTATGACTGAATATTATTCCATTATGTTCCAAGCTATTCTTAAAGCATGTCGTATTGAGATGTTTCCCATGGCTTATCTCATTTAAGGATAGGGATATCATAAATGATATCACCATATCGTTTATTCAGAATTTTTAGGGAAGTATTGAAATTGTCATTTAAAATATTTTTTTAATGGTTAAGTTGTGCTATTTTGCATATATAGTCCTTAGATATGGATTGAAGGACCAAATTTATCCCCGAGAAGTAAAAGCAAGAATGATTCCAGATATCCACGAGTATTACTTATTGGGGTGGGGGTACTGAAAATAGGAAATATCAATAATAATAATGTACCTCTTCAACTCTCTCATTGCTGATTGGTTTTCTTATTCTTTCCACAAATATTTATCGAGCACTTTTTGTGTTCCAGGCTTTGTTTTACATATTCCTGTTGGAATTGATAGGCTTTTAACTATGGACATCACATAATTTGTTCACTCACCATGAAAAGAAGCTTCACCGTTACAGGTGCACTCTGACACTGTATTATAAAAGGTCCAATCTCCTCTGCTTTTTAATTGGGGAATAATTATCATGCAGAAGTTAAAATTATTTCCAAAGCACTGTTGTGTGTCTGCAAACATAAGGCTGCCGTCATACGCTCACAGTTGGAAGTGAGCATTCCGAGAAAGAGAAAGCTCTACTTTAACAGCTGCTTCTCCTGATCTCCCCCACACACACTCTCAACAAGGCTTACTGCTCACTCATTGTGTCTCACATTTCACAGTGATGTTTATGCCAAATAACTTTTTTCTTGCAAAACAGAAAAAGAAAGTAAAGAGAAGTATTTGGTAAAGGCAAGCATTCAGATGTATTTAATCTGTCTGCAGATCTTCCAACCAGAAAGCAACAACTACAGGCTTTGAACCTTCTTGTCATCCTCCTGCCTGATGCAAACAGAGACACACTCAAGGTCAGCTGGTTTCATTTACGCTAAATATCCCTCAGAACTACGAGTCATTTTTCATTATTTGTGGCAAAACAAAATAATGTTATTGTGGAAATGTTAGTAGTTGTCTATAAAGTGAAGACCTATTTTTAAGGAGAGATGATGAAAGTCGTTAACTCTTTATTAATTTATTACCCAGGTTAGTCATGTTAATAGTATCATTAGGTTTTTTAAATTTTTTTGGTCTTTTTTTCAACTGTAACATTTCTTCTACAGGTGATTGAGGTTCATTTGTTAATAAAAACATGAATGTATTTTTTTTTCTATTATTCCTGTATTTTCCAGTTTTATTTAGTGAGCATGTACTAGTAAGGTAAAAATTGAATGTTTAAAAAGGAACTCCTAAAGTTCACCAAATATAGCCCATTGCTGCCTAAAGATGTTACATGTGTTTGTAGTTCCAAGCAGTAGAGTTTGAAATAAGTCATAATGATGAACTTGAAATGTTTGATTAGTCAAAAGATACACCAACTCAAGTTCTAGTCATTTCTCTAAGGGCTTACCCTGAGTTTCTGATCTATATCATCATTTCACAGTGATTTGGTCTGATAGTCATATGATTAAATACCATTTATTATGTATCATCAGAGGCTTTCATAATAATCAGTGGATTGTTCCACATTGATTAGTTTTCCTTAATGGCAAAAAATTTTAGAGTAGTTAAAAAAGGTTTAATTATAAACTCTTAGAAAAAAATTTTTTAATATAATTTAGAAAGCACATCTACCTTATGTTTTACTGTTACCTTAAAAAGTAACAGTTTTTTTATACAAGTAAAAGTTTTTTTTATACAAGTAAGGGTGCAGCCCTTGCCCATTTACCCCCTATAGTTCCTTATATTTAAAATGAAAAAGAATCACGTCAAAAAATTTCCTGTCGAGAAAACAAAACCACCAGTTGGTAAACCTTGGAAATGTTTTTCTGTACCTCATTAAGACTCCTTGAACTGAAACCAGGTGAGCAAATTCCCTGCCCTTGGAATAAATGTCAATACTCAACTTTTCTGCCTGAAGCAGTTGATGAGGATTGCTGGAATAAAACGTTACATCGCCGCAAGAGAACTTCCAATGAGTTGTTCTCTTTACTAAGTCAGAAAATAATCTTTCGCTTCACTGATTAACTTTGTGAGTAGCTGAGAATAGGTTTGGTTTGGTTTTGGAGACAGAGGCCAGCTCCAGGAAGGGTTGTATTCAAGCATCATGTGACCAAGGCTGCTGTGTACGGGTGGGTAGACTGTGGCTAAAATGGGGACGTCGGGTCCAGGACGAGGTGGGGACTGATTTTCAGTCTGTGCTCTGCTTGTCAGCCATGCCTTGTCATAGTTCATCAACTACCCAGAAAGAGGAATTTAGTCCATCTTTTTTCTGATTCACATAAAGGTGCCTATCTGTGTGATGGCCCTGTGAACGGCCAGTATAAAATGGAAATAGAAAGACACATGAGGTACTTAAAATATGCCTACTTTCAAAAGAGTTCAACTAGCAGTGGAGGAAACACTTATTCCAATATGGTTACTATTGGGCAAGGTTGGCCCAGAACTCATTCTTGGATTTTGCCTTTAAACCCCAGGCACATTCTTTTAAGACAAAATCTGTTTAAGAGTGTTTTTTTTGTTTTTTTTTCTTTTTTTTTTTTTTCAATTTTAGTTTTACTTTTAGGACATAAAGTTACTGGAGTACAATTGTATAAGTAAGTGGGAAATACTTTCTTGGGGTAAAAAATTGGAAATTGCCAAACAGTTTTACTAATTTACTTAAGCTTTAGTAGTTTAATTAGCCAGATCTGATAAAGGTTTCAACAACATGTCTAATACCAGAAATGTTGAAACAAGTATAGCATGCATACAAAAGAATAAACCATTTAAATGTAGTTCTCTAAAAGAGAAGGGAAACTTCATCACAAGATGATTTCAGGAAGCTTAATGCAAACTTCCTCAATTTTTCCAATTTTGCCACTCTTTCTATTGCCATTTGGAGGGATAGGATCATATACATGACTTGTATAGCCAATTTGTACAGCACATCTAAGGGTTTGGAGGGACCATATTAAACCCTATATCCTAGTTTAAATCTAAGACAACAGATGTCTTTAGGGAACTTGTTGACCAGGATTTTTTTTTTAACCTTGAATTATGTGCATTTGGACTAGTGATCAAACCTACCTTTGACTTGGAGGAATAACAAAGACTAATGTTAACAGTGGGGAATCCATGTTAATGTTATTATTGACAAGCATTTATCTTTTTTGTAGTTTCAGCAAATTCATTGTATATATTTTGTTGCTTAATCTTGGCAGGCTAGGAAATTAGTATTCCCATTTTATGAATAAGAAGACTTTAAGGAACGGGATGTCAAAAGGTTTACCCTAAGATCACACAGAGCTGATTAGTAACTAACTGTACTGAGACTCAAACTGAGTTTTCAGAGAGTGGGCCCAGTGACATTTATATAACACCAGACTGGTGATAGATACTTTTTTTTTTCGGCTGTACTCTGCCACATGTGGGATCTTAGTTCTCTGACTAGGGATCGAACCTATACCCCCTGCATTGGAAGTGTGGAGTCTTAAACACTGGACCCAGGGAAGTCCTGGTGATAGATACTTTTAAGAAAAGGGAGCTCTTATAGATCAGATATAGTGACAATACATCCGAAGATGACGTTCTTTCAGCAAAGCCTAGGCTAACATTTTATTAATTTTATGTCTATACACATAACATTCTAATATCCTGATAGTAGTATTTTGATTAACTTTATTGCATTATGCACACTACCTTTAAGTGGTTTATTACCTAAACTCTGTAATTTATGCTTGTAAAGTAAGACACTGTTCCCTGAATAATTATTCTGGTCTCTGGAACAAAATTAAATACTTTTTCCAAACCTTACCAATTAATCTTTTGTCCTCATTTGAGACGGTATTGTTTCTACATAAGCTTATTCTTGGATTACAGTTTAACTTTCTGAGCACTGGATCAAAAATTAGATACATGAATCTCATTGTTAGATAGTAAGGCTATGACTTTAGTTTGTTTCAAACTTTGAGGGTCTATATAACAGCTAAACTGGATTCAAGATCAAGCTTTTAGAGCTTATAGGAATTTTTTTTCCCTAAAAATTTTGTGAGAGAAGAACAGTTTTTTTTTGTTGTTGTTGTTTTTCCATTTTGGCATAGTTTATTTGGCCTTTTTTACGTAGGAATTTTAGGCTAAATATGAAAACATGCTTCTTTTAATAGTTAAGAGTTCAGAAACAAAGCCAATAGATAGGTAATTAAGTTACTTCGCCCCCATTTGCTCACTCTATGACATCGCGTAAATTACATCCATTCTCTTAGATTCTGTTTTCTCATCTGTATGATGGAAGTCGTTACAGCTTCGATTTCCAGTCAGGATTAAGTGAAATGATGTCTACGAAGTTCTTGAAACAATGCCTTGCTCATAGATATCATTGACTATCTGTGCAGTTATTGTTGTTAATGGTTTAGACCAAAACTGATGTGCAGAAGAAGAACTGGAAGCTTTCTGTCCTGGCAGAAGGGTGGTCTAAGCTGCCTGTGGTTGTTGTGTAGGAGGGGCTTAGAGGAGACTTAAGTATTGGCGATAGAGATGGGAAGTGGGTGGCATCAAACTGAGCATAAACTAGCTTGGTCTAGTGAAAAGCTTCTTTTCATTTTTTTTTTTTTTTTAATTCTCTTCTTTTTGTCTCTAGCTATTCCCCTTCCTCCCCATCAGAGTAGATTTCATGTCAGCCAGCTACTGAATCCCTTAAAACAAATGCAACTGAGATTGAATGAATCCTTTTAAGGTTTTTCTTTTCTTTTTTTAAAATTTTAATTCCTAAAGTACAGCACTTCCTGCAAAGTGAATATCTGTTTGATATTTTAACTATTTTTCAGTGCTCCATGGCTTGGTAGGCACGCAGTTTGATGCTTCTCCATTCCTCTCTCCACTGGCAGCTCAAATGTGTGTCTCTTGCATCATTCCCCAGGGCCGTAGTCCTTAGCAGACACACAGCTCCACCTCAGGGTGTGTTAACCAATGGAGCAGCTTTGAGGACAGGGCCCGCTGGATGTGGCCAGCTGACTGTGGTTATGTTCAACTTAGTTATTTTCTTTTAAGTAAATAAAAATCTCATGTGCTACAGTGCTTTAATCTCTTATCTTCATGTATGACACAGATCTCAAAGAGCCATTTCTGTTTCAGGCCCTGCTTGAATTTCTCCAAAGAGTCATAGACAATAAAGAGAAAAATAAGATGACAGTCATGAATGTCGCAATGGTCATGGCCCCAAATCTCTTCATGTATCACACATTGGGTTTGAAGTCTGGTGAACAGCGAGAATTTGTAATGGCAGCCGGGATAGCTAATATCATGCACTTACTGATTAGGTATCAAAAACTCCTGTGGACAGTAAGTATATATTTTCAAGCTCTGTTAATGTGATAATATCTAGATCTTGAAGTCTTTATTATTTTTATATTGTTATAGTCTCTGCAAAAAAGTAACCAATATAGGTGATTTCAAATGCAGTTAAAAAAAACTAATGTTTTAAATCTCATTTCTTAAAATGCCAACATGATTTTATTGTTTCAATTTGGTAACTTCTAAAATATATTATTTTTGCTAATGGAATTTCTGAGGATTATTTTTTCCTGGATTATTGTTAGGCATCCATCAGCTCTTGGGGAGTTTTTCTTTCTCTTCTGACAGGAGAGGCTAGCTGGTTAGCTTTTAGAAGAGCTCTATAGGTTAAAGAGGCGAGGTTATAGATAGGGAAACCCTAAAGGGGCCAGCCATTGAGGTGGTGACCCCTAATGCCAGTTACCTCAGGCATTCCCTTCTCCAGGGGTCTCCCCAACCCAGGAGCCGAACCCCGGTCTCCTGCACTGCAGGTAGATTCTTTACCATCTGAGCCAGCAGGGAAGCCCCCACACAAAGGGGCCAACTGTTGAGGTCAGTTACCTCAGGCAGTCTCCAGTCTTGGCATAGGAAATGGCCACTATGTCCTTGAACTTCACCGAGCCTCTCTTTGAACCTTACACAGTGGGTGGTAACTTGTATCACCTGAAGCCTCTGAACGCATGGTGAGTAATATGATCCATTTTTTCCCCACAGATTTAATGAATTGCATAGTCTTATCAAATAGATAAAACTTTTACTTCTCTCCAAATATAAGAAATAAAGATAATTATTTCAATAGTTGAAAATGTTGCTACTTCTTTTTCCTCCCCAAACTTGATTTCATTTCTTCATAGATTCCCAAGTTTATTGTCAACCAAGTGAGGAAGCAAAACACTGAAAATCAAAGAAAAGATAAAAAAGCCATGAAGAAATTGCTGAAGAAAATGGCTTATGATCGAGAAAAATATGAAAAGCAAGATAAGAGTGCAAATGATGTAAGAAACAATTTGAAGATATATGTATTTATGCAGATTGCAGTACTGTTTTTAATATCATGTATACATCAAAGAGTTTAAAATGTTTTATAGTATGACTTTCTACACACTTGCTAAGCTCTGGTACTGTTTATACGTTAAAGGCGTTAATAAGGGTTAACTATGCTCATTAGTATTAATAATAAGTAGGGATAGTTGCACAGGTCTTGGTCGCTCAGCCTGTGAGTTTGTTGATAAAGAACAAAGGAAAATAACAAGAAAGGAATGTCTCATCACACACTCACCCTCACTCACCCACGTGTACACACACAGATGACATGGAGATAGCAGTTGTCCACCAGTTGTAATGTTTAGTGGCTAAAGAGTCTCTTGTGTGAACCACTGATCTTTTCTTCACTTTTCTTATCTTGTAAAATGGGGAAAAATAACTAACCCTGAAAAACAAATAGGTAAGTATTAGTGTTGTGCCTAAAATCCTCCCTGGACTTCAGTGAGTCTTCAAAGGGTCTTAATGGGGTCATAAGAATTTGGAAAGAGTTACGTTGGAACACAGAAAATTAAAATATTTTTAAAAGGGATATCTAAATATCAGTAATCATAAACTTCTGTAAGAATATCTTAAGAACTGGGCTAAAATAATGAAATGTCCATGAAAACACATTTAGAAGTGAGTTATGAAAGCTCTAACTTAAGAACATGAAAAGCAAGGGTTTCTATTGTTCTATTTATGGTGAAGACACCCTTCCACCACCAGCCCCACCATTGAGGTTCCTCAGTTACATGCTGACATCTTGTGGAATAATGTGGAAATGCACTTACCAGCCTTTGTCTGATTTTCCTGCTTTGGCCTACTTAGGGATCCAGTAATCACACAAAAAAATGTTTTTTCTCCTTTATTGATTTATAGCTCTCATTCTTAAAAAATAGCATTTTATTGACATTAAACTTTTTTGGGTAAATTTGTAGTATCTTAAAAATGTAAAATTTAATAAATGGGAGTTGTACATAGTGTGGTATTTTTTGAGAAATGATACAGGTTAGAAAGGATTTTTAAGATATCATTCTTGTTTAACTTAGAATGCTTTGTTACTTCTAAGGACATCATGAGTACGTGAATTTTTTTTTTGTGGTCTTGCTTATTCACATTAATTTAGGTGACTTTATACTCTTGTTTTACTAATATTTAATGAGACAGTTACAATGTCATACTCTGAGGAGCAGTTTAAGAAAACTGTTGTGCTGTACCTTTTTAATAAGTCTTTTAGACAGAAATTAAAATGTTAATTTTTTGGAGATGAAATATTTAAATGATTTGGTCATTTATAGAAAAATAGCATTGGATTTCTTTTAGTGTGAAGTGTGAAAGTGTTAGTCACTCAGTCATGTCCAACTCTTTGAGATCCCATGGATTATAGCCTGCCAGGCTCCTCTGTCCATGGAATTCTCCAGGCAAGAATACTGAAGTGGGTAACCGTTCCTTCTCCAGGAGATCTTCCCAACCCAGGGATCGAACCTGGGTCTCCTGCATTGTAGGCAGATTCTTTTCTGGCTGAGCCACCAGGGAACACCTTTGGGTTAAATAGATAAGAGCTGGTCTGGGAATTGTGTCTGTACTAGTTAAAAGCTATATTGTCAGTTTAAGGCATGGGATTAAGCCTGGATTTAACTCTCAGTTAAATCATGCATTAGCTGTCACTTAATCTTTGAGTTTTGATTTTGATTTTCTCTTTTGAGATTCAGCAATTCTTCTGACAAAATACTAGTAAATGCTTCCTTGGTGCCAAGTCCCCACTCCCTGTTAGGTCTTCATGGGGAGATGGGGCTGGTGCTCTCCCACAGAAAGCAAGGATGCAGGAGGGTGGAGCTCAGAGATGCTAGAACTGTGTGATGGAGCCTGACCAGAGGACTCTGGGCCACAAGCAGGAAGTGGACATCAGAGAGGCAGAGTGGTCATCCATGGGTGATTGTGGCCCACAGTGGAGGTCATTTAGCTTGTCGTTTTGGTTGAAACAATTTCATCAATTGCCAGAATTTTTTTTTTCAAGCTACTATCATTTTATTAAGGAGAAAAAATATTGGGCAACAATTACAGAACAACAAAGTACAAGATAATGTCAAGTACTGTGGTTATGTGGTGAGTCACCAATTAGTTTTCTACCTAAGTCCCATCAGTTGCCAGCATTTTAAAACATTTTAACCTTAAAGTCTGGACATCCATCTTAACTGGACATATTGGAAGTGGGAGTACCCTCACGTTTCCTTGCCCTAGGGGGAATCTGTTTCCAGCAGAGTAGCAATTGCCTGGATCTGAGTAGCAGCTATTCACTTGGGTGGAACATGTGTATGTTGGTCACTCAGTCATGTTCGACTCTTTAAAACCCCATGGACTGGAGCCTGCCAGGCTCCTCTATCCATGGAATTCTCCGGGCAAGAATACTGGAGTGAGTAGCCATTCTCTTCTCCAGGGGATCTTCCCAACCCAGGGACCTAACCTGGGTCTTATGCATTGCAGGCAGATTCTTTACCATCTGAGACACCAGGAACACAGGCCATCTATGTTTCCATAAACTATCCCCCCTTGCCCACTCCAGATTTTTCATGTTGGTTTGTGTTTCTTGACTCTCCACCCAAATCATTTGAATGAAACTGCCTGAGATGTTTTATTTGTTAAACAGTTCTTGGATGCGTGCCTGTTATGTGCCAGACACTGTTCTAGGCACTCAAAATACATTCTATGAACAAAACAGATAAAGCTTGCTGCTCTTATACAGCTTAAATTTTAAAATTAAAATAAAATTAATACATTATATAGTATGTTAGTATGTGGTTGCTGCTGCTGCTAAGTCACTTCAGTTGTGTCCGACTCTGTGTGACTCCATAGACGGCAGCCCACCAAGCTCCCCCGTCCCTGGGATTCTCCAGGCAAGAACACTGGAGTGGGTTGCCATTTCCTTCTCCAATGCATGAAAGTGAAAAGTGAAAGCGAAGTTGCTCAGTCGTGTCTGACTCTTCGAGACCCCATGGACTGCAGCCTACCAGACTCCTCCGTCCATGGGATTTTCCAGGCAAGAGTACTGGAGTGGGGTGCCATTGCCTTCTCCGATTATGTGGTTAAATGCACCTAAAATAATAATAAAAATAGTAGGGCAGAAAAAGAGGAATCGGGAGAGGGGAGTGTCTTGCAGTGTTAAGTTGGGTGGTCTGGGGATGATGTGCAGGAGGGCAGGGAACTAAGCTGGGTCTGTATTTTAGGCAGCACTTTCCAGGTGGAGGGAATAGACTGCACGAAAGCCTTAAGGCACTTGGGGACTGGCAAGAAGTGATTGTGATTGGAGTGGAGCCAGCAAGGAGGACAATGTATGTAATGAAGTCAGTGGGACAGTGGGACCAGATTATGCAGGGCCTTGTAGGCCATTGTTAGGAATCTGGGTTTGCCCTGGGTGAAGCACGATCATTTCAGGCTTTTGAAGAAAGGCTTGAAAATCTATATTTTAAAATGATCCCTTGGTCTGTTGTTTTGAAAACAGACTCTAGGAGAGTGAAGATAGAATAGGGAGACCTTCTAAGAGGTTCATGTCATAATCTGAGTGACAGACCAGGAGATTGAGGGGTGGTAAAATTCTGGATATATTTTGAAGTTAGACCATTGGGATTTTTATTTAATTTTTTTTTTTCCTTTTTTTGGCCACACCACACATCATGCAGGACCTTAGTTCCTTAACCAAAGATCAAACCTATGTGCCTTGCCGTAGAAGCGCAGAGTCCTAACCACTGACTGCCAGGGAGTCCTGCCATTGGGATCTCTTGATGCTGAAATGAGTTGTAAAAAAAAAAAGAAAGAAAAAAGTCCAGAATGATTCAGAAGTTTTTGGCCTAAGAAATTGAAGAATGGGATTGACACTTAGGGAAGATCACAATTTCAATTTAGGGTCTGTTGAGTAGAAGGTGCGTGTTGGATATCTAAGTGAGGATGACTGAAGGTGTTTGGAGGGAAAATTAAGTCATCCTGGCCAGTAAGGTGCATGGAGGGCAGGGACAGAAAGAAGGCGGAAATGGGGCTCCAGGGGGAGCCAGGCTTCTATTGTGTATATGGTGGGGAACTGCTGAAAGTTGTGACCACCCCCCCAGGAGGTAACATGATTGTATTTGCATTTTAGAGCAGTTGTTATGCTTGGCAGGTGAAGGATATTGTGAGAAAAGGTTAGGTAGGAGATGTCAGCTAAGTTCATTGTTAATTGGAGTATATATAAATAAATTGGTCAAATCTCTCTGGAGAGCATGTGTCAAAATCCTCAAAATCATGCAAATAATTATGCTTAAGTTCATTGCCGTTTTCTTTGTATGGGTCAAAATTAGAAATAATCCAAAAGGAGACAGGTGGTCAGTTAAATATGTTATGACGTATCTATCTAATGAAATACCATGAACGTGGAAAAGTGTGTATATGACATTGGAAGATATTTGTAATATGTTGAAGGAAGAAATTACAAATCAGTGAGTTGTTTATTGCTATATTTGTAAGGGATAATAATTATCCTTATTTTGAATGCTTATCAGAGGTCAGGTATGCTGCTAAACATGTTACCCACATTTTGTTTAGTATTCCTTGCAGTTTGCTACTGCTGTTTAGTTGGAGTTTACTCTTAAAATAGTCTCTTTTTTTTTTTTTTTTTACAGATCAGGAAAGTGAGGCTTAGCAATCGTAAATAATTTACTTAAGGTTATCTAGATAGGAAGTTGTGGAGCTGGAATTTGAAACCAAGTCTATAGGACTTTAAATCCAGGTCTCTTTACTGTTAGCCTGTCTCACCCACAGAGCACAGAAAAATTCTGAGAAGGATATATATATATATATGTATGTATGTGTATATGTATGTATCCCAAATCCTGGGCTTAGGTGTAGTAATAAAATGAACATGTTTTACTGCCATTATTACATATGTTTAATATATACCTTTAAAAACAGGCTTGGGCTGAGCTAAGCCCCAGCTTTGGGAATGAAAAGAGTGTTGACTGTGAGCCTGTAAGACCCTTATCAGTGAGATGGTAAAACTGATTGGATGTGAGGAATGTAGAAGAAGAAGGAATCTAGAATGACTTGCTGATTTTACCTTGGGAGACTTTGTCATCAAGATAAAACATCCGACAAAAGGAAGAGACTTCGGGGTAGTCCGTTTTTGGCATTTGGGGTTGACATGCCTATGTAAAAGTTGTCTACATGGACCTGAAGCTCAGGGGGGTGGACAGAGCTGGAGGCATGCATTTGGGACCAACACAGAGACTGTACTTGAAGCCATAGAGTGATTCTTTTTACACAAGTGGGTACATGGGGTAAGAAATGAAAAAGAAAAAAAAAAAAAGCAAAAATGCAAATATTTAAATAGTGGGCCATGGAAAAGGAACTGGTAGAAGAGGCCAGGAAGTAATAGGAAGGAACAGAAAGTTGAAGATTGTGTTGTAGCTGCCCTGGGGAGAAGAGTAGGGTAATGGAGTTTGGTCCTAGTACCAAATGCTACAGAGAGGTTGAGTAAAGTTGGATAAGAGATCCTCTGGATTTTGCATTTGAAAGGTTAGTTGTGACTTTTCCCCAATGAGAATTCATCAAGCTAATATTTTTTTTTAACGCCCTCTGAATGCTAACTGTATATAACAAGGTATTCCTGTTATTAAGACATGCTGGACTAGGTGGATTAATAGTTTAAACCAGAATGTAAGGGACACACTCAATCTATTTAACAAGCAATGTTTATAATGGCTGCAGCATAGTAATTGTTTGATACAAATGTGAATTTCCAAGTACTAATGAGACTTATCTATTAATTACAACAGGAGGAAACACTTGGTGAAAAATAACGTAATTATCAACCACTTGAAAAGAACCATTTTCTGATTACCTTCAACTTGAGTTAGGATTGATATCATACACACACACACAGAGACACGCACACGCACATATATATATAAACACGCTGCATCAAACACCAGAGGTCATATGTCTTGATATAGCCCTAGCTTTGCCATTAATGAGATGTTAATGGCAAATCACTTTCTCTCTCTCTGGGTCTCAATTTCTTCTATAAAATGAGAGTAAGAACAGCTTAATGGTGCTTAGCCAGAAGTATGCAGTAGGGGCCTCTGTAGGATTTTTTTTTTTTTAAGTAAATAGCAAAAAATAATGACTAGGCCACTTCCTGTACCCTGTGAATCAGAATCTCTCAGCACAGGGCATACACATGTGTCTTATATTAAAAACTGTCAGGGTAATTTTCCCCCATTTGGTGTACATGTGTTTGTGTGCATATAAATTTAATTTTATTATGGAATTTCTCTAACATACACAAAAATAGAATAGTATGTGAACTTCCATAAACCTATTACCAACCATCAAACACATTTTTATATCTTGTTTCATCTTGTCTTCCACACCATTTTTCCTTTTAGTATTTTTAGGGAAATCATAGAGCTTTCATCATTTCACCTATAATTACCTCATTTTGCATCTCTGTTTAAAAAGGATCTTGGGCAGCTTTGATGAGCATTTGGTTATGAACTGCTGAATCACACAGGCTTCAAGTCCATTGTGGACTTAGATCTGTGTGATTTTTCTTCTATCAGTCCAGTATACCTCTAAAAGTAAAAGGAAACTGCATTTATGAGAGAGCATGAGCAGAGAGCAGGGCTCTGTGAGGTTCTGTGAAATAAGGCAAGCTGCTCATTCCATCTGCCATCATTATAGAGGAAACAAACATTTTCTTCCCTGAGGTTGAATTTCAGTGTTAACTCAGGATGATCTGCTGGTCACACCCTTAATGAACAGTTGAGGAACTTGAGCTTTAGAGAGTTTACATGACTTGCTAAAAGTTCCAAAATGATCTTGTGACATTTTTGGGGTTTTGGACATGAAAAAGAAATCTGGTACTCTCATCTTCTGCCATTTCAGAAGAATCCTGGAGTTGGCAGCAGTGTGGTGTAGACTCTGGGTCATTTGTGGCTGAGGTTGTGTGTCTAGTCACAACTCTGTTTAGAATCCCATCTGTGGTTTCTCGTAACAGCTCAGACCCAGAGCATTGTCACAGGTATTGTTTCAAGCATCTGCTTTGGGTCTAGAAATAGTGTCTGGCTCTACTTGGGGACACATATGGAAAATCAAATCACAATATCAAGCATAAAATCTTATTTCTTTCAGATGTTCTCTAATTGTTTATAGTGCCTAAAAAATACCATATTAAAAGTAAAAAATATCAGAATTTATTTCATTGTCAATTAAGTGCTTATTAATGATAAAACTTATTTCAGACCTTTAAAATTCTCTGTGTCTGTAAGGTGGATAAAAATTTAAGCATTTGGGTTACAAAAGCACAATTAAAATCAAACAGTTCAAGATAACAGAGAATGATTTTTGTATCTGCACCTCCAAACAAACTAAAGTGATGAACATGCCATTTTAGTTGAAGATACCCTGCTAAAGTGTCCTTGTTAAATTTTCCAAAATACGTATTGTATTTGGCTTTTTTTTTGAGAAAGCTGTATTTCCAGTTTGCCCCTTTGAAGACAGAGGTGTGGTTTTTTGTTTGTTTGTTTGTTTGTTTGTTTTTGGGTGGGGGGTAGTATTAAAAGATGTCAGCTTTACATTTAAGTTATCTTTTAATTTAAAAAAGGAAATCAAAGTTTCTTCTAAGGGTCTGACATTAAATTTCTAATCTCTAGGGTATAAAAATATAAGCAACAGAGTATTTGTCTGCACCTTTTGAAAAAAATGATAAAATCATTGTTTATTTTATCAAATAGTAAGAAATAAGATCCTGTTTTTAAAAATATACTTGACTTCAATATGTAGAACATGTGAGGACCATATGAGATTATTTTCTCTATTTTAACAGTCTTTGCATACGTAAGAAATTAACTAGCATTTTGTAAGTTGTGAAATCCTTTGTGACTAATTTTTAATCACGTTAGTCAAATAATGCTCTTTCCCAGTCTTTTTGTACATTATAAAACTTCAGCTCACAAGCACACCAAAAGAATTCTAAGAAGAGACAGAGTCAGCTGCTGCTGCTGCTAAGTCGCTTGAGTCATGTCCAACTCTGTGCGACCCCAGAGACAGCAGCCCACCAGGCTCCCCTGTCCCTGGGATTCTTCAGGCAATAACACTGGAGTGGGTTGCCATTTCCTTCTCCAATGCAGGAAAGTGAAAAGTGAAAGTGAAGTCGCTCAGTCTTGTCGGACTCTTCGAGACCCAGTGGACTGCAGCCTACCAGGCTCCTCTGTCCATGGGATTCTCTAGGCAAGAGTACTGGAGTGGGTTGCCATTGCCTTCTCCTGTCAACAGGCATGTTGTGTCTATTCAAAGCTTGGCAGCTCAGTGTAATTAGTGTACTAACATCATTAGTATTTGACACACCATGATTTTGGAGCTTGATAGTAATTGTCATACACTATTTAAATGAGAACTTTGACATCATTTACTGTTTGTCATCTTTAGTAAATACCATTTTTCTATCCTTGTCAAGATACCAGGGAAAACTTTCCAGAAACAACTTTCAAATGCTTCATCTTTAACTATGACATGTATCAGTTAAGCTAATTTTTCCTCCAACAGTAAAGAGCAGAATAGATTCAAATTGAGTGAGGCTCACAGTCTTTTTATTGTAGTGTAGTGAGAATTTGGATGAGATGTATTACCATGGAAATAAACACTCTTTGAGAATTCCCTCTCTCTTCCTCCCCATGAACACACACACATACACACACACACACAGAGGGAAAGTGTAGGAAATGTTTAATTTCATAGCCGTAAGCAACCTAAACACAAGCTGCTCCCCATATACTGGCAAAAGCCAAAATACAGCAATTACCTGACTTTTCACATACACTTGAGAACTCTCAAGTGCCTTCAGATGCTGGTACCTGGGCCTCTTCCTTCTAAACTAACAATCAAAGAGAGTCTGGATGCCCATGAGAGGTGCGGTGCTGTCTATTGGGTACAACTCCTCACACCATCCTGATCTCACTGTTGTGTTTTGCAAGAAAGCTTGGCCATACTCTCCACAGTATGATCCCCGAACTCATTTGGGAAGTGTAGCCATGGTCCTATTATTAGGGGTCTTCAGCTGTTCATGAGATGCCTTGAGGGGAAAGTGACTGCATCCTCTGTTCTCTTTCCCTCCCTGTCTTTTCTCAGTAGCAAGGGGAATAGTAGTATCATATGGTAGATAGAGGCAACTTAACTTTTTTATTTTAGACAATATTCCTAAGACTATGTTTTGCTAGTAAGGAAAGTGCTCATTGCTATAGTTTTATTCTGGAGAAATTTTACTTTTATTAGCATATGATTTTGAGTGAGACTTTTTCTATACTATGTGCATGCAGGATCTTAATTTCCTGACATGGGATCAAACCCATGCTCCCTGAATTGAGAGCATAGAGTTTTAAGCACTGGCCCCACAAGGGAAGTCCCTAGTGAAAAATATTTTTGAGTGACTCATTTAATCAATAAACATTGAAAGATGGCTACAGATGTGACTCAGATATGTGGCAGGTAACTAGAATGCAAGTGTCATAAATTAGGATCTACATTATAAAAGAGATTCAGTGGGAATTTCAATGGAAAGAGGAATTTCCTTTTGATTCTGTTAAGTCAGAAACCATCTATGGAGTGTTCCACGGGGTTTGAGGTACGTGAGCTTGGCCTTGAAAAATGGATGGATACCAGGGAATATTTCAGAAGGGGAGGAAAATGTACATAAATACAGGAAAGCGTGGGTATTTTCAGCAAATTTTGACTGTCATTTTTTTATCCAAAGAATGGAATGTGCCACAAGGAATAGTGGGGAGAGGCAGGGAGCAGAGGAAGGTTGCTATATGCCTGAACTCTCTATAGCAAATTTATTATTTTTCTGGGTCATTTTGATTTTATAACTCATTTATTGTAGGACCTTCTATATTTAAAAACTTAATCATATCATCTTACTTCACTTTAAATGTCAGTATAGGTTTTCCTGCCCTTTTTGATAATCTAGGATTGTAGAAGATATAATTATGGAAATAATTTCTATGACTATGACTTTCACCAAAGAAACCCTCTTTGTCAGGATAGTTGGCACTATGACTTTAGCAGAATTTCCTAACTTTTAAATCAGGGTAAACTGGATGCTGATCTGCAAACCCGAACCTGCTATTTAGGACCCTCCTATAGTATGGTAATAATAGACTAACAGAAACCAAAATACCAATATTTTTTTCACTGAGTAGACAAGGTAGATTGGATTTTATGAACACAGACTCAGTACTGTTGCTATTACAATTATCACTCCAACATTCAAGTTATCAGGCCAAGCTTATTGTTTGTCACGTCCTATGAGGAAACAGCTGAGGCCAGGCCAGCAGGCAGAATCACCATAGCAGGATAGAAGCTAGAGATGAACCCCAAGGGAGAAGTGTATATAGCATAATCCTTGAGTTACAAGGTGCTTCATTGATTGAATAACTGCTTTGGAAAAGGATGACAACAGTAGCACATGAAATGCCCCAGTCATTGTAAGAACCTGCTCATTTTCCAAAATATTACAGATGAAAATGTGTCTTAGAATCAAGGAAAACAGCAAATTAGCCTTGTAAGTTAGAGGTGAGGTGGAGGTCAGAGACTAGGCTAAACTACAAGCCTCAGAAGCTGGAAGTCAAGAAACCAAGGCAAGGGTCCAGGCTGGATGGGAGAAATTGAGCAGGAGTTGAGGGGTCAGGGCACAGGCTAGGATCAGGGATGCATTGAGCACAGTATCCCCAGGGAGAGGACTCAGGCCAGGGTGCTAGGAATGCAGTCCATCCCCAGGTGGATGGCCAGTGGGCAGCCCCACGTGATTTGTCTTTGTGTGGCTTGGAGGGGCATGCCCCCTATAGGGCTTCACTGAGTGGTCAGATGAGGGCGCAGGCTGTCTCTACAGGTGAAGTAGGTGTTTGGGATTCGTCTGGGGGAGCAATACCATTGTCGTCATACACAGCCCTTTGCCCCTTTGATAGTCCTGTGCGGTGAAGTAGGTGTTTGGGATTCGTCTGGGGGAACAATACCATTGTCGTCATACACAGCCCTTTGCCCCTTTGATAGTCCTGTGCGGTGAAGTAGGTGTTTGGGATTCGTCTGGGGGAACAATACCATTGTCGTCATACACAGCCCTTTGCCCCTTTGATAGTCCTGTGTGCGGTGAAGTAGGTGTTTGGGATTCGTCTGGGGGAACAATACCATTGTCGTCATACACAGCCCTTTGCCCCTTTGATAGTCCTGTGCAGTATCACTTTTCTTTGTTATTCCCATACTACATTTCAGATGTCACTGAGAAGCAATCTTATATCTTTTGAGGACACCTATTTTTTTTATGCAACCTGATCTAAAAATGATCTTATTTTTGTTACATGTTGAAAAGCATCACATTAATTCCATGTATGGTATATTTATACTTTATTAAAAAAAATTCAACACCATATACATTAAAAAATGATGCTGTGAGCACAAAAATTATTATGCACCAAAGGACTTGTGTCTTATTTCTTTACTGGCTAAGTAAATAAATTTGCTAAACATCAGTAGTACAGTGCGGTACTCAGTAGATGCTTAGTACATTCTGGTTGAATTAAACAGGGTATTTGTAGTGTTTAAAGCGTTATGTTTAAACATAATTTGTGCATGCTGTCTGGTCTAAGGTCTGTTCAAGAGCATATGGTTATAAATAATAAGTTAGTATTTATTTTAGCAGAACCATTAGGACTTAATTAAGTCTAATATTTTGAATGCCATAGTTGATGTTTTGATATTATAATCCTCAAAATCTTTCTTTGATAGCCTCCCAAATACATAAAATGTTCTTAACATCTGTGGGCACAGGATTTAGAATGAGTCATCTCAGGTTCAAAGTGTGCAGTCCCAGTGTGTGCTTATCAACCGAGTGAGGTACTGACACAATACAAATGTATTGGAAAAGTATGCTTCATTTATTTTAATACTCTCAGGGACAAAATTTTTGTGAAGTTTTGTGAATGTGCAGGAAGATTTTTTTTTTTAAATGCATACATTGCAATAGCCCGCAAAGTAACTTCATTCTGATTCAATTTCATAAATTGCTACATGAAGAAGCACCCTCCAGTAGATAATACTCAGAAATCAGCACTTAATATGGCAGTAATGGTTATTGCTGTCATTCTTTACATCTTTAAAAATAATTAAGCATTACTGCACAGGCATTATAAAGTTCCCCTATCACCATTAAGAGGATATTTGAGGTTTGATGTAATTTAGTAAATTACATTATACAGTAGTTAAGGTTTTTATGTAGTGAAGTAAAATGCATAGTAGTTAAGCACACTTACCGTATAATGCATTGTACAGAGTTACACGTTCCAGCTGCTGCCAGCTTTGTTCCAGTGTCATGATTGCTTTGCAGGCTGATGTTCCTCAGGGAGTGATTCGAGTACAAGCTCCCCATCTTTCGAAAGTTTCCATGGCAATACAGCTAACTGAAGAACTCAAAGCCAGTGATGTACTTGCCAGATTTCTCAGCCAAGAAAGGTAGAGGCCTGTTTTGTTTTAATTATTGCATGGTATCACTCACTTGCTCTCTCTCCCTCCCCGCTTTTTTTCTTTTTTTTCTAAACGATGGCTGGTGTGAAGGACTTAAAATGCTAGCAGAAGAGAAAAGGAGACTTAAAAATAATACTGTTGCAATGAGTCGAGTTCATTGCATGTAGTTTGTGTTCAAGTTGAGCCTGTTGCAGGCAGGCGGTCTGAGCATTCCTTCACTCTGTCTGCAGTGGACTTGGCACATGACACTACTCAGTAATCTTTCCAGAATATGGTGATTGGAGGTTAATTACTATGTGTAGTCTGTTAGGAAAATCACTAATTAGGATACAGTGGGATTAAAACAAAAGATACAACTTTTTCAATGAAATATAATGAATACAAAGAAACGCTTAAATTTTAAGACGGAAGGTATAAAGAATTCAGAGGGAACAGATGGCCAAAGGAGTTCTGAAGTCACAGGTCAAAGCACACCCTCCTCAGTAGAGACCACCACGTCTTCCCCTCTGTTATGGGGCTGATGAGGCAGGAGGAGTCTTTTGAAAGCCATTGGCATCCCTTTTAAGCTGGAGAATAATTGCTTTACAATGTTGTATTGGTTTCTACCATACAACAAACAATGTGAATCAGCCGTAAGTATACATATGTCCCCTCCCTCTTGAACCTCCCTCACACCTTCCCAATACACACTTTTTGAGACATGTTTGAGATATCTTTTCTTGAATTTTGGAGGTTCAAACAGGGTATGGATATTTCAGTGTTCAAATTCTTATTTTTAGCTAAAATTATATTTTAATGCTTTCCTTTCTCATTTCCACTTATTGAAATAAATAAATCTAACTTTTTTTTTTAAAGTCAGAGACCTCAGAGGCATTAGCTGTTTAGCTTCTTTATACTGATTTCATCTCCAATAGAATTTAATCTCTTCATTCTTTCATTCAAGTTTTCTGTCAAAATTTCTCCAGTTTTAATACAGAACTGCATGTATTTAATATGTCTCTGCTCTGTCTATGGCCCTCTGCTAGATGTTGAAAAGGGTATAAAAAATATCTTAAAGTGTCTTCCCTTGTGGTTTGTAAATTGGAAGAAGACATGAGCCTGTGTAGTTAACAGATGGTGATGAAATAAAAGAGAGGCTTATTGGTAATTCTGGGCTTAAACTTCCCTCTCAACCACACTCTGAGGGAAGTACTATCATTACCTCCATTTTACTGATAAGGAAACTTGAGACTTTCAAGGTCACTTGTCACCTGGGTGGTGGAGCTAAATTCTAAATCTGGGGTTTGTCCCCAAAGGAAGTCCTTTAACCCCTCTGTTTATTGACTCGGGACCAAGAGATCATCATGGATCTGGGGACCACTGATGTAGAGTCTGGGAGTAGATGGACTTTGAGGGGATTAATTCCTGGACCAGTTGGAATTGGTGTGTGTGGGGGGGAAGGTTCTGGGAGCAGTTGGAGTTTCTTGGATGTCTTTGCTCCCTAAAAGGTCTCTCTGCCTCGAGGAAATCAATCCACTTCCTCTCTATTCCCTGAGCTGACCAAGTAGATGCCATTCTTCCCATTGGGAATGGCTTCCCATTCTCTCCCAAAGTGTGTACCTGAAGATCTGGCCAGACTTCAGATATAAGCAGCTCTTCCAGGCTAGACATAGTTTAATTTATGCAGTGTTTAGTTGCAGGACCCAGATGCTCAATTTAATCTGCAGTTGTGCTCCTCTGCTTGTAGGTAATACAAGGTGTGACTCTGAAGTTGTATAATACACTCCACTGTGACTTTTATAGTTAGGGTAGAGTAGGATAATGGTAGACATATTCTTATAAGAAAGTACCAGTTTTGTGACAATTGCCCTTTGTCTATTTGGATTTACTGTTCGTGGTGCTTTTATTAAGCAAACATGTGCTACCCACGAAAGCAGAATCCTTTCTTCTACCACCTCTCCTCTCCCCTCCTGCTCCACCCAAAGAGAGGTCTAGCAAACTTCTTAGTCCATTTGCCTTTTCTCCTCCCAGTGCTCAGCCCTTTCTTTTATGCTTGGGGATGCTGGAACCAGATAATACGGATCCAAATACTAGATTTTCCTGTTTTATGTTAGGCTAGTTTTTATCATCTCTGTAAGTCTCAGGCTCTTCATTGTAAAAATGGACCCACGTTATAGCCGTGTGATAATTAAATAGGAAAATGACCATGAAGTACATAGTATTATCTGTCTGGGCCATCTAATAAGTGATGTTTTCAATAAATACTTATATGTATCTTTTCTTCCGTGACTTTGCTCTCCTTCTTTGCCTTCCACTTGTACAGGGACAGTGGGAAACCCCACTTCCCTCCATCCTTTTCCTCCCCTGCTTTCTCTACTGAAGCCAAGAACACACAAATGACATAAAATAAATGTGCAATAAATTATACATTCATTCGCCAGTCTTTGGTAATAGCTGTTGCCTTTTCTTTAATTATGGATTTGTTGATTCGTGTTAAGTGAAAGGTAATGTATACCAGAAAATCTAGTTTAGGTTTCTTTAAAGTAAAATAAGGATATAAATATTGGAGAGGCAATCTGAGAACAATAACCTGACTAGATTTTTTTCCGTCTCCCAAAACATTCCATTTGGTTTTCGTAAAAATAATGGCTCTCATTATAGTTTATCAGGTTATATGCTGTATTAAAAATGAAAATGTAATTATTAAATTATTTAATTTCAAAAATAAGCATACCCCAGTTTGGAAGCAAAGTGAGCTGTCTCTTGGTCAGGATATGGCTCAACAGGGAGGATGGTAAGCGCGAGAACTCCCATAGCCCTGAGTGGTCAGGGTGCTGTGGACAGCAGAGTAGATGGAGCTGGGTAACTCGAGGGGCCACTGAATGGTTGATTAGGAAAGCTTCTGCTGTATCACATCTTTCTGCTGGTTTGGGTAAAAGTCAGCCCTGGTTTTCCCTTGTCAGTTCCGGGGAGTTTGTCCTCCGGTCCTCGGTCAGTGGTTCACAAACCCTTCTGTGCATCAGAGTCTACCAGAGAGTACTTAAAAACCAGATTCTAGGGCTTGACCTAGGCATATTAAATCAGATTTTTGGCAAGTTTTCCAGATAATAGAGATGTTTGTAAAGCACTTTATTTTGCCACTGTTAAACCTAATGTTCTGGAGACTTTACTCTTCGAAGAGAGTAAACCTGTAGATGCATTCTACTTGTAAAGTCATCGTAATGAGTGTTTGGTTCTATTTTGAGAGCATTTACCTCCCATATTGGGACAGTTAGCACAGGGAGGCTTATGAACTGCGCTATATTCTTTATATTCATCTTGTACACTATTAGAGTGATCAGCACAGCAAACCTGCGAGAAATACTATTGAATAAATGCAATGTGCAAACATTTCTTCTTAGAGTTTCATGAGGACCTTTTTGGCCCCTATGCAAAATAGATGACCATATTAATAATTTTATGGACAGCTAAAATGTTACTTTTCTTTTTAACTTTACAAATTTAGGTACTGATTTATTATTTCACCTTTGGATGTACGATTCCATTTGTTTATTTTAATTTACAGGTGTGACATTTTTATTACTGTTCAACACATTTAACAGATGGGAAAATACAAACGTGTAGATAATTACAGTATGTCTAAGTTATGAATTTTCCATACAAGCTAGAATTCCCCAAGCACATTAAAGTGATTTACTTGCAAGCTGTCTGATGATGCAACTAATCAGTTTGTTTTGTCCCTGCTAGTGGAGTTGCCCAGACTCTCAAGAATGGGGAAGTTTTTTTGTATGAAATTGGAGGAAATATTGGTAAGCACATTTTTTTTTAATCTTTTATTCCATATGCTTATTTGACATTGCCAGTGGTTGTTTTTTATATCTTTGGGAGAGAAAAGGAAATTTGAAGTAAAATATAACACTCTGTAGACAGTTGATGAGTACTATAGTTGATGAGATTTTTTTTTTTTTTTAATGGTCTGGCCTTTCTGTTTTGGCTCTTTTAGAGCTCCTTCTATGTGGACCTTGAGCCAAAGGCAAGTTCCCTAAAATAGAAATAATTTCTAAAATGGTTAATGAATTTTTTCAAAACCTCTTTCTTTTTTATATGCTGATAGGTAGTAGTAGTGAAAGTCACTCAGTCGTGTCCGACTCTTGTGACCCCATGGACTCCTCTCTCCATGGAATTCTCCAGGCAAGAATACTGGAGTGGGTTGCCATTTCTTTCTCCAGGGGATCTTCCTGACCCAGGAATCGAACCCAAGTGTCCTGCATTGCAGGCAGATTCTTTACCAACTGAGCTATGAGGGAAGCCCTTTTATATGCTGAAAGCACATCTTAATAAAGGGAGTGAGCTTATTTAAGACCAAGTTGATACTTTTATTATGGTATAGTATTGGGTATTTTTTAGTGAAAGCAGAAGTTATTTTGCCATTGTTGATTGCCTGCTACATAAAACATATATGTATACATACACACCTTGGTACCTTATAAAATAGAAATAGGATAAATGGATTAGTTTTGACCATGTCTCATATTTTATTTGCCCACTTATAACTATCAATGGGTGGTACTCATCTTCTTATTAAAATTTAAAGTAAACCTTCCTTCTTTTTTTGATCCTTAAAATGGTAAGAGTAAAATTGTCAACAAATAAATTCAAAATAGTCATTGAAAATACCTTAAGATAAGTTTTGTAGAATTCTTTTCTAGGACTTAAAAAATTTTAGTAAATATTGAAACTTGAATTTAAGAATATCAAGTTTCCTTCAAAAATTTAAATAAGTCACAATTCCACTAGAAATCTGGATTGTTAACTGTGTTAATCAAGTATTAGTATATTTATTTGATTGTGCATTTTGCTATTAGATATTGGGAATTAAGCATGGTTTCTTACTTAATAAAGGCAAATAAACTTTTAAGGAACCATTTAAAAGCCCATCACAGACAGTATTTTCAACTTCCTAACTTCATTTGAAAACCTGTGCATTTGGAGAAGGACTACTCAATTAATTTTTCCATTATTGGCCCAAGCCTTATAATATTATGGGAGGTGGGAGAAAATGATACCTATTTCAAAGTGTAAGACTCCAGAGTTAAACCACGAAGCTTAAATTTAAAATTGCCTCTCTATCTCCCCAGTCACTGTATCACACTGATGTAACATCTCTTTCCTAGGGGAACGCTGCCTCGATGACAACACTTACATGAAGGACTTATATCAACTCAACCCCAATGCTGAGTGGGTTATAAAGTCAAAGCCATCATAGAAGATTTATGCTGAAGATAGCCAGCCATAAGGACTCCCTTAATCATACTTGCTGGGTCAAGAGTGTAAATAAAATAAATGGTGGGACTCTTATTATTCACATATACCCTATTCTTGAATAGTGACACACTGAGCCTTAAAAAGTTCTAGATTTGTGCTGCTGCCAGATTATGTTAATTATTATTATTCATATTAGAAAACATCTCTGGAGTGAGAAGAAAGGAGCTAAATTAGCTTGTAGGCTATTTTCATCCACTCCGTGGAATGTGTCCAGATGCGACATCCCTTTTTAATATGAAAATATACTCTCTTCCCCCTCTTTTTCTGTTCTAAAATGATATATACAGTAATAATGTGCATTTTCACCTTTCTCTCCTCCTGACACCTGCCTTCCCCCAGATGGGTTTGTTTTTCAGCCGGAAAGGTAACCAGGATCAGGTATGGCAAGATGTGAAGATAGTACCTCTGGAAACGGACTGAGTTCAGCAATATTTCTGTCTCTGTCGTACATTAATATTCATCTCTTTGAGTCATTTGTTCAGACAGTGGCCTCCCACTTCTTAGTGCTGTATCACACAAAGAGACTTGCATTTTGTTTCAGTTCAGCTCACGTATGTGCTCAGAACTGTATCTACTATCAAGAAAACAGACCTGTCAGAAACTGCCAATTCTTACTGCACTGTTTAAGACTTACGTATTCAGAATAAATAAAATACATCCATGTGGAATAACTGGATTATGGATAATGAAAGAGTGGAAGATCAGTTCGTGTATGCTGTAGTCTCCTAAATGAAATTTAAAAAGTCATATAGCTGGCTTTACCTATTGTCGTATTAGCAGTACAAATACTGTAACTGGCTTTACCTGTTGTCATATTAGCAGTACAAATACGTGCAATAGTGTGATCCAGTCGTTGAGAATGTATTCTGCTGAAAGAGGGATCTTTTTTTTTTTTTTTTTACTTATAAAGGAGTCACAGGAAGAATTATTCTTCTGAGTATGACACCATCATGTGAACAAGCTTTTGTTTGTGTACTTATTTTAATCAGAGCAGATTTACTAAAATGCTGTGGAAAGACCATTCCCAGAAATTTTCATGCACAAACCATTATAATAAGAGATGAGCCTCCATACTGTAAACAAGAGGAATGAAGTGAGAGAGAAATGTTCCATATTTTATACGTTTAGAGTGTAGTGAATAAAAGTGATGTACATGAATGTTGCACAAACTGTGTTTATGATACTTTTCAGTAGGACTTTAGGATAGGAAACATTGCACATTCTCAGAAGCTCTTGATGTCACTCTAATTAGGAGGGGAAAATGCTGCTAATGAGAACAGTCAGAAATTTTTAATTAAGAGCAGCCTGTGGATATGATCACTTAAATACCTTTGTGATGATTTGTGCCATTGCTTTTTTATTTAAAATTTTTTTTATAATTAAATACATTTTTCTAAATTATCTTTTCTTGGAATTTATTACATTTAACCTGATGTGTTCATGAGTATAATAATGGGCTATTCTTGTTTTTGTTAAAAGCCACTTCTACTCTTTTATTTCTCCTATTTACTGCTCCTGTGTTGTTTTTAAAGTGGGAAGACACATGGAAGGTATAAACTTGCTTCCTTCCTTAGGTTTTTCCTTAGGAAATTTCTATTCTTTCAGTTCAGTTCAGTCGCTCAGTCGTGTCCAACTCTTTGCGACCCCATGAATCACAGCACACCAGGCCTCCCTGTCCATCACCAACTCCCGGAGTTCATTCAAACTCATGTCCATCGAGTTGGTGATGCCATCCAGCCATCTCATCCTCTGTCGTCCCCTTCTCCTGCCCGCAATCCCTCCCAGCATGAGGGTCTTTTCTAATGAGTCAACTCTTCGCATGAGGTGGCCAAAGTATTGGAGTTTCAGCTTCAGTATCAGTCCTTCCAATGAACACCCAGGACTGATCTCTTTTAGGGTGGACTGATTGAATCTCCTTGCAGTCCAAGGGACTCTCAAGAGTCTTCTCCAACACCACAGTTCAAAAGCATCAATTCTTCGGTGCTCAGCTTTCTTCACAGTCCAACTCTCACATCCATACATGACCACTGGAAAAACCATAGCCTTGACTAGACAGACTTTTAGGGTTTTTCAAAACATGTTGTATTTTTCTCTTTCTGATTTTTGACAGTGTAAACCCATACAGCGTATTAAAAAGCAAAGACATCACTTTGTTGACAAAGACTCTTACAATCAAAGCTATCGTTTTTCCAGTAATCACGTACGGATGTGGGAGTTGGTCCATAAGAAGACTGAGTGTCACAGAATTGATGCTGTTGAACTGTGGTGCTGAAGGAGACTCTTGAGAGTCCATTGGACTGCAAGATCAAACCAGTCAGTCCTAAAGGAAATCAACCCTGAATATTCATTGGAAGGGCTGATGTGGAAGCTGAAGCTCCAATACTTTGGCTACTTGATGCAAAGAGCTGATTCATTGGAAAAGACCCTGATGCTGGGAAAGATTGAAGGCAAAAGGAGAAGTGAGTAGCAGAGAATGAGATAGTTAGATAGCTTCACTGACTCAGTGGACATGAATTTGAGCAAATTCCAGGAGATAGTGGCGGACAAGGTAGCAGAGCCGGTATGATATAGTCCATGAGGTTGCAAAAGAGTCAGATATGATTTAGCAACTGAACACCACCACCAACAAATATTAATTTCTCAGTGAAGTGTTTATTAACCTTTTTGTTTAATGAAGACAATATAAAAGGAAAATCAAGTGCTTAGAATGTAAGTTAGGAGTGAATAGATGATTTAAATAAATGGCTTCCTAGAGCATATGTCAGCCAATCATCATCACAAATACTACTCATGGCAGGAGACAGAAGAGGCTTTTGATAATGAAGAAGTACCAGCTATTGGCAAATAAACATGAAAATGCCATTTTATTTTTTGAGCCCTTCTTAGAATTCATGACCTGTGTTCACTGACACTGAACAGTACTGCATTTAAATAACCAAGAAGATGTCTATATACCCTTATAAAGAGGAGAAACTTTATAATGTATAGCCTCAGGGACTTCCCTTGTGGTCTAGTGGTTAAGACTTTGCACTTCCAGTGCAGAGGTCACAGTTTCAATCCCTGGCCAGGGAACTAAGACCTCCCCCCTCCAAAAAATAAGTATAGTGTATAACCTCAAATATAACTGCTCTGGCATTATCTCAAATGCTTTTTCTGTAATATTTTTCTAGTGAATTTTAAATCTCAAGTTAGGTTTTCTTTTTTTTTTTTAAGTCTTTCTTGAATTTGTTACAATATTTCTTCTGTTTTATGTGTTGGTTTTTTGGCCCTGAGGCATGTGGGATCTTAGCTGCCCAACCAGGGATTGAACCCACACCCCCTGCATTGGAAGGCAGACTCTTAACTACTGCACCACAGAAAATTCCTTAGGTTAGCTTTTATTTGTGTGTGAGGGGAAATTAAAACAACAGATGTATTTACTTTGCATGTTAAATATAACTTTTAAGTTACTGGTGAAAATTTGCTGTTGTTTGTAGAAAACTAGTTGACCTGTTAATATTTTGGAGATGTTTCCTCTTCTCTGAAGAGGGTTATTATGATTCTTTACAATTGAACAAAATTTACTTACTCCTGCTATAGAATTCAGACTAAACTCCTGGCTAGCACTCTTTAGGAAAAGCAATTTATTTTACTGACTTGATGGGATTTTTCATTCCTATCTTTTCCTACTTTTCAAGTTAGACTGGATTGTACTTTTTACCTCATTGTCCTGATTTCTCACCTATTGATCAGTAGGTGGCACTCTTGGTCAGGAATTCCTTTGCAGCTCAGCTACTGGAAGTTTTGAAAGTGAACCTGAGTTCATGGTAAGAGGTTAAGACTCAGTGCCAGGTATCTGCAAGACAATTAGGTAAGAACAGCATAGATCTCTTGAATCACTGTGAAAAGTGTAAATAGTGATTAGTGCCAGGGTTTTTACGTTCAGTCTGTTAGTCTGCTTTTATCCTTGTTGAGTGGAGGGGTGGGGTGGTTTCTGAGCCACAGTTAAATATTTTGTCAATGTCGTTTCAAGCGGAAGGATCATAATAAGAGGAAGACAATGAACCGGGAAATTCTAAAGAAGGACATAATGTCCTCTGTCTTTAGTATATATGTGCTTGTTTCTTCATTCAACAATACTCAGGTATTTACTGAGTCTCTACATATATGTGCCAGGCAGGGTCTACCCTTGACGTACATCAGTGAGGAGAAGAGCTCTGCTCTCGAGGTGCTTCCATTCTAATGAAAGGAGACAAATGAATTAATAAATACAGTCAGCCCTCCAAATCCAGAGGTTCTGTGGGTCAAAAATATTTGGGGAAAAAAAGAATCCAGAAAGTTTCGAAAAGCAAAACTTGAAAATTTGCCATGCTCTGGCAGCTATTGATATTTACATAGCATTTACATTGTAGAAGGTATTATGTGTTGTAGAGACAACTCAATATATGGGAGACTATACATAGGTTATATGCAAATACTGCACTGTTTTATATAATGTATAATACTTGACCATTTATGAATTTTGCTATCTTCCAGAGTCCTGGAACCTGTCCTCTGCTGATCAAAGGGGTGATTATAAATAAAATTATATAGTATGTTGAAAGGTTGTAAGTATAATAGAGACAGAAAAATGAAGAACAGGGTAAATATGACAGTTAATGGAAGAATAGGCTCATTCCAGTAGTAAACAGGGGGGTCTCACTGAACGTTTAAAAACTGAGCAAAGACTTAAAAGATGTGAAGAACTTGCCACATGGATATCTGGCAGAAAGCATTCCAGACAGGGAATAACCAGGACAAAGGTCCAAAGGCAGAAATGTGCCTAATTGACCAAAGATTAGCAAGGATGCCATCATGGCTGGAATGTAATGAGAGCCCCTGAAAATAATGAAGAGAGCACTGGGGTAGGCTGGGGACTGAGACCTTGGAGGGCCTTATATTAGGGTGACCGTAATTCATTCAAATCAAAATATTTTTGAGAGTGAATCAGGGTACTGTTATAGTGAGGGCAGTAGCTGTGGAGTGAGGAGAAGTGATCAGATTCTGTATATATTTGTGTAGGTAGAGCCTAAAGTGTTTCTAGTATGAGAGTGCATTTTCAATCAAGAATAAGCACAGTATTTTTGATGTGAGCAACAGGAAGAATGCAGTTTCCGACAACATCAATAGGGAAGGTGAACTCAGGCATTTCGAGGGAGGAAGGATTCAGGAGTCCATTGTGGATGTGTTGAATGTGAGATGCCTTTTGGACATCCAAGTGGCAATGTCAAGTAGGCAGTTATCTGTCCGAAGTTCAGGAGAGAGGTCTGGGTTGGAGTTACTGGCTTGTAAATGGGACTGAACCATGAACTTGCATGAGATTGCCAAGGGAATGAGTGTGCATGTAGTAGACAAAATCACCAAGAGGTGAGCCTTGGAGCTACCCAACATTAGAGGTGAGAAAAAGGAGAAGGAACCAGGAAAAAGACTGAAAAGAAGGAACCATTGAATTATCAAGAGATTATGACGTGCCTGATCACATGGACCATAGCCTTGTCTAACTCAATACTATGAGCCATGCTGTGTAGGGCCACCCAAGACGGACGGGTCATAGTGGAGACTTCTGACAAAATGTGGTACACTGGAGAAGGGAATAGCAAACCACTTCAGTATTCTTGCCTTGAGAACCCCATGAACAGTATGAAAAAGCAAAAAGATAGGACACTGAAAGATGAACTCCCCAGGTCAGTAGGTGCCCAATATGCTACTGGAGATCACTGGAGAAATAACTCCAGAAAGAATGAAGGGATGGAGCCAAAGCAAAAACACCAGCTAGTTGTGGATGTGACTGGTAATAGAAGCAAGGTCCGATGCTGTAAAGAGCAAAATTGCATAGGAACCTGGAATGTTAGGTCCATGAATCAAGGCAAATTGGAAGTGGTCAAATAGGAGATGGCAAGAGCAAACAGCAGAAGCTAGTGGAGGTGATGGGATTCCAGTTGAGCTATTTCATATCTTGAAAGATGATGCTGTGAAAGTGCTGCACTCAATAGGCCAGCAGTGGCCACAGGATTGGAAAGGTCAGTTTTCATTCCAATCCTGAAGAAAGGCAATGCCAAAGATGTTCAAACTACCATACAATTGCACTCATTTCACACACTAGTGAAGTAATGCTCAAAATTCTCCAAGCGAGGCTTCAACAGTATGTGAAGCATGAACTTCCAGATGTTCAAGCTGGATTTGGAAAAGGCAGAGGAACCAGAGATCAAACTGCCAACATCTGTTGGATCATCGAAAAAGCACAAGAGTTCCAGAAAAATATCTGCTTTATTGGCTATGCCAAAGCCTTTGACTATGTGGACCACAACAAACTGTGGAAAATTCTGAAAGATAAGGGAATACCAGACCACCTGACCTGCCTCTTGAGAAATCTGTTTGCAGGTCAAGAATCAACAGTTAGAACTAGACATGGAACAACAGACTGGTCCCAAATCAGGAAAGGAGTATATCAAGGCTATATATTTTCACCCTGCTTATTTAACTTATACGTAGAGTACAGCATGCAAAATGCTGGGCTGGATGAAGCACAAGCTGGAATCAAGATTGCCAGGAGAAATTCCAATAACCTCAGATATGCAGATGACACCTCCCTTATTGCAGAAAGCGAAGAAGAACTAAAGAGCCTGTTGATGAAAGAGGAGAGTGAAAAAGTTGGCTTAAAACTCAACATTCAGAAAACTAAGATCACGGCCTCTGGTCCCATCATTTCATGGCAAATAGATGGGGAAACAATGGAAACAGTGAGAGACTTTATTTTTTTGGGCTCCAAAATCACTGTAGTTGGTGACTTCAGCCATGAAATTAAAAGACACTTGCTCCTTGGAAGAACAGTGATGACCCACCTAGACAGCATATTAAAAAACAGAGACAACTTTGCCAACAAAGTCCATCTAGTCAAAGTGATGGTTTTTCCAGTAGTCATGTACAGATGTGAGAGTTGGACTATAAAGAAAGCTGAGCACTGAAAAATTGGTGCTTTTGAACTGTGGTGTTGGAGAAGACTCTTGAGAGTCCCTTGGACTGCAAGGAGATCCAACCAGTCCATCCTAAAGGAAAGCAGTCCTGAATATTCTTTGAAGGACTGATGCTGAAGCTGAAACTCCAATACTTTGGCCACCTGATGTGAAGAATGGACTCATTTGAAAACACCCTGATGCTGGGAAAGATTGAAGGTGGGAAAAGAAGGGGACGACAGAGGATGAGATGGTTGGATGTTATCACTGACTTGATGGACATGATTTTGAGTAAGCTCTGGGAGTTGGTGATGGACAGGGAAGCCTGGCGTGCTGCAGTCCATGGGGTCTCAAAGAGTCAGACATGACTGAGCTCTGAAATGAAAACTGAAAAGAGAGCAGGAGGGAATTCCCTGATGGTTCTCAGTGGTTAGGGAATTCCTAGTGGTTGGTCTTCCTGGTTTGAGAAGATCCCCTGGAGGAGGGCATGGCAACCCACTCCAGTATTCTTGCCTGTAGAATCCCCATGGAGAGGGGAGCCTGGCAGGCTATGGTCCAGGGACTTATAAACAGTTGGACACGACTGAGCAACTAAGCACAGGACTCAATGCTTTCAATCTCTGGTCTCGGAACTAAGATCTTCGCAAGTGGTGTGGTGTGGCAAAAAA
>NW_011494607.1:1533385-1535049 GCF_000754665.1 Bison bison bison
CCAGAACATCTTTTCCTTACTTCAAGTGAGGTCAGCTTAACTTTAAAAACAAACTGACATAAGGGACAGAGTTCTCTCCCTGCATCTCAGGCCAGGAGGCCCAGGAAGAAAGCAAACTCTTATTTGGTTTATTTTCTGTATTTGGTTCCTTTTTCACTTCTAGGATGGTCATGGGCATCTTCAGTTGGCAATCACTGGTCTAAGCAGACAGAGGTCCCACTACATTCTCTTTACTTTTCTGAGTCTTTGATTTCTCAAATTTCATATTTAATAAATATAGCAATAAGAATTTCCATTCCAGTTAGTCTCATATCTTAAAATCTGGATTTGGCATTTAGGGGTTTTTTTTTTTGGTGGGAGGGGGTGCTTTTGTTGTTGTTGCTTGTTTTTTGTTTTTCTCTACTTCTGTCCTAAAGTATTGCATGGCATAATTTGGATCTGCTAGAAAGGGTTTCATGTGAAACACTAGAACCCACTTCCCTCCATGTAATTTTTTTTTTTTTTAACTCTTTAAGACTTAAGACGTCTTTGAGAGGTTCCATTGGCTTTTTTTACACATACCTGCATACTGTGTAAGAGAACCAGGTTGTTTGCAAGAAAAGCTTCTTCTATGGTCTTTCCCGCTAAAGCCAAGACACTCTGGCTTTGTCACAAGCTAGCTTTTTTACCTTGAGATTTCACGTCTTGATTTCCTAACCAAAGCAGCTCAGGTAAGCTTTCAAACAAGCAGTTCCACTCTGCTGTCCTTACTGCTCTTGATGTTCACCCCTCATTGCCCTGAGGCAGCTCAGTTCTGTCTTCTGTTGCATCTCCTTTACAAAATGACAGTTTTCATGTCATCTCTGCCTAAGTCATGATCCCCTCCAGCCAGGGCCAAAGTGAACAAGGAATTTCCCAGGAAGGGAATTTCCTAAGGAGAGTTATGAAGAATGGCACAATTCTGAACAGTTAAAATGTTCTTTTTTTCACCTGACAGCAGCCTTGTTACAAGTTCTTTTTTTTTTTTTTTAAGGGACGTGATGTCATCATTACTTGTGGCTTTAAAATACTCATTTCTGTGGGAGAAGTCTTGGTGCATCTTGCTTTTGATTGCTGTGTCACACACTTTGTATTCAGCAATTCTAAGAACTCTACTGAGAAAGAGAAGAACTAACCATGGAGAGATTGTGTATCACTTTTGTCCAGGAATCTTGAGACATATTCTATGAACATGCTTCATTCATCCTCATTCTTGTCTTCATATTAAGAGGGAAGGAATTCACACCCTTCATCATTAAGAAATTAGACATAGTAGATAATGCTTTAAAGCATACTATGAATTCAATGAAGATGTTATTATGATAAGGAATACTTTAAAGCTTCATAAGGAAATGTAACTATGTTTCTCTTTCTTCTTCTTTCCTTTGCTTTCCAAGCATTTTAGTGCTTGCTCTTACTGCACCGTGGTTTTTATTGTGGTGACTTTGACTGTGTGGATCACAATAAACTGTGGAAAATTCTGAAAGAGATGGGAATACCAGACCACCTGACCTGCCTCCTGGGAAATCTGTATGCAGGTCAGGAAGCAACAGTTAGAACTGGACATGGAACAACAGACTGGTTCCAAGTAGGAAAAGGAGTACGTCAAGGCTGTATATTGTCACCCTGCTTATTAAACTTATATG
>NW_011494607.1:1535149-1563881 GCF_000754665.1 Bison bison bison
TTAAACTTATATGCAGAGTACATCATGAGAAACGCTGGACTGGAAGAAACACAAGCTGGAATCAAGATTGCCGGGAGAAATATCAATAACCTCAGATATGCAGATGACACCACCCTTATGAGAAAGTGAAGAGGAACTCAAAAGCCTCTTGATGAAAGTGAAAGTGGAGAGTGAAAAAGTTGGCTTAAAGCTCAACATTCAGAAAACGAAGATCATGACATCCGGTCCCATCACTTCATGGGAAATAGATGGGGAAACAGTGGAAACAGTGTCAGACTATATTTTTTTGGGCTCCAAAATCACTGCAGATGGTGACTGAAGCTATGAAATTAAAAGCCGCTTACTCCTTGAAAGGAAAGTTATGACCAACCTAGATAGAACATTCAAAAGCAGAGACATTACTTTGCCAACAAAGGTCCATCTGGTCAAGGCTATGGTTTTTCCTGTGGTCATGTATGGATGTGAGAGTTGGACTGTGAAGAAGGCTGAGCGCCGAAGAATTGATGCTTTTGAACTGTGGGTTGGAGAAGACTCTTGAGAGTCCCTTGGACTGCAAGGAGATCCAACCAGTGCATTCTGAAGGAGATCAGCCCTGGGATTTCTTTGGAAGGAATGATGCTAAAGCTGAAACTCCAGTACTTTGGCCACCTGATGCGAAGAGTTGACTCATTGGTAAAGACTCTGATGCTGGGAGAGATTGGGGGCAGGATGAGAAGGGGACGACAGAGGATGAGATGGCTGGATGGCATCACTGACTCGATGGACGTGAGTCTAAGTGAACTCCGGGAGTTGGTGATGGACAGAGAGGCCTGGCATGCTGCGATTCATGGGGTCGCAAAGAGCCGGACATGACTGAGCCACTGAACTGAACAGAAAAACTAATCATAGGTTATGATACATTTCCACAGGAGATTAGATTTGCGGGTAGCATTAATACAGGCTGGCGTTAGGGGAGGTAGTCTCAGAAAATGACTCTCTGATTTGAGGGAGGCAGAAATGGATGCTACTAAATACTTTATTTGTAGATAAAATATACTGGGGGGCATAGAGAAAAGGGTATCTAAGCTGAAAGCTCAATTAGGATACCAGAGATTGATCCAGGCTTGAAGGGATAAGATTCAGAGTTAGCCCTATGGCAATGACAGTGGATGAGAATAGGTTATATTGATGTTCAGAGTTGGGGTCAAGAGGACTTGCTGATTCCATTGGATGGGGAGGAGAGAGGTCTCCAAAAGATCCTTAGGAGCAGACAGTGGTGCTTTATATTGAGTCCTAGAACAAGGTAAGTACTGATTTGGGATGAAGGTGTTGGGACAAGAAAGAGGTGTGTATTATGGGTGTGGAAGGGAGAGAAAATGAGGAAATACTAAGGTGTGTAATGAGTCTAAACACATTTAAAAGGTGTACATTTAGGAAGTGTGCATGAAGGTGAGAGTAAAACCATAGGAATATACAGTCCCTGAGTGTATAGGGACAAGAGAAGGCTGCTTTGGGGTATATCTCCCACTTAAAGGATCTTGAAGGAAGAGCATTTAAACCATAGTAGTAGTGTCAGAGGGGGAGAGTCATTGACATCAGGGAATGCAGCTGGTCTAGTAAGGAGGGAATGGTCAACTATGTTGAATAATTGAGAGAAGTAAACCAGATGGATTCATAGAGACCAAATTGTTGTTGTTTAATTGCTAAGTCCTGTCTGATTCTTTTGTGACCCCATGGACTATAGCCCACCAGGCTCCTCTCTCCATGGGATTTCCCAGGCAAGAATACTGGAGTGGGTTGCCATTTCCTTCTCCAGGGGATCTTCCCTGACCAAGGGATCGAACTGGCACCTTCCACGTTGCAGGTGGTAGATTCTTTACCACTGCCACCAGGGAAACCCTGAGACCAAGACTGGATGTAAATAGGACTTGGAAGCTGGCTTCCCTGGAAGCTCAGTCAGTAAAGAATCCACCAGCAATGCAGGAGACACCAGTTCAATCAATGGGTCAGGAAAGATCCCATGGAGAAGGAAATGGCAACCCACTCCAGTGTTCTTGCCTGGGGAATCCCATGGCCAGAGGAGCCTGGCGGGCTAATAGTCTTTGGGGTCACAGGAGTCAGACATGACTTAACAAATAAATCATCACTACCACCAGCACTTGGAAGCTGCTGAATTTAGTTGGGACAGTTGAGGCAAGGGGGAAATGGAAGACATTTTATCAAAGTTTTCTTTTTCTTTCATATTTTACAGAGAAAACTTGATCGTAAAATAGTTTTCACATAAAATTTTCTAATATCTGATATTATCTATATTTCTATACTTAGTTCAAGAGCTTCTTGATTCTTGTTATCTAAAATATTACTCAAAAATAACTGAATGACTTTTGAAGAAAACTGAAAGAGACTAAATGAAAGAGGAGAGTGAAAAAGTTGGCTTAAAGCTCAACATTCAGAAAACTAAGATTATGGCATCCAGTCCCATCACTTCATGGCAAATAGATGGGGAAACAGTGGAAAGAGTGGCTGAGTTTATTTTTCTGGGCTTCCAAATCACTGCAGATGGTGACTGCAGCCATGAAATTAAAAGATGCTTACTTCTTGGGAGGAAAGTTATGACCAACCTAGACAGTATATTAAAAAGCAGAGACATTACTTTGTCAACAAAGATCTGTCTAGTCAAGGCTATGGTTTTTCCAGTGGTCATGTATGGATGTGAGAATTGGACTGTAAAGAAAGCTGAGCACCAAAGAATTGATGCTTTTGAACTGTGGTGTTGGAGAAGACTCTTGAGAGTCCCTTGGACTGCAAGGAGATCCAACCAGTCCATTCCAAAGGAGATCAGTCCTGGGTGTTCATTGGAAGGACTGATGTTGAAGCTGAAACTCCAATACTTTGGCCACCTGATGTGAAGAGCTGACTCATTGGAAAACACCCTGATGCTGGGAAAGATTGAAGGCAGGAGGAGAAGGGGACTACAGAGGATGAGATGGTTGGATGGCATCACCGACTCAATGGACCTGTGTTTGAGTGGACTCTGAGAGTTGGTGATGGACAGGGAGGTCTGGTATGCTATGGTTCATGGGGTTGCAAAAAGTTGGACACGACTGAGCAACTGAACTGAACTGAATGAGACTAAAGAACTGTACACAGAAAATCACACTGATGAAAGAAATCAAAGATGACATAAACAGATGGTGAGATATTCCATTTTCCTAGGTAGGAATACTCAACATTGTGAAAATGACTATACTACGAAATTCAATGTAAAGATTCAATGCGACCCCTATCAAATTACCAATGGTATTTTTCACAGAAGTAGAACAAAAAATTTCACAATTCATATGGAAACACAAAAGACCCCAAATAGCCAAAGCAGTCTTGAGAAAGAAGAATGGAGCTGGAGGAATCAACCTTCCTGACTTCAAATTATACTACAAAGTGACAGTCATCAAGACAGTGTGGTACTGACACAAAAACAGAAATATAGACCTGTAGAACAAGATAGAAAGTCCAGAAATAAACCCATGCACCTATGGGTACCTTATTTTTGACAAGGCAAAAATACACAATGGGGCAAAGACAGCCTCTTCAATAAATGGTGCTGGGAAAACTGGACAGCTACATGTAAAAGAATGAAATTAGAACACTTCCTAACACCACACACCAAGATAAACTCAAAATGGATTAAAGACCTAAATGTAAGACCAGAAACTATAAAACTCTTAAAGGAAAACATAGGCAGAACACTTGATGACATAAACCAAAGAAAGATCCTCCATGACCCACCTCCTTGAGTAATGGAAATAAAAACAAAAGTAAACAAGTGGGACCTGATTAAGTGTAAAAGCTTTTGCACAGCAAGGGAAACTAAGCAAGGTGAAAAGACAGCCCTCAGGATGGGAGAAAATAATAGCAAGTAAAACAACTGACAAAGGATTCATTTCCAAAATATACAAGCAGCTCATACAACTCAATACCAAAAAAACAACCCAATCAAAAAGTGGGTAAAAGACCTAAACAGACATTTCTCCAAAGATATACAGATGGCTAACAAACACATGAAAAGATGCTCAACATCACTCATTATTAGAGAAATGCAAATCAAAACTACAATGAGATATATCACCTCACACTGGTCAGAATGGCCATCATCAAAAAGTCTACAAACAATAAATGCTGGAGAGGGTGCGGAGAAAAGGGAATGCTCTTGCACTGTTGGGTGGGGATGTAAACTGATACAGCCACTATGGAAGACGGTATGGAGATTCCTTAAAAAATGAGGAATAAAACCGCCATATGACCCAGCAATCCCACTCCTAGGCATATACTCTGAAGAAACCAAAACTGAAAAAGAAACATGTATCCCATTGTTCACTGAAGCACTATTTACAATTGCTAGAACGTGGAAGCAACCTAGATGTCCATCGACAGATGAGTGGATAAAGAAGTTGTACATAGGCACAATGGAATATTACTCCATAATATTCCATATGGAGCCATAAAATGGAACACATTTGAGTCAGTTCTGATATGGTGGATGAACCTAGAACCTATTAAATAGAGTGAAGTGAGTCAGAAAGAGAAAGAAATATTGTATTCTAACACATATGTACGGAATCTAGAAGAATGGTACTGAAGAACTTCTTTACAGGGCAGCAATGGAGAAACAGACATAGAGAACAGACTTACGGACATGGGGAGAGGGGAGGAGAGAGTGAGACGTATGGAAAGAGTAACATGGAAACTTATATTACCATATGTAAAACAGATAGCCAATGGGAATTTGCTATATGGCTCAGGAAACTCATATGGGTTCGATCAATCTAGAGAGGTGGGATGGGCAGGAAATGCGAAGGAGGTTCAAAAGGGAAGGGATATATGTATACCTATTCATGTTGAGATTTGACAGAAAACAACAAAATTCTGTAAAGCAGTTATCCTTCAATAAAGAAATTTTAAAAAGGAAAAGAAATACTACAGCTGAATAGAATTAGTAGTTAAAAACTTTTAGAACACTATATGTTCAAAAAGTTAAATAAAAAGAAAAAAGAAAACTGAATGAATGATGAAAAATTCCCCAGGGACTTTGCCAGTCCTTGAGAGAGATTATTAATTTTGTTAAATTTTGATGATTTTTAAATTTAAGATTCTTTCCCAAGTTTAAAATCATGTGGTGTTAAAGTAAGTGTGTGTGTAATATCGTGTTAAAGAGGCTGATAACACTGATACAGTAAAGCTTGTTCCGCATCAGCTGCTCTGTCAAAAATACCCTTGGTTCGGAGTCTCTTCCTGCCTTTCTGCATTGCAATGTATAATAAGAGTCATTGCTCTCCCCACTATAATGTATCTAGCAAAACTGGGGAATATATATTAGATAAAGTGGAAAATACAATGCTATGTAAGACAAGATTTAGGACAAGTGTTATAAGATTTGTTTCTAAATTTTGATTATGGAGAGGTAAACAGCATGTACTGAAGTGCTTGTAATTCTCCAAGTTTTTTTATTCACATTCTTCTAAGATAATTTTTACAAACTGTATTTGTTTGAAATTTAAAATATCTTGCATATTTTAATTAAAATGCAAAATTTTTCATAAATATAAATAAATGCAAAGGACATTATAATACTTTAAAATGTTTCAAGAGGAATTTTGATACCATAGTGACTTGATACCCTGTTATCTATTTTAAGAACTTCTTAAAAAGTCTACATTAATGGTAAGATACTTTAAAGTGTTCTGTGTTTTCTTTGAACCTCTATTTCCATTGTACTTTCTCCTTACAAATTTATCCTAAAGTAATCTAGTCAATGATACAGATTAATCCATTTCTCTGAAACATAAAATTATATATACTGAAGTTATAGCTGATCCAACAACAAAAATATATCATAAAATTTGATAATAAATACAAAGTTTGTTTTATTGAAAGTTGGGCTCTTAATGAGAAAAGGAGTTTTAGCTTTTTCTCAGCTTAATTATCTATGTATAGGTATTGCTTATTCCTAATAAATTTAGCATCTTCTATTTTTCATATATATATATATATGCACTGAGAAGCTTGTTTACATACAAATATAAATTGGAATTTAAAAATTAGTTATAATAGTGATAGTTTTTTAACTCCTTTAAAAGTTTGTTGAAAAGTGTTAGTTGCTTAGTCCAACTCTTTGCAACACTATAGACTATAACCCTGCGGATTCCTCTGTCCATGGAATTCTCTAGGCAAGAATACTGGAGTGGGTAGCCACTCCCTTTCCCAGGGATATCTCATGCCAAAAATCATAATGGTCTATTAATAGATTATTTCTAATGATCTACCAACTAATAGATCCTTCTTTACATTTATTGAAAGCAAATAATTTGAAACAATCTGACTTTTATATGGATTTGTCACCCAACTGTTTTGGTAATTCATTTTGTCAGTTTCTAAGATGTATCCCAGAAAAATTATTACTGACTCAAAGAGTGTAAGAATATTTAAAACTTTCATTGGACGTATTGTCAAAGTTAAGATGAAGAGGCATTTGGGTAGAGGTAAACTTATATATGTATTTGAGATGTAAAAGTGGTTTCTCAAACTTTTATACCAAATGTATGTAAGTATAAGATTCTTGTAAGTGTAATTTTGATGTAACTGTTAGTCATTTGGCTAGGAAACTGCATGTGAAGGCAATAAATAAAGAGTAAGAAAAATAAACCTATACAGGTAGAGGAATTCAGTGACTAAGATTCCAGAAATCTTACGGTTGGTGAATAAAAATTAAAGGAAAAAAAAGCACCTTTCAGTCCCAGGACAACATACACTCAGCCTAGAAGGATCTTTTGGCATCTGACCTCAGACTCTAAGACAAACTTGCAAATCTCTGAATGGGTGCAAAGGTAGCAGGTACTTTTAAAGGATAATAAGTACAAAGTCAAGGATTTGAGGGAAGCATTAAATTCAAATTGAAGACATAAAATATATTACTAAAGATGAACCTATATTAGAAGCTTGGTTAGACGTTTTGTAGGTTATTCAATGGAGATGAAGACCCTGTGACCTGTTGTGACTAAAAAGGTACTAAGCATTTAGACTTACCAAAAGAGATATTAAAAAACAAGAGACAACACCCTGTGGAGTGTTGGTAAACAACCCGCATGAGAAGTCTGCATACAAGTAAGTGAGGTAAGTTACGTGAATACACTCTTTAAGGTGTACCCATCATTTTATGAACATTAGTTATGATGACGGCAGGGGTGATAATGCTGTTTTAATGGAACCAGAGCAAGTCCAGAGTAAGACTTGCCATGATGGCCTATGGGATGCTGTCAGCTGGAAAAGATTATTATTCTTCAATGTGAATGTGAAGACTGAGAGGTGAAATCATAAGTCATAGATCTGAACATGAAGTGAGCATCAAACTGTTCCAGTAGGTAATGTGTCTAAGAATGAGATTGTCTGTACCTTGAGAATAGAGTCTTTTTTCATCTGGTATCTGCAGTGTTTAATATTGTAATTCACATATGATAGGTGCCCATTGAATGTTGGTTATTGTTGACCTAAAAAAACCCAATAGACTGTCAGTTGTTTCTCCAGCAAAAATGGGTTTTATTTGGGATCAACAAAGCATTGTAATTCAGATCCCATATGCCACAACTAAAGCTCCTGTGTGCTGCAACAAAGATAAAAAATCAAAGATTGCATGTAAGGTATCTAAAACTAGCCATAGCCAAATAAATAAATGAATATCTTAAAAAAAATGTAATTCAGGATTTTCAATCCTGGTGAACCCCAAACGAGTTCCCTATGAAAATAGAGAGGAGAACTCTTTTTTTTAAAGAGGCGAAAGAATAAGTTGAGAGGGTTACAGCAAAGAGTCCATTGAGGAACTGAGATTTGGAAGTACAGTGGCTTTTTTTTTGGCTACGTTTTGACAGTTTCTCATTAGCTGAGCTCTTGCCAGCAGGAACAGGAAGTCTTCTTGTTGGGCTCTGCTATTGCCCTCAGGTGTGAGAGCTCCCCTTCTGGTGGCCTATCGTGTATGCGTGCCATGTCGCTTCAGTCATGTCCCAACTCTTTGTGACCTTGTGGATTGTAGCCTGCCAGGCTCCTCTGTCCATGGGATTCTCCAGGCAAGAGTGTTGTAGGAAGGAGGACCCCTTCCAGGGCCCCAAGAGTGGGCTTTTGTCTAATAGTCGGAAAAGAATTGTCCGAGGAGTCATGTGCTGGCAAAGCAAGAGACTTCATTGGAAGGGGCGCCTGGGCAGAGAGCAGCGGGGTAAGGAAACCAGGAGAGCTACTCTGTCTTGTGGCGCACGGTCGTGGGTTTTATGGTGATGGGAATAGTTTCCAGGTTGTCTCTGGCCAATCATTCTGACACGAGGTCCTTCCTGGTAGGTCACGCATTGGTCAGCCAAGATGGATGCCAGCAAGAAGGATCCTGGGAGGTGGTCAGACACGTGGTGTCTCCCTTTGACCTTTCCTAAATGCTTCTGGTAGGTGGTGTCTTAAAGGAGATCTCCTGAGATGTCCCTAAGTGGGGTCAGCAGGTGGCCATGCAAAGCCTGTCATGCTTAGTACCTGCAGGCCCTGATCACAAGCAAATGATCACTCATGACTACTTGCCTTTCTGTGACAATGTGCATGAGGCTTAATTGCTTTGTCAACTGTTAATTCAGCAATATGGTTGTGATATTGTGATTTATGGTAAGAAAATATGAATTTTGTCTTCATTTCCATTTCCAGCACAGAGCTCCTAAAAACCTTGAAATTCCCTAATAATGAGAGGAATAAATGTATCTTTTGTTATGTTAATGAGGTGATTGGAACTCAGCAAGGGATGGGGCTGGTTGCCAGGGGAAGCAATGGTAATTAGTGATTGGGAACTTTCAGTGCCACCCCAAACCTCTTCATTTGCCTATCCTGGATCTGAGCTTACACTGTGGTTTTGGAAAATTGTATTATCTTTCTTTTTTTTTTTCTTGATCATATGTAACTTACAAACTCTGGCCATCCAAATCCACTGGAGGGCTCAGCAACATGGGCTGTCTTGGGAATATCTGAGATTGTCTTCAGAGTTGTATTTATCGACAAGAGCAGTCTTGTTATTTTTAAGTGTTTTTTTTTTCATACTCTGACAATGCCTTCTGGAGAAGGCTGCAAACAGCTTTTTACTACTTTTCGTGTAAAGAGGGTTAATGTGCCTGTGCTTTTGCTTTGAGGGCAGCTGCAGCCCAGAGAGCAGCGTTCTCATTTATTCCTGCGGATAATGAACCTGGCATTCCAGATGGGCTTCTCCTGGTGCAGCAACACTGTCATTCTCTCTCCCCTTGGCTCCTGCCTACTCTTCCTTAGCCTGCTCTTGGCCTGCTTATTGCTCACCCAGGTCAATCCTTGCTTGAGTCATAGGCGAATATGTCTTTGGTAAAGATGACTTGGTATTGACCCTCATGTTCCCTGTGCTGTTTCCTTGCTGGCCTCTTCCTGTTTGTTTCCCTCACCTTTCAGGATGCTATTTGCAATTCCTTGAAAGATATTGGACTGATAAACATATAAGAAAAAAAAGGCTACAACAATTAATAATAACAATAACAAACATTTGGGCACTTAATTTGTGCCATGAACTGTGTTAGCACTTTGTAAACCTTTCCTCATTAAATTCTTAAGACTTGTGTGTGAGATATTTCCATAATTATTTCGACTTTCAGAAAGAGTAGCCTAGACTCAGAATTAAAATAACTTTCCCAATTGTAAACCTAGTAAGTGACAGAGCCAGGACTTGAACCCAGTAGTCTTGCCTAAGTCCGTGGTTCTATACACAATACTATTAAGACTCATTGCTTGGTGACACAAAGAAAGTATTTCTGAGAACCCTCAACATTGTTCATTTTCATAATATTTAGTCTTTGGCAGCCAAAATTCCCAGTGGTGACCTTGTTTCTCCTTGTTTTGCTATTATTGAAATCTGAGATCCAATTCTCTCTGAGCTCATGGTCATCTCTTACTTCCTTTACCAGGAGGTATTTACAGAGATGTTTTCTTTACCTAGTCTGACAGTGCAGAGGTCAGGTCCTTGTCCCAGTGTGATTATGTCAATGTTTATGTCAATGTTTTATTGGTTTTGAAACACCTTGTGTTAGATGTAATCGAAACCTTATTTCCTTTTAAGAAGCATTTTTGTAATTTTGTGTTGGCACTGGATAGTTAAAATCCAATTCAGAGTTACAATGCCAGTAGCCAGTACAGTTTATATGCTTAACACAGTACTTTATGTGTATTCTCATTGATTCAATGCAATAGCCAGATGAGGCTGATAATATGAGCTTCATGTTACAGAGAAGAAACTAAGAGTCAGTAGCAAGCTACTACTTATTCTACTTAAAGTAGAATATTCCTAAAATAATGAAGTGGGCATTTCATGGCACTTACAGTCACCAAGAAGTCTACACCTATTTTACTGTATTTCCTAGGTTTATCTCCAACTGAAAATAATGGGAAACTAACGTTTCTTAGGTTAAGTTGAAAGACAGTGGAAGAAGATAAGGGTAGTGTCAGGTGAGTGTAATCTTCTCGGTTCTGTCTCGTCTCAACAAAAATTTGAAGCGATAGACATTAAAGCCCTCGGAGTGTCACAGCTTTTGGACAGACCATGTTACAGCTCTCGGGTGTCAAACAGACCGTGTTATAGCTCTTAGATCAGTGTTGCAGCTGCATGTTACAATTCAGTTTTATTTAGAAAATAGCAGGAAAATACATCCTCGAGGCGTGAGGGCACGCCAACCCAAAGATGTGAAGAGAAGAGAGAGCCCTGGCCCTTTGGCTCCTGTTTTTACATGCTTTTTCCTCCCCCTGGGCCTGCCCTATGTAAATTGGGCTAGCCAGGAGTATTGTTTGTTCTACCTGAGGTCCTCACTCCGGTCCTTGGACCTTCCTTTGCTCTATTTTTGTGGGCTTTTCCCTTCCTTGTCTTTTCGCCACCGCAATTCTGGACTCCTGTTTCCTGTTCTAACTACCTAACAGTAGCAATCAAAATTTCCATAAAAATTTGTTCTATTGTAAGAAACAGGAAACCTAATCTTAAGCCTTAGATCTAATATTTGGGAGAACACTAACTTAGACATTAGAAAACAGCCTAATCACAATTATTGATTTGACCATATTGACCAAATCATTGAGTCTTACTTTTGTTATCTATAAAATGAGGATAATAAGCCTATGTCAGTGAGTCAACCAGTTCAACAAACATCTCCTGGGCAAGCAGTGTGTGCTAGCCTTTGGGGAGGCAGAGCAGTCTCTGCCTACAAGGACGTCAAGATGGATTGAATGATAGGATTGCTGTAAAGAGTAAATAGTAGTATTACTATTTTAGTATTATAAGATAGTAGTATTTGTGTCAATGAGCCTTCATTAAGCACTGAATGTGATAGATCATGTTTAGAACATAATGTTCAACCTTTATACAAGATCTTTTTTTCTAATTTCTCTTCTTAAATGTTTGTGTTTCTAAGCATGACTTCCTTGAAAACAAAGACTTTCTAAAAAGCAATTACAGTTTCACACCCACATCATGCCCTTTTATTCATTAGCTCTCTCTATTTTTCTATTATTTTGAAAATACCAAGGTTGAAGAAGAGAAAGTGTCAGGAGGAAGCTCTAGGCAAGCATCACAGCTGTCACATACACAGTAGCAGAAATTCACAGACAAAATGCAACTCTGAGTTTATTTTGAAGGTAGAACAAATAGGATTTTCTGATGGGTTGGCTGTGAAGTATGAGGGAATTACAAGATTCACCGATGGATGGTTCCAAAGATTTTGGCTTGAGAATGCAGAAGGATATGTTTGCCATCATTTAAGATGGGGAAGACTTCAGGAAGAGAAGGCTGGGAATAGAGAGTAGTAGATATTGTATGTTTTACTCTGGGTTATGTTACATTTGAGATATCTATTGGCTTCCAAGAGGAGATATTAGTTAGGCAGTTAAGAAAAGTGCATCTGAAGTTCAGGAGAGAGGTCTGGGTTGGAGGGTAAACTTGAGAGTCGTCACCATCTTTAGAGGCAGGAGACTGCATGTGATCATAGAAAGTATGAGCATAAAATTCGTATTTAAAAAAGATGAGAGCCAGAAACACAGCCCATGCACTTCAGCTTTTAAGAAGTCAAGGAAAATGGAGCCAGGAGATAGCAGGGAAACACAGAGAGTGTGGCATCTAAAAGCAAAGTGAAAAAAAACAAAAAACCAGCTAAGTGAAAAAATTGTATCAGGTAGGAGGGAATAACCAGTTATATCACTGTATCAGATTTTATTGTTGTTCAGTTGCTAAGTTATGTCTGACTCTTTGCAACACCATGAACTGCAGCACACCAGGCTTCCCTGTCCTTCACTATCTCCTTCAGTTTGCTCATACTCATGTCCATTGAGTCAATGATGCCATCCAACAATCTTGTCATTTGTTGCCCACTCCTCCTCTTGCCCTCAATTTTTCCCAGTGTCAGGATCTTTTCAAATGAGTCAGCTCTTTGCATAGGTGGCCAAATTATGGGAGCTTCAGCTTCAGCACCAGCCCTTCCAATGAATATTCAGGGTAGATTTCCTTTAGGATTGACTAGTTTGATCTCCTTGCAGTCCAAGGGACTCTCAAGAGTCTTCTCCAGCACCACAGTTCAAAAGCATCAGTTCTTTAGCACTCAGCCTTCTTTATGGTCTAACTCTCATATCCATACATGACTACTGGAAAAACCATACTTTTGACTATATTAACCTTTGCTAGCAAAGTGATGTCTCTGCTTTTTAATACATTGTCTAGGTTTGTCATAGGTATTCTTCCAAGGAACAAGTGTCTTTTAATTTCATGGCTAAAGTCACCATCTGTATTGATTTTGGAACCCAAGAGAATGAAATAAATGTAACACTGTTTCCACGTTTTCCTCATCTATTTGCCATGGGGTGATAGGACCAGATGCCATGGTCTTCATTTTTTGAGTGTTGAGTTTCAGGTGGAACCTAGCAAATGTTAACAAGGAAGAGGACAACTGACAGATGATCACTGAATTTAGCAACATGGCTATCCTTGGTGATCAGGGGGAGTGGATTTGATAGAATGGCAGGGAAAAGGTAGGGTTGGAGAAGGTTTAAGAGAGATGGGGAAGAGAATTGGGAAAAAAAATATGAAAACACTTTCAGAGAGTTTTGCTTATAAAGAAGAGCAGAGACATGGGTTAATGGCCGATAGGAGATGTGGGGTCAAGGGAAGGTTGTTTTTCTTTTCTTTTTATAGAAGGAAACAAGGGACTGGCTTTTGAGAGGTATATGGCTGTGCACGTGGGGTTCCTTTGCAGTACTAGGAGAGACCTCAAAGGATGTTGAGTGCTGACACTGGCAACTGTAGGTGGTGGTGGTAGGACCCTGAGAAGTTCTTTCCTGGATGCTTCCATTTTCCCAGTGGAAAGTAGAAATCAAGATTATCAGCTGAGAATGAGGCTGTATTGGGGGTTTAGGAGGTGAGTAGGTGTACAAAAAGTCATTCAGGGGAGTAGAGAGTGAATGGACTGGGAAATACAGTATGATCAGAAAGTAGAATGGGGATTGCCAGGGGCTGGGGAAAAGGGGGAAATGGGGAATTATTATTTAATGGGAACAGATATTAGGTCAGCTGAACCAAAGTCTGTGAAGTTGTGATAGGAGAGAGTAGATTTTTGAGAAGATAGGGCAAGAATCAACCAGACCTCAGGAAGAAATGCCTCTTTGATCAGAGGCTGTGATTCTGGTGAGCTGCTCTATCTGTTCCAACCACATTCCATTCTCCATGCTGGAGAAAGGTCATTTGTTGAGAGGATATTGAGTGGCTGCTTTGTGCAACTCTCCCAGGAAGGGAATGGGATTAGACAAGCTAACTGAACAAATCTGTCCAGAGGCTTTTGTGGAAATGGAGTCTTGGGGGTAGAAAACTGAATGATTCACAGGAGGAGGACCACATACCCGTCCACTGGAAATCTGAGCATGAATGAGATTATTCAGAGGGCCAAAAAATTGGGGAATAACCAGCCTTCATTTTTTAAGTGAATTGACATGAGGAACCAAGGCAGAACCTCCTCTGTCCTTACCTTCCTCAGCTGCAGCTGCTTCCTCCTGTTCTGTGCCCCTGTATCAGGCCACAGCACCTCCTCCCTCTCAGTCCTAGCCTGTGCCTTTTGCTTCAGGTACGATCATCCCCTCTGTGAGACTATCATAGTCCTTCTGCAACTCCACAGGCTCTTGTGTGTGTCCTCTGTAAATGGTGTATTTGGCAATTATGTCAGGTTGGACCCTGTACTTTGGGCCTGTGCGCTGTCAAAACTGAACCTCAGTATAATATCAGTACTGACTTCAGGAACTGGATTTTCTACCATACTCTTATGAAGGGACAGCTTCTCAAATATACAAATGTGACTTTGCACCTTTTGCAGAATACTTGTGGAATAGAATCTGGCCATGAATACATAATTTTTTTCGTATTTTATGCTCAGATTTTAATTTTTCAGATGAATCACTTGCTGAGATTAAAGTAACCTACAACTAGAGGGATACCTGGAGCCTGTTTCTATTGGGGCCAAGAGATTAAAGGTCAGTAGAAAAATCAGATCAAAAAATAGCTAGTGCTTATTTCAGATCCTCTAACTTTAATGTCTAACTTGCCTATAGATCACTACAGTGCACTAGACTAGAGTCTTAGAGTACATTTCTTTTATTTACAGTCATCATGGGAAGTCAATTTGTCACTGCTCTGGTCATGCACTGGAAAATTATTTAATGAACACTGATTTTCTGTGTGTCATAGTGGAGACGGATTATAGTGTCAAAATTAAGCCACTGTGGTTGTGATTCTGTCCAGTGCATTCAGGAATTCCTGATTGACCTTCACATGATGAACAAATTCTTGCTGTTTCTCATCATGATTTTCCAAGATTTTCACTAACTTGGCAGTTTGCAGTATTGATCAAGTCAGAGTTGTATTCAACTATTTGCTGCAAAATATCAACTTGTGAATTTTTTTTTAAAAGGTCAGGTTATGGCTATTACCACAGTACAATTTGTGTAGAAATTAAAGTGATGCTTCTTATTCACATCCCTTAGAGGTGTCTAAGATGGGCAGGGATTTGGGAAAACTCTGGGAGTGAGGGAGGGGGAGCCTTTAGAGGGATAGTGTTTGGTAGATTTAAGCCAATATCACCATATGCAGAGAGCAGCCAGTGGGGGTGAGGATGTTGTTAGGAAGATGGGAGAAAAGTCAGGGATGAAGCAACTCTTCTGGATGTGCAGCACTGAGAAACTCTTTCTCTTTCTTCCCACTGAGAAGCTGTGTCAGGGGTTCAGCCAACAGGAGACAGAAAGCACACCAAAAAATTGAGGAAGCTTAACATAAAGAATTCAGAGAAGACAATGGCAACCCACTCCAGTACTCTTGCCTGGAAAATCCCATGGACAGAGGAGCCTGGTAGGCTGCAGTCCATGGGGTCACTAAGTCGGACACGACTGAGCGACTTCACTTTCACTTTTCGCTTGCATGCATTGGAGAAGGAAATGGCAACCCACTCCACTGTTCTTGCCTGGAGGATCCCAGGGACAGGGGAGCCTGGTGGGCTGCTGTCTGTGGGGTCACACAGAGTTGGACATGACTGAAGTGACTTAGCAACATAAAGAATTACCAGGAATGAGCCATTTCGGGAATGAGCCATTGGCTAATTCAAGCCACGAGAATGCTAACAAACTCAAGAACAGTGAATATAGAAGAAGCCGTCAGCCCAGGTGCTGAGATGGACCTCCTCAGGAGATGCAGAGCCTCAGAACTCTGCAGGCTGTGGGGTGCTGGGGATGCTGTTAAAGGGAGATGCCAGGCCCATCAACAGTTCACAGAAAGGTGCTGGAAAGTGGCCCTCCCTTAGGAAACTCCTGGAGGTCAGGGCTTAGTGTGCTGAGAAGCCAGTCTCTGAGATGATGGCTGAGATGCACCACCTTGGACCCTCGGCTGTGATATCTCCTGGACAGGAGATGCTGGGGAACTGCTGTAGACAGAGGCCACATGCTGCTGGCTGCTAGGCCTTGCTGAAAAAAAAATCACTCACTCTGCAGGAGCTGAACAAAGCTGAACATAGTGGGCCAGGCTGAGAAACCTCTTCTTCCTCCAGCATCCCTCCCCAGTGTTGAACACTGGGATAGCTATCAGTGGAGAGGGGTGCATAGAATTCAGCTCCACTATTGCAGAATGGAAAGAAGAGTGACTTTGGAGCCAAGAGGTAATAAATTGATAATATACCTCAGTCTAGATGTCTCCCCACCACCTCTCATTCCCTGAATGAGGGTGACCCTATGCTCTTTGCTTTCTGGGGGAATTCTATTTAAACTAAAACACCTGCTGCAAGGTGCCCTCTTTTGTGCTTAAAGCCTATAGTATGAGATTCAAAGTCTCTCAAGGAAGAAAAAGTACACAGCATAACATGCCTTGCACATAAAACAATTCCAGCTCTGTGCCAAGTGTCATTACTTTGGACAAGTCTTCACAACAATACCTAGAGATTGATCTGAGGCTCTGGTAGAGAACAGCAAGAAAGCAATTTAGAAAAGCAATAATAAAATGGATGGTGGCGGCCAAAGTCTATTTACAGGGAATTACCTTAAATATATTTGCCATTTTAGTTTTCTGGAGTGTTTCCTTTGTAATTACATGGAAGTCTCTAAGGAGCTCTAGTTTCTTTATCAGCTCCTTCAAATCACATCTATAGACCACAAGGCAAATAAGTTATTTAGGTCAACATAGTTTTTGTATTTATTTTCTGTGTATATTTCTTAACACAAAAGAAAAGGCACTTTGTCTGAACACAGAAAAGCTGAAATCTAGTCTTTTTAATAGGATTCTCAGCAATTGAAATCAAATCAGAACCTATACTTCACCTACTTGGGGAAGAGATTACTACTTCAGCAGATTTGAGTACATTTGCTGGTTTGTCGTTTTCTGAGCTAAAGGTTCCCCCTCTATGCACCCTGCTCCAACATACTCATGTGCTCACAAAGCAGTACAGCTAGAGCCTATCCCTTCTCCAGCGGGTCTTCCCAATCCAGGACTCGAATTGGGGTCTTCTGCATTGCAGGCAGATTCTTTTCCAACTGAGCTATCAGGGAAGCCCTGAGTAGTAACTACCCCAATAAGACATTTGCACAAGCAGACTGCATAGTTCAGACTCAGAAAGGGTAACAAGGAGGCCATCAGAGCTGGAGATGGTAGTTCCACGTGAACTGGGATTCTCTGATCTACCCACAATGATTGACTTGTCTACCCTCCTTACTTTTATGACTCCTGGACAGTCATGAAGAAGATAATCCACAATGAAAGCAGAAGCAGCACTTCTTTGTTTAGTGAGCCATTTGGCTAGCACCTTTCAAACATGAAATTGGACCCATAAGGGAGCTGTTCAAAATTACCAGTGCATGGCATTGGACAAATGGTAGTCTTTTGCATCTAACAACATGGTAAATTAGATGCTATATATATTTTACCAAGAAAGCAATCAAAATGTAGGCAGCTAAAAAAAGAAAAAAGGATCGTGATGATTTCCAGGCAGTTCATAATGGCAACTTTTCTGGACTTTGTGATGTTTGTGGTCTTGTCGGCATTTTTCACTCTGCAATGATTTCTTATTCTAAATATTCACTTTATTAAAAGAAAGTATGGATTAAACACCACCAGGAAACTAAGAAACAGATCTTCCTTATATGAATAAATGAATATAAAATGAAAGTTTGGAATGACAGAGGTTTTGGAGACATTGAAGGGACATAAGCAAGAGTGAAGATAATCAAAAGAGAAGTTTGGTAGGTTTTACATCCATTTTTGATTTGGGGCAATTATATAAAGGGGAATATAACAAATTCTAGAATTTAAATATACACACAGGAAACCTGTGTGTATCATTTGGAGAAAAAAGTTGAATGAAAGAATCACGTCTTAAGCATCCATTAAACTCATCTCTAGGGAGATAATTCATTTAATAGATACTATCATCTCAGATATCCAACTGGATAACAGTATCCTTCAAGAACTTTTCGGAGATAAGTAATCTGTTATTATATCTCTTATCATGTATTATTTTGCTAGGAATTAAAGTGTGCTGATATTTAAAAGCTCATTGCTATAAGACTTTTGTAATATTATTATTGCTATGATCATTTGGCAGAGAATGACAGGACTGTTTAAAGATTAATAACTAATTAGTTGCCTGGTACAACATTCCCAGGCTGATACTGACCAAAGCCCATTGCTGTTACACAACTGATCACAACATTGTTAGTTGACTATACTGCAATATAAAATAAAAAGTTAAACAAGTAAGTTTAAAATAAACAAAATTGGACATTTGTACAATAGACCATCATGTTTTGTTCCCCTAGACTCCAGCCTGAAACAGGAAGAATTTTCCACCTTAGAAAGTGCTTCTCTCTGATCCTTAACTTTTCCATAATTGTTTGCTTTCCCTAGCTACCTCTAATTTTTGTTGTTTTGCTAGAGTCCTGCTGTGCTATCATTACATGTGCCATGAAACTTGATCACTTAGCAGAGTTGGTTATAGCATGTTCAGTACCAGGAGAGGAGGCAGAATCAGAAATGTGTTGAATCAGCTTCCACTACCGCATAAACTGCTCCCGCAAAGGGAGTTAGACTCATTGGGAACCTGTAATAATCCAGGCCACCAGGGTACTACTTCATAAATTACTATTTCTTCATGGTAAGCTTTTCTTTTGGTTGCAATTTCCGGGGCTGCTAGTGGTGACTGCTTGCAGTATCCAAAAAAGAGAGAAAGTGGGGCAATGATAGGGAAATAATAGAAGCAGGATCCAGAGCTTGAAATAGTTTTAGGACAGCATAGTTTGCTGACTGTAAAATATGGTCTACTGAGTGGAGTAATGTTGGATCTTTTATCCATCCATCCATCTGTTCACCCAGATGGCAGAATAAATAGTCTAAAAAAAACCTTGGACATTGTGGAGGGAAAGTTGTAAGATTAAATGTAAAAAGGGATACACACACACACACACACACACACACACACATACATATATATATAGAGAGAGAGCATGCGAGAGTGCTTTTGTGGTGGCTCAGATAGTGAAGAATCTGCCTACCTACAATGCAGGAGACTTGTGTTTGATACCTGGGTGGGGAAGATCCCACAGAGAAGGGGATGGCTACCCACTTTAGTAGTCTTGCCTGAAAAATTCTCCTTGGAAGGAAGCTATGAAAAACGTGCAAAGCATATTAAAAAGTAAAGACATCACTTCACCAACAAAGGTCTATATAGTCAAAGCTAGGTTTTTGCCAGTAGTAATGTACAGATGTGAGAGTTGGGTCATAAAAAAGGCTGAGTGCTGAAGAATTGATGCTTTTCAATTGTGGTGCCGGAGAAGACTCTTGAGAGTTCCTTGGACTGAAAGGAGATCAAACCAGTCAGGAATTGAACCTGTGTCTTTCTTCTCCTCCTCTGGCAAGCTAATTTTTTACCACTAATGCCACCTGGAAAGTGGTTGGAGTCATGTTTTCCCTGATGATGTTTGATTTACATTACGTTATTTGGTTCTGAAAATCATATTTAAGAGGGGCACTGTACACTGGAATTCTCAAACTGAAATCAGTCAGAAATTTGTTGGGATGTGATACTGGGAGTTGCTGGTGGCTATCTTTCCAGTTTATGAAGATACTTTTCTGCAACATGAAAGACTGAAGCTGATAAATACAGAGATAGATACGGTTAGTCTTCGAAGTACATTCGCCAGGAATCCACACTGTTAAAGCTGGTTGCTTAGCATTTCAATTATTCTCAAAATCTTCATCAGAGAGATTGTTATTAGTTTAAGGGACATTAGAAGCATTTCTTAGTGAAATGAGTCCTGTTCAAGATAGATGTTTGGTTAGAAACATTGTATAAGTTCAAGGTGTAAAAATCCAGGTATCACAGAAGACTTCTACAGTTACTTGAGTGCTTGATAGCATCATTGGCCCTGTGATCCTACAGTTCGTGGGGGATCCACTCCTGAACTGACTCTAAGTCTAGGTAGTTCTTCCATGAGGATATTATTTTTATATTGGAGCAAGGTTCTCATGCAAGGTGCTATAAGGCAAAGACCACAGCATGAAATTATTGTTGTACTTGGTGCTGATAAACGTGTGCCTTCTCTTTTTCAGGAGCCTGGTGAGCAGCATTTGGCTCATGACTTGCTTGCTTTGTGATACACTGTCTGTTATCGAGGTCATACCCGTGTGGCATATGTATGTTTGTGTGGTATCAGCTGCTACCTACTTCAAGCTACAGGAAGATAGCATTTACTTCCCAAATCTGCCATTTGCTGAATGAGCAAATTGACCCACATCTTTTTGCAACAATGGGACGGGGTTTTAATACCATTAATACGGTGTATAAATGTATTAATACATTTATATGTGTTGAGGTTGTAGGCCTCCTCCATGGCAGAGTGCCAGACCTGGGCTCTAGTCATAAAGGTAAATGGGAAACTGCCCCATAGGGATGACTTCCTAAACCAGGGCACCTAAGAGTCTCATCATGATAAGCAATCAATCAGAAACTAAAAAACACACAAGGCACTCTACCACCCTGAGATTATTGGGAGCATTAATCATAAATTGGGAGCATTCCCAATGCTCCCTGGAACATAAATCGGTAGTGTTCCCTTCAAGGAATTATATATATTTAGAATAAAAATATAAGTATCTTTAACATGCTTACAGATTGAGAGGCAGAAGTCAAATACATAAGACCAGAATTGGATATTATTTTTAATTACAGGAAGGTGAAATGAACAACAAAATAAAAATTTCAGAAATAAGTCATTGAAATGAAAAATGAGCAGATGGGATACATGGTAGACTAACTTCATTGAAAAGGAAATTCGTGAAATGCAAAATAGAACCTGAAGGAAACAGAATACAGTGGGAAAGAGATAAAGAAATGGGGAAGGTATAGAGACAGATTTACAATGAAATGAAAATTCATTGTAAATGAAATAATGATACTTATGTCTAGGCCCTTCTCTTGCCCTTTCGAGCAATATGCCTCTCCTCAGTAATGTCTTCATTTTATTATAAGTTTAAGTAAAATTTGAAAAAGTGGGATTTGAAAAAAATTTATTTAGGTTGTGCTGGGTCCTCGTTGCTGCCCAGGGTCTTTCTCTAGGTGAGTGGGGGCTGCTCTTCGTGCAATGTGTGGGCTTCTCATTGTGGTGGATTGTCTAGTTACAGAGCAAAGGCTCTTGGGGCTCAGGCTTCTGTAGTTGAGGTATGGTGGCTCAGTGAATGTGGTGCACAGACTTCATGCTCCATAGCATGTGCAATTGTCCTGGCATGTCCCTTGCATTGGCAGGAAGACTCTTATGCACTGTATCACTGGGGAAGTCCGAAAAAGTCTGATTTTAAACTGCAGTTGGTTAATACTGCTATGTCTTTCCATTCCAATCAGACCTCTGTCACACTTTCCTCATATTGGGTAGTTATGTACATTTTTGGGAAAGTTGACTTGGGAATATTTGGTTTGTGTTTGATGGGATACACGTGTAGTTTGCAGTAACCTCTCTTTGTAGCTGAGTTACTGCAGGCATCCCTCATTTCAGGATTACTTCTACCACCAATGTGACAAAATATCTAGCATCGTGTCCCTGAAAACCAGAACAGAGATGATCTTATGATAGGAAAATACCCTCTAGCCCGTGGCACTGAAACAGTAAGGATGATGAAGAAGAAACAGACTTGCTATATGTAGAGTCAGGAGGTGGTCTTCCAGTTCACACATGAAGGAAATGTGCTAGCCATGTTTCCCATGTATGACAACAATCCTAAACACAGATATTACTAATGATGAGTTGTGGCTCTAAAAGGAACCTTTTTAAAAGCAAATAAGAAACAAACTAGAGAACAACAAATCAAAATATCCTTCTATTCCTTCACCTGGAAAAGATATTACATAATTATTATCATAAAAAAATGTGCAACCAAAAATGAGGGATAATTATTACAGAGATATTCTAGCAGTTCACATACAAATTATATTTTTCTAGAGCTTATTGGATTTGTAGTATTTGATTTAGAATTTGTGTGATTTTTTATTATAAATATTCAATTTGTGTTTAATTTTCTATTCATACTTTGTATTATTTTTTTCTTAAAGACTCCCAGATTGTGCAAATTTCAGGTTCCCCAAACTTGGAAGTATGAAAGATGGGTTGAGCTGTGGAAGATAAAAAGAGAAATTCCAATTTAAGTAGGATTCAAGTGGAGAGAATAGGAGAATTTGGAATAGGCGGTATTTAAAGAGATACATTAGAGAATTTGCTTGAATTGCAAGAAAACTAGTTTTAGATTAAAAAGTACATTAAGTTCTGAACAGCACAAAAAAACAAAATCTTCACCTAAGTACATTACAGCGAAACTACAGAATATCTTAAAAACTTTTAGAGAAAACAGAAAGAAAGATGTCAATAAGAATAAAAATAGACTTCCCGTCAGTGATAACTGATAAAGGAGGACAATGAAATTGTGTCCTCAAAGTGCTGAGGGAAAATGTTAACATAGAATTCTGTACCCCAAACTGTCATTCAGTATTAAGAAACAAAAACATTTCCAGATATTAAATATTAAGAAGTCTGCTTTCACTGAAGTACTTAAATAATATTCCTCAGCAAGAAAACCAGACAGAAGAATCCAGAAGAATCCAGAGGTGAAAGCCACGAAGAAGTGTAAACAAAGAAAAGTTTTTAAATTGTAAGTATCTATTTAAGAAAACAAATCAAAACAGCAGCAGAAAAACAGCAGCAACCTATTTTGGTGATTTTAAAAGCAAGGTGGAAAGAAAACACTATACAAAAGTAACTAAAAAAGTGGAAAGGATGAAGATTGAACAGTCCAAGTTCTTCCAGACTATTCTTTTTTCTAAATCAACTTTAGACCTTGAATTGAATTTTTTAAGGTTAAAGAGTTAACCTTACATTTTAAAAATAAGATAAATTAAATTGTATAACTGCACAACCAGGAGGAAATAAGAGAATTATTTATTCAACATAATGCAGGACAAAAGGAGGGAGAGACACAAAGCCAAAGCCTGAGGGTCTGGTAACTATTATTATTTTTATTTATAATTGAGACAAATGAGGCTCAAATTGTTTAAATGATTTATCTAAAATCAGACACCTAAGTGGTAGGAACCAAACTCTCATCTTCTGCCCTTTAGATAGATTATGGTTCTACTAAGTTTTAATGTCTCTCCTTCACTTCTGAGTCTGTAATATCTGACACATATTAGTTATATTTAAATACTTCCAAAATTGCCCTCAGAGTAAATGTTGCCGTCAAATATTTCCTTTCCACTCTGTCATCTCATCTCACACTTGCTGGTTTTGGTTGACACAGCCTTCTGAATGCTGCCCACGAAGCAGGAACTTCACCAATTGTCCCTGTACCCTAACCTGCGCCCTGTATCCACTCTCATTTCCTGACCTTAGGAAATTACCGTACTATTGACGTGAAACAAGAAGGAATTGAAATGATGTAAGGTAAGGCCTTTACTTATAAAGTCCATTTTATTTATGGTTTCTGGATTTATCCAAAGAAATTTTTGTTGGATTTTGTGGTCCTCTTAGAGTTTAGAAGTTAACTGCCAAGTGTTCTTTCCCGTAGAAGCTCAGCTTGGAAAATGGTGTCAGTGGCCTTTCTGCTTTTTGCAGCAGCCTTATCTTAAATGGCCCTGCTCAGCGTTGTGTGTGTGGTGTGTGGGGGAGAGGGGAGAGATGGCAAGGAGGTTGCGGTTAGCTGTGCTTGCAGTTTATTCAACTTGATCCTTGTGTCTGCTAGATTCTATTACATTACCTACATTTTTATCTTGTATTTTGATGTTTTATCTTGTTTGCTTTTATTCTACTCAGTTGTGTATATAAAAGAGTGGCTGGAGAGTGATTTAACTGAATTACTTAAGCTCTAGAAACTTGGAAGCATTCTGTGTGTGCGTGCTGAGTCGTGTCTGACTCTGCAATTCCGTGGACTGTAGCCCACCAGGCTCCTCTGTCCATAGGATTTTCCCAGCAAAAATACTGGAGTTGGTTTACCATTTCCTTCTCCAGGGGATCTTCCCAACCCAGGGATCGAATCTGAGTCTTCTGCATTGACAGGCAGATTCTTTACCACTGTGCCACCTGGGAAGCCTATCTCTCTGATTTACAGTGCCTTTTTTGGAGTCATAAAAGCTTGTTTAATGAACCGGTATCTTTTATCAGAATTGTGTTGGCACACATGCGTTCAAATAGTTGAATGTTCTTTCACTTCTTTGGTGTGAGGCAAAATTATATGCAAATCATTGGGCTGACACAAAATACTCACTTTACAGAAAAGTAAGAAATATTTAATATCCATAAAAGCTCTCTTTAATTCTTGTTTTCCATTCACTGTTCAAACCACTTCTTCCTTCACCAGTCTTCAGAAACAGCTCTTGTTGAGGTCATCACGTTTTCTAAAAGTAAAAGTGAAGTTGCTCAGTCATGTCCAACTCTTTGTAACCCCATGGACTGCAGCCTGCCAGGCTCCTCCATCCATGGGATTTTCCAGGCAAGGATACTGGAGCGGGTTGCCATTTCCTTTTCCAGGGGATCTTCCCAACCTAGGGATTAAACCTGGTTCTCCCGCACTGCAGGCAGACTCTTTACCATCTGAGCCACCAGGGAAGCCCACGTTGTCTACCTAAAGACTATCTTCTGTCTTTCAAAAAACACATTCAACAGTAGCTGCATCTTGAAGCATTCTTTTGTCTTTTTGACATCACATTTTTTTAACTAAAAAAAAAAAACTGGGGGCTGCTCCATGCAACTTGTGGGATTTTAGTTCCCCAACCTGGAGTTGAACCCAGGCCCTCGGCAGTGAGAGCACGGTATCCTAACCACTGGACTGCTGGGGAGTTTCCTCTGACATCACGTTTTCCTGAAATCTTTTTCTGTTCCTTCTCATTCTGCTTTGTTGACATCACCTCCTCCATGTCCAACCTATAAATGTGGTGGTTTAAGCCTGGGCCTGAGTCTCTCTGTTTCTCTTTCTTTCTCTTCTCTCTCCTTAGGAGATTTTACTATTTTTTTTTTTAAGTGTCAGATTCACACCTCTAACTGCCAACCTGACATATTCATGTGCTGTTTCGTATCTCAAATTCAGTTTGTTCAAAAAGGAGCATAGTTATGTCCCTCACTAATTAAAGATACTATTAGCCACTTATACATCTCTATCTCATGTTTCTTACTGGCAGAACCCAAATTTTATTTTAATGGACAATTTTTAGAGCAACTTCAGGTTTATAGAAAGATTGGAAGAGATGGGGGATTCCATCCATTTTATTCAACATAGGGTCTCCAGCACCTAGCCAATGTGTTCCACAGAGGAGGCACTCAGTAACAGGTTCTGGATGAGAGGAGTGATAAGCTTTTCTTTTTCTTATTTTTAATAGCTATGTCTATTGATCTTAAACTGGCATTCATCAAGATTAGATTTTTTTTTTTTTAAAAGGGTGACATAGTGGAAAAGCAGGGAAATGGAAAGCAATCTGAGTAAGAGAAAAGGGAAAGTGTGGAAGAGCCATTTAATAATTTGTCACACTATGAATCTAACTACCTCATTTTTAGAATGTTTGATCTAGAAATCATAAATGAAGGTCAATATACAAGTTTGACCATTTTTATTCCATTTGACTGGGAAAACAATCTACTTTAATTCAGTAGAGATGGCTGTGGGTCCAGTGACCATATCCACTTGTATGTGTTCTCCAAACATTTGCTCATAATGAGAAAGAGGTCACGGGATTACTATTTACCCTTGAGACAGGTTTTTAATATCTGTCTTATGCTCTGGGAGTTGGTGATGGACAGGGAAGCCTGGCGTGCTCTGTCCATGGGGTCACAAAGAGTCAGACACTGAACTTATTGCCATGACAAAAGTACTTTATTAATCTTTCAGAAATACATTAGAATGAATCAATTATAGATCTTTCATTAAGATAATTAGTTTTTTTTTCATATTTGCACTATGTAGATGGCAATAAACATAAACCAAACATTTTGAGAGTTACAGAGTCATTTAGATTTATTAGGCAGGTGAAGTTCTTTAAAGGCAGGGAGAAAAAGAATTTTAAAACATTTAATCAATGACTAAATAGTTTTTGGTTGTGGCGATAAAACTTTCAAAGCAAGTACTTTGTTTAGAAATTCATTTATTATCTGATTTTTTGATGGATTCTAAGAGACATTGTAAAATTCTCTTTGGGAATATCAAAAATGCTGTAGTTTCAACATGCCAATTCATTTTTTTTCAATGTCTGTTGTTACATACTTTATGAAAATATGATACTGTCATTCATCAGATCACTTTCTATAGGAGTCCAGGTTTCAGATCTCCCTGTTTGGATTAGCTTTTCTTTACTGGAAGTCCCTTAAGGCCAAATTCAAGTCTGGGATACAGTGATTTATGGTAAGAAATATAATACATATTTGGTCTTTGTCCATTTCTGGCACAGAGATTCTAAATCCCTTGGAATCTCTCAGTTGTGAGAGCAATAAAAAAGGGTCTTTTGTTAATGAGATGACTTTGGAGGGGGTTGAGGATGGGGAGCAGCTTGGGATAGAGATTGGGGCAGGTTCCTGGAGAAACTCCAGTCTCCTGTCTAAGTATAACCGTCCAACCCTGAGTAGCTTCCGAGATCAGACGAGATAGGGCATGTTCAGGGTGGTATGACCGTAGATGAAACTTCAGTCTCATAGCCACCGTCCTTGCCTGAGACTGAGTCACTAGCCAATGGCCAGCGATTTAATCAGTCATGACTACGTAATGAAGCCTCTATTAAAAATGTAAAATGATGGGGTTCATGGGGATTCAGAGCTTCCAAGTTGGTGAAGCCTAGGAGATTTGGGGAGTGTGGCATGTTCAGAGATCATGGAGGCTTCATAACTCTTATCCCACCCATTGTCCTATGCATCTCTTCCATCTGTCTGTCCCTGAATTATATCCTCTTATAATAAACTGATAATCTAGTAAGTAAAATATTTGAGTTCTGTGAGTTGCTCTAGCAAATTAATTGAACCCAAGGAAGAGGTGGTTGGAACCTCTGAGTCATAGGTTAGGGCCTGGATTTGCGACTGGCATTTTACGGGGGCAGGAGTAGTCTTGTATGGCTGAGCATTTAACCTGTGGGATTTGACATTATTTCCAGGTAGACAGAATTGATTCAGTTGTAGGACACCCAGCTGGTGATATGGAGGAAAACCCCACACTCTGGAATTGGGTGCTGAGTTGGTGATCAGAAGTTGGATCAAAGTCAGAATTTCACCAGGGTCTCAAAAACTCTCATAGTGGCCCCACAGCGCCCCTTCTCCCCTTAATTTCTATGTACTCTAAAGTTAGCACTGACTTTGGCTTGTTTTGTCTCGCTGCTATGCTCTGGCCAGTCTTTTGAGTTTCTATGAGTCAACATTCCTCTTCTCTGGGACCACCCCCACCTCTCTGCCGCTGGGGAGGGTTATACAGGTATATTTGTTCTATCCGATTCTTCCCACAACCACTTATACTTACAAATACTTATGATTTGATCATAAGTATTCAACACTGGATTCATGCTCAGCCAACCATACTTTCTGTTTAGGAAATTTAAAATTTGGATCAAGAACAGCTAGTCCTTCCTGTGGGAGTCCTTGAAAATGACTTCTGTAATCAGAAGTTGTCTGTTTATAGGCAGCCACTGCAAGGTATCCCATCTGGAGAGAGGTAAGAATGAAGCAACCACATAGTGGGGAGTAGAGATGAGCGCAGAATAGCTGATGAGGAACCTGGGGGTTTTTAGTCCCTGACTGCACATACTTATGAGGGGTCAGATTTCTGTTCCTTTCCTGGGTTCAATGAATATTATATTCTGATAACATACACCCTTGTGTTGATTTGGCTGGTTTGATGGATATACTTACGCACTGAAGAAACTTGGATAAGATATATGCTTCTCATCTCAACAGTGCCTGCATATTTTAGGCGTTGAAAATATTTGTGGAAAGATCAGGAATGATAACTTTTATTCTCTCTTCTCAGTGAGAACACCCCCAGGCTCACAATAACTACATTTCAACTCAAATTTAATTCTGCAAGTTCTATTTTTTTTAAGTACTATAAGAAAAATAATAATCTAGGACTTTGCTCAAAAAGTATTAAACCTAATGTGAATATTTCCAATTTAAAATTGATAGCTCCAAGACTTCCTGGCTGGGTGACTTCGGACAAGTCACTTAATTATTTTAAGCCTCTTTTTTTTTTTTTTATACCTAAAATGGGGATGATGACAGCCCCGCCATGAGGGGCTGTTGAGAAAATTAATTTGGAGACTGTGTTGTGCCCAGCACGTAGTTGGCATGTCTGTTAGAACTGATTGTTGCAAGTGAGAGAAAATTCTGATAGTTGGCTAAACAACAGAAAACTATCCTCCTATATGCACAATTGCACTCATTTCACACGCTAGTAAAGTAATGCTCAAAATTCTCCAAGCCAGGCTTCAGCAATATGTGAACCATGAACTTCCTGATGTTCAAGCTGGTTTTAGAAAAGGCAGAGGAACCAGAGATCAAATTGCCAACATCTGCTGGATCATGGAAAAAGCAAGAGAGTTCCAGAAAAACATCTATTTCTGCTTTATTGACTATGCCAAAGCCTTTGACTATGTGGATCACAATAAAC
>NW_011494607.1:1564583-1585309 GCF_000754665.1 Bison bison bison
ATGCTGGGAGGGATTGAGAGCAGGAGGAGAAGGGGACGACAGAGGATGAGATGGCTGGATGGCATCACTGACTCGATGGACGTGAGTCTGAGTGAACTCCGGGAGTTGGTGATGGACAGGGAGGCCTGGCGTGCTGCGATTCATGGGGTCGCAAAGAGTTGGACATGACTGAGCAACTGATCTGATCTGATCTGATATGTAGTTGAAAAGACAAGAGTTATGACAGCCTTCAGATGAGGTTTTACTCACTGACAATATGGTTTCTCCATTCTGTTTTTTGCAATATCAACCTCATCCTTAAATTCTGCCCTGTGGTCTCTCAGCAGATCTGGGCTCTCCCTATGTGGTAGCAAATTGGATGCAAGAGTCCCAGCTGTCACAGCCTTATGCCTCAGCTCAGCAGAGAGGTGTATGTTTTCAAATGGGCCAATTCATTCCCGCTGGATTTCCTTATTACCCCAGTCAACATAGGGAGGAGAATGGGATGGGATTAACTGATGAATTGCCCCAAACCAGCACCCATTTCTTCAGTAGGGATCATGGGAAGGATAGGTCCCCAGAAGTGAAGGGGATAGGTTTGATACAGATGTCTTCTTCAACCCAATACATTCAGCAATTGTACCTTCAGAAAATTTAAAAAGCCTATACAATAGACTATATTATCTTCCCCAATATTTTATTACATACGAGCTCTCACCGTTGTATAACTTTCACTAGTTTGTACTTCAATGTGGTTTTTTAGAAAGGGATACTAAGAAATATTCTTAATTGAAGGTTGATCTGAACAACTTATTATTTGGCCTTTTTAAAAATTTCAATAGGTTTTTACTTTTCAGATTTTCTAAGGAAATGGGACTTTTGCAATGTTTTAATTCAAAAAAAAAATAACTCTTCATCTTAATGTAATGGATCCTAATGTCTTTGGTCCCTGTAAAATTTTCCTGTTCAATTATTCCTTCAAGAGCTTTGTTCTCCCATGAACCTTACTTTTTTTTAACCACATCTTTTCAGAGATGAACTTATGGATACAATTGAACCTCTTGGCATCTGGTAGAAGCAAAGAAACACATCTGGGAAGCTATTTATTAAGCTTCACGTTTAAATATGTTCTAATGCAGTTTAAGAATTCAGTTTAATAGTGTACATTACATTGGCTTATACCAGTATTTTTAGATTAGCAATTTTTACAAATTTGTTATTCTAATCTTCCTGAAAACAATTCCTTAATTATCCCCATTCTTCTTTCCCCATTTTATTCTCTCATTTTATTATTTCCAATAATCACTACTTAAAGATTTTAAACTTGTAACCTACAGAAATAGCTACATTTTATATAAGTTAATACCATATACAGGCTTCCCTGGTGGCTCAGATGGTAAAGAATCCACCTGCAAAACGGGAGACCTGGGTTCCATCCCTAGGTCAGGAAGACGCCCTGGAGGAGGGCATGGCAACCCACTCCAGTATTCTTGCCTGGAGAATCCCCATGGACAGAGGAGCCTGGTGGGCTATGCAGTTCATGGGATCACAAAGAGTTGGACATGACTGAGCGACTAAGCACAATACAATATACTTTACATTATGACCCAGCATATATACATACACACATATATAAAACAAGTTTTACAAAACAACACTTACCTGTACAATTCAACTGGATGTTGTCAGTTCTGTTTTGTTCTATTCCATTCAACTTTATTATGTAAGTTGCTCCTTTATAATCCTGTAATTTGACCTCATGATCCACTGATGTGTCTCAATAATATAACTTGAAAATTATTGCTAAAGTGGTACTTCCACACTAGGAGTTTTTTAGCCCCAGGGTTTTATGATTGAACTCAAGAGTTTTGTCTTTGCTAAAGCAAAATAGCAAATATTTCTGTTTCCACTTAAAAGGACATTATACAAAATAAAATGATTATTAAAACATTTCCCGTAACTACATAGTTGAAAGCCCACTAGCGCACATCAAGGGACAGTACATGACAGTAAATAAAAACCAGATAAATATTATCATGATTCAGCTGTTCAGTTGGTTTACTACCCAACAGAGCAATTCTGGGTACCTTGATGTTTTGAGTGTTATGCAATTAATTTCTGCAAATCTGCGTCATGAGATGTATAATTTAATTGATCTGATAAAAATTTTTATATGATACATAATTATCTCTAACACATTAGAAACCAATTTATAAGTGAAAATAAATTGTTAAATTATATCATTTACTTTTTATTTACTGGGACTAACCTATTTACAGGAGCAATGAGTTATTTTTGAGAAGTGCCTATGTGTAGTGGTGTAAAAATTCCTCTTTTGAATTGTCATTAAGAAATAATAAAAAATATCAAACTGAACCAAGTGATATTTTAAGCCACAAAAATATAAGAACTGCAGATATCAGATCACAGTTTTGACCCATTTTTGATGCTATAACACATTACTAAAATCTCAAAGTATTAGTGTACATTCTGTATACTGAGACCAAACAGAAGGTACTTATCGACAGATTTTCTGTTACTTATATATTTATTTTCTGTTCACTGGGTTATATTTTTTTAGAGTCTACATATATATCATATAGTATTTGTCTTCCTCTGACTTATTTCACTTATCAAAATACCATCCAAGCCCATCCATGCTGTTACAAATCACAAAACTTCCTTCTTTTTTGTGGCTGAGTCGTATTCCATCGTATGTGTGTGGACACACAGGCACTACGTCTTCTTGATCCATTCATCTGTTGATGGACATTTAGGTGCTTCCATATCTTGGCAACCGTAAATAAAGCTGCTATGAATGTTGGGGCGATTGTACCTTTTTGAATTAGTGGGTTTTTTTTTTTTTCACATATGTACCCAGGAGTGGAATTACTGGGTCATATGATAGTTCTGTTTTTGGTTTTTTTGAGAAAATTCCATGCTGTTTTCCACAGTGGCTGCGCTATTCCTACCATCAGGGTGCAAGAGTTTCCTTTTCTCCACATCCTTGCCACCATTTGTTACTTCACAAGAAATGTAGCAATGGAGACGGGGTTACAGAATTAAGAAAATTCAATCATACATGAACAAATTGTGTAACCTGGATTTTATTTTTTAATTAAGCTGGGCAGTTTAGCTGGTTCCTCATTCTCCCCTGCTACAGTATAGTTTTCAAAAGGTTAGATGTTTATGACCCTCGGGCAAATATAATGTGAACCCATGTCAAAGATTTCATTTAACTCATTAATTAATGAGAACACCAGTAAGATACTAAAACTGGTCTACAGAACATTTGAGTCTACAAACACCCACATACACAAAGCAATATAAGATTTTTCAGTTAGATACAAAATTGTTACCTTTGGGGTTATCTCTTCCATCAAAGAAATTATTTATGTCTCTACTAGACAAACATTTACAAAAAACTTTGATCCGATAAAGCTGTAAAATAGCTCAGTCAAAAGAAAACCAACCCCAGTTTTGCACCGAAAGAACACTTTACAATTTCTTTTGCCTATTTTCAAGTTCCGAATAATTTTTCTGACATATATTAATATTTTTAATGTTGTACTGTCCATAATCCTCTGTACTTACTCCTTAGTGATTTTAGTTGGTCTTGCAGTTATAAATTATATAAACATTTTGATGACTTCCACATATCAGAATCTCCTTCTTATCATCTCCACTGCCACCACCTCTTTCATCATTAGGTATGTCAGTGCAGGAGTGAGTTTTAGGAAGATAACTTTCCCAAATAAAGCAGAGCTTTGATTTGTTCAAGGGTAAAGGAATAGTTCTCTAAATCTGAATAGACAAACTGGCTCTCCAAAAAACCTATTCTCCTGAAAAGTTCAGTAATTTATTGAGTAGAACATTATTTCTTTGATTTATATAATTATAAATTAGCTACATAGCTATATAATTACTATGTAGCTAATCCTAATATTCCCAAAGAATGTATAACCCAACTTCCTCTATTGAAGTACGCTGTGGACGTTTTGTTTTTTAGATACGAGTTTTCAAAATGTATTTTATTTTTGGCTGTGCTGGGTCTTCGTTGCTGTGCACGGGCTTTCTCTAGTTGTGGTGAGCAGAGGCTTACTCTCTACTTGCGGCACAAGGCTTCCATTGCGATGGCGTCTTTAGTTGTGGAGCACAGGCTCTAGCTGCATGGGCTTCAGTAGTTGTGGTGCGGGGACCATTAGTTGTAGCTCATGGGCCCTAGAGTGTGCAGGCTTCAGTAATTGTGGTGCACGGGCTTTGCTCCTCCGTGGCATATGGCATCTTCCAGGACCAGGGATCAAACCCGTGTCCCCTACATTGGCAGGCAAATTCTTATCTACTGTACCACCAGAGAAATCTGTGAATATTCTTTTATTTTTTTCAGTCTTAATTTTTTTTCTGTTGATAATAGTCACTGTTCAAAATAATTGATTTTTCTGATGCACATGTCATTCTTCAGGGAACCTGAAATGTACTGATGCTTTAGCTGTGTATGTATATATGTGCGTATATAGAAAGGCTCTGTGATAGCTTGCTAGGACTACCATAGCAAAGTACCACAGACTGGGTGGCTTAAACAACAGATAGTAATTTTCTCACAATCCTAGAACATAGAAGTCTGAGTTGAAGATGTCAGCAAAGCTGTTTTCTCCCTAGAGGTCTCTCCCCTTGGCTTGTAGATGGCCCTCTTCTCTCTGTGTCTTCACAGGGTCTTCCCTCTATTCCCATCTGGGTCCTATTTTCTTCTTCTTAAGGATGTCAGTCATGTTAGATCATGGCCCACCCATTTGACTTCATTTTACCTTAATTCCCTCTTAAAAGAACCTATTTCCAAATACAGTCATATTCGGAGGAGCTGGGGGTTAGAACTTCAACATATGAATTTTGAAGGGAGATCATTCTTGCCACACTTTCACTTCAGTAATGGGCACAAATGTCATGTTCACTTAGAAAATGGGCACGAGTGCCAAACAGTGAGGAGTCACCACCTTGTGTGTCAAGCATTCCAAAATAATGGAATTCAGGGCCCAGCCTAGGGCACCCCTTACCTTCATGTGCCCTTGGGTCTGAGGCATCCGCCAATGCCAGTCCAGCAAATGAGTACAGTACCCAGGTCTGTATCCTTCTCTCTTGACTCAACACAGATGACAAGATTGAAAATCAGATAAAAAAGTTGCTTCAGTAACAAGTCCTGTCCTTTGTAAGTGGTGGTGGAAAAGAAGACAGCACTCTGTACTTGCTAAGACTGACTATTGTGTTTTGTTTTCACATTAATTGTAGATACCAATTTTCTATACAAAATAACTCAGTAAACAATGCACATAAAATCCAGAGACTTTTCAATTTGTGAAAGTAGTCTTTTTCTCTGTTGTTAAGAGGAAAATCTAGAAGAGTTGTGTAGTTGAAGACAATAGGCGAAATCAAAAAAGAAAATAGTTATGATTTTTAAAGCCACTAATTGAAGCTTTAAGTGTCTTCCAGTGTTCTGGTGATTTGGGGCTGAAATCTTCTCTGTTCCTTGCTTTCCTTTGTCAGTGGTGTTCACCATGGCAACTTCAATAAAACTCCCCTCACAAATGTTTTTCTTCTACAGTGCAAAGCACCTTTTTAAAGAAGTCTGACAACCCGGTAGGAATGGGTGTTTGGAAAAGAAATCAAATGAAAAGTATTCTGCTTTCTTCATGATTGCTGTAGGTGGCAGGAGGTGAGGACATTTTTAAGGGTATAAAGTTGGGTGAAAAATATATTTTATCTTGTTTTGGAATAAAAATTGTATTTTGAGGTAGAAAATTAGTTTAAAATATGGTAGAGAAACTTGTCCCTTTCTTAACATTTCCTTATTTCTCATCTTAGTATTTGGACTAGCTTTGTACACACCAATTCATGAGCCACTTTGGAATGTGGATTTGTGTGGACAAATTTATCCAATACCTGATCCCTGGCGTTGTAGGAGACCCAGGTTTGATCCCTGGGTGGGTAAGATTTCCGGGAGAAGGGAGTGGCTGCCCACTCCAGTATTCTTGCCTGAAGAATTCCATAGACAGAAGAGCCTGGAGGCCTACAGTCCATGGGGTCACAAAGAGTAGAACACAACCGAGTGACTAACATTTTCACTTTTTCACTTGATTCAGTGTAAGTTCTTTGGGTCCTGATGGATTTTCTTGGGACTACTTTGGGAAACATAACTAATGTGGGATTCTGAGCACACCATTAAGTCTCCCAGGGTTCCTTCCAGTCCCTCCCCATAAAATATGGAGGCAGTAGAAGCCCAGGAGTTCTCAGCCTTAGAATCACATTAGAAACAAGTGGAGATGTTTCAAAACTGCCAGTGTTAGGGTCTTACCCAGAGATTATCATTTAAGATCTAGGTAATACTCAGGTGTAAGTTTTGTTTTAAACAGATTTTTTTTTCCAATTTATTTTTTTGGTTGCACTGGGTCTTCATTGCTGTGAGTGGGTTTTTTCTAGTTGCGGTGAGTGGGGGCTACTCTTTGTTGCAATGCACAGGCTTCTCATTGCAGTGGCTTCTTTTGTGCAGAGCACATGGGTTTCAGTAGTTGAGGCATGTGGGCTCAATAGTTGTGGTGCACAAGCTTAGCTGCTCCGTGGCATGTAGAATCTTCCAGTACTAGGAATAGAACCCGTGTCCTCTGCATTGGCAGGCAGATTCTTATCCACTGTACCATCAAGGAAGTTGAAGTACCCATTGCAGTTTTAATGTTTATAGCTAGAGTTAAGAATTGCTGTATTTATTGATCTCAAAGGATCCTTCTAACTCCCATTTCTAAGGCACTTACCTACAAGTTGACTCCAGCCGGGCTTGACTCCAGTAGAACTGCCAATTAAGTACCTTTGCTTTCAAATTTATGTATCTTTTGTTTCAAGATTCAAGAAAGGCATTGGCTGTTAATACAGTAGCCTAGCATCTTTATTCCTGCTTATCCACTGATAATCCAGAATCAGCCTGAAATCATGTCAGTGTTCAGTAAAGAAGTAATATCTTCACTTTCAAAGCACATTGGTTTTCAAATAATTTTATTGCTTAGAGGTTGATCGAAGGCATTAACTAGAGTTGGTGTTTTTAAAAATTGTTTATTCTCGGCTGTGCTGGGTCTGTGATGTGGTGTACAGGTTCTTCGTTGCCATGTGCAGGCTTTCCCTACTTGCAGCAGAGGGGACTATTCTCTAGTGGTGCCCAGGCTTCTCATTGTGGTGGCTTTTCCTGTTGCAGAGCATGGGCTGTAGATGCTCAGGCTTGGTTGCCCTGGGGCATGTGGGATCTTAGTTTCTGAACCAGGAATCAAACCCATCTCCCCTGAATTGGCAGGTGGATTCTCAACCATTGGACCACCAGAGCAGTCTCTATATTCAGTATTATATATTTTTATGTGTGTGTGAAAATGGCCAACACAAAGTTAATAGCAGGTTTCTCAAATGACTCCACAACTCTTTGTTGGCATAGTCGATAGCTTTTCTCTTTAGAACAGTGGTTTTCAATCCTGATGGCACTTCAGAATTGCCTGAGAAGCTTCTGAAAAATCCTCATGCTCAAGGCTATCAGAATCGCTAGACCAGGTACCAATTCTCTGAAAGCTTGACTGATAATTCCAAAATAGAGCTAGGGCTGAGAATTGCTCTAGAATGAAGTTGTGTGGACAAATTGTGTCAAGCAACCAGCAAGTGATGAAATGCTAAGCGTGTGTTAGTCATCTCCTTGATTAGAAACAGCACCTCCTATTCCCCTGTGGATAACATTGTCAAAGAGGATTATTCTTCCTTTGCTAAAATTACCATTGTGTGGAAAACCTATTCTTTTAAATGTTCAGCATTATTAGACTACAACTATTTTCCCTGGTGGCTCAGAGGGTAAAGAATCTGCCTACAATGCCTGAGACCTGAGTTCGATACCTGGGTCAGGAAGATCCCCTGGAGAAGGAAATGGCAACCCACTCCAGTATTCTTGCCTGGAAAAATCCCATGGATGAAGGAGCCTGGCAGGCTACAGTCCATGGGGTTGCAAAGAGTTAGACGCAACTGAGCAATTTCATCTTTGTTTCTATTGAAGATAGCAAATGAAATATTTCCTTAAGTTGAGGAGTAAAATCTAGGCCTGTCTTCTCATAAATCCCTTTGAAGATGATTGAAATAGTAAGAAAAAGAACACAGAAATTTTTGTAGGAAATTAATTTGTGAGGTTAAATTGCAACTCAAAAAAGACTCAATGATGTATGCCTTTTAAGTGTCTGGTTTATTGTTTCCTCATAAGTAAAATGCATTTTCCCATTATTCCTCTGTAATTGTATAGATGGTGATAATCACTGGAAACCTAAAGAGCCGAGAGCCTCAATACTGTAGGATCAAATGTGTGCTTAATTGTCATTCTGGAGCTTGGTTCTGGTGTCTCCCTAAAGCCTATAAATCATCATCAAACAAGAAAATCAAGTAATTAAGCTCTCTGGCCTGAATCTGATCTATACTTTCTACCTTCGCATAAAAAGGTATTCATTCACATGGCTAGTTAAACTCTCTAACAATGAACCTGGATCAGGGAAATTACTTGCTAATGCTTTTACAAACACAGGTAGTAGGGAGCTGATCCCCTCCCAATCACACACACCAAATCCACTGCTGTTTTTAGTGACTTCTACAGAAAGCTAAAGCTGACATATGTGGGAAAAGCATGATAAAGGTATTAATTTGTTGTTGTTGGTCAGTTGCTAAGTTGTGTCCAACTCTTTGTAACCCCATGGACTATAGCCCACCAGGCTCCTCTGTCCATGGATTTCCCAGGCAAGAATACTAGAGTGGGTTGCCCTTTCTTTCTCCAGGGGATCTTCCCAACATAAGGATTGAACCCAGGTCTCCTGCATTGGCAGGTGGATTCTTTACCACTGAGCCACCAGGGACATTCAAAATAGAATTAAAAAAAAAAAATTCGTTGCCTTCACAAATTACATCTGAGCTCTTCTCTAGATGACTCCAGGGCATGTTGCAAATACAGCAAGTTATGATCAGTTGCCTTTTATCCTCAAAATCACACAAAACAAGCAATTATTTAGAATGCAATAAATGGTTTAATAGTTATGGACTTGAGAAAGAACTTGAATTAAAATTCAGTCTGGGATCTGAATTAGCACCGCTGGAATATAGAAAGCATTCAACATGCATGCACAAATTAGTTTTGATAGCATATGTAAGTAAAATGTATTTGCTTTACTTGATAATGGTTGTTTTGGAGGACCCTTCTTGGAGTTGAACTTATCTGTATTAGTTGGCTGGGCATGATACAGGTTGAACGCCCCTTAGTTCCAGGGCCTTGGCAAAATTCACCTCCAGTGGCTTTCCTGTGCCTTTGGTAAGCTTCAGGGATCGGATGCAACCTCGGAAAGGAATGTTTGTTGTCAGGCCAAACTGGTTGAGGCCATCTGAAAAATGAAGCAGAGAGAGCTCAATTTTGAAATGCAGCTACTATGATAAGAGTGGAGTTTCCCCGGTGGCACTAGTGGTAAAGAACCTGCCTGCCAATGCAGGAGACATAAAAGACTTGGGTTCAAGCCCTGGGTCAGGAAGGTCCCCTGGAAGACGGCATGACAACCCACTCCAGTATTCTTATCTGGAGAAGTCCATGGACAGAGGAGCCTGGTAGGCTACAGTCCATGGGGTCACAAAGAGTAGGACACAACTAAAGCGACTTAGCACATATTAAGAGCATATATAAGTCAGCTGTTAGCTTAAGGTGCAATGAGAATGTTATGTGGTTTTGTTCTTAGCTTCGCTAACAAACTGGTAGCAAAACATTAACTTTTTTTTAATAGCTATGTATTATGAAACACAGTGTGTTTGCTCAGTCTTGTCCGACTCTTTGAGACCCCATGGACTGTAGCCCGTCAGGCTCCTCTGTCTGTGGAATTTCTCCAGAACACTAGAGTGGGTTGCCGTTTCCTCCTCTAGGGGATATTCCCAATCTAGGGATAGAACTCATGGCAGGAGGGTTCTTTACCACTAGCGCCACCTGGGAAGCCCTTGAAATATGGGGACATCTACAATTAATGATGCATTTGAAGACATCAAACAAAAAATTTGGTTTTGAAGGAATAAGTTGGAGTGACTTAAAATTATTAAATTTTATTTAATGAACTAAAGTAACTGATGAAATAGTTTAAATATTGAATTAGGATGTGGACTTTTAATAGTCACTTTATTATTTCTATTATACAAATAAATCCCCAAAGGTTAAGTTGGTTATGAGTGCACACAAAATCTTCCTCTTATTAAGGAGACAGTCCCTTCTTTTAGCAGGGCTTCTAAGTGCTAACTAAAACCCCATTTCGTAGACTGTAAATGAAGAAGTATATTACCTCTTTCATAATACTGTGGAGTTTATCCTTACTGAATCAGAAGGAGATATTTCCTTTCTTCCCTTCCAAAAAAAAAAATATTATTTTTTTTGGTGGCACCACATGACATATGGGATCTTAGTTCCCCAACTGGGCAGGGATCAAACCTGTGCCTTCTGTAATGCAAGTGTGGAGTCCTAACCACTGAACTGCCAGAGAAGTCCCAGAAGGTGGTATCTTCAAAAAGCCAGGAGCAACTTTGGAAAGAGGAGCTCAGAATTGGTCCCCATGACTTCTATATCTTTCCTTCGTCAACTGGTGCTGAATATACATTTTGGCTGGTTTGTTAAGGAGAGGAGCTCTATATAACGGGACAAAGTTTCCTCTTGCCAAAATACTGAAAGACCATTCCAGGAGTCTGTGTTATTACAGTATTTTATTAAGAGGCTCTTGGCTTATTTCTCATCAAGTTGAGCACTCTTGTTTATGGGCACTTTAGGTAACTCTGGTTCAAATGTTATATTTAATGTGCTGGAGAGGTAGTTTTGAATGCAGATTTATTGCTTGGGTTTCTTTGTAATATAAACTCTATAATAGCCTAAGGGGGAAATTAGCTATGTTTAACCCAATGATTTCCAGAACTTAAGGAAATAAGTTCCATAATATTTTATGATTCCTCTGGTATATTAATTTTTAAAAAATCAGAACACCGTTTCTGGCCCTGATTGCTGTTAAATGTCTCATACTGTTCATAAGCCAAATTCATTTCCTCTAGCCTCCACTTCCCACAAATGAAAGTTTGGAGGCTATCATGAGAAGTCCAGTCCCATGTGGTTTATATAAGGAAAATGCTCATTTTACATGCTGGAAATGTCAGATAAGGTGTTATTTATTGGAGCAGATTCTAAAGTTGGGATGCATGTAGACTTAAGTACACATTCTTGGACATACTTATAGAATATAAATGTGTTCAAAACCACTAATGAAATAGAGCAAAGAAATTCTTGCGAGGGTAGGCAACACTTACCGGGGAACCCGCCAACAAACACAGGGTCATTTGTATCAGCAGATGTAGATGCTCGGTTTGGGCTCTGGGCTTCCACATGGTTCCCATCGACTGTCAGCTCGATGCGGTATTTGATCTTGTTGGCTGTGACTTTATGCCACTGCCCATCACACAAGTGCCCTGGGACCCCAGCATCATAGATGGCTGTGAATCGACCGGCGCCATTGTCCACATGAAACATGAGCTAGAAAGCAGGACATTGAACGGTCACAGATGGTGTCATTAGAAGGGTAGCATGGTGATTCAAAAGTAAAAGTCATCAGCTGCAATAGTTTGACATCAATGTAACTCAGGCATATTAACTTAAAATACAAATTTAATGACCAGGAGTCACAAATTATGCTGTTTGCTTGTGGATATTGTTGGGAGCAATAGGCAAGATGTGTGAAGCAGACAATAACTCAGCTTTCTGAAAATGTGAAATACAATTTGAGGCCAGGTAACAAAAAAGATATGGTATACATAGGGGAAAATCCCACCGCAGATCTCTTTAGAGGGTGGGTGTTCTTAGGAAGATGATTTATAAATTAATTTGAAAGGATTTTTTTAAGATTTTCATATTTTAATTGTATATTTTTTCCTTCACAGAATCTATTTTATATACAGGATTGAGACTTACGTAAATTACATTTTGGAGCAAGATCCATGTTGTAGGTACCAAAGACTTAGAGCCAGAAGGCCAGTTAAATTCCTAACAATTAAGAACTTAGACTGGAGTTCTTGTCTAAATGAGAAAAATCTGTTTTTAGTAACATGGAATGGTCCCTGAAACTTGAGAGGACAGAATTCTTTTGAAGCTGATGTAGAAAAGAAACATAACTGAAACATTAAAAACAGTCAATTTGGCAAAACATTTGACAAGCTAAAAGAAAAGAAACAAGGGCTTTAAAAACAAGATTAAAAGTACAAGTAAATAGGTAAAAAGTTTGTCAACTATACAGTGATGTAGATATCAGTTAAGATTTTACTATATTCAGTGGAATGTGTAGTAATGGAATTCTGCATACAAAAAGAGCTTGGTGAGAAATCCATGTGGATCATGATGGAACCTGATACCCTGACGAGCTGAAGGGAACCATGGTTCTATAATAAGCACGTGAAGAAGTAAGGCTTACTCCCACAAGATGCAGTGAAACTGTGTTTTGAAAATCTGGCAAAACTATTACGTGTTGCTTATTTTTCCCCCGTTTTGTCTCTGTGCTCCTGCATCTTTTTGTTTAACTGCCTTTGAGGATGGTTTGAAGACTGAGAGGAAGGAGGGAAGAAGCAAAGAAAAGCATATTTCAGATAAATATGTGTTTTTTCCTCTTGGGAAGTGAAATGTGAACATGGATGAAGTATGATTCCTGCTGAGGAATCAAATAGGAAACTTGTGAAATTTCTCATTTTGCCTTCCTCTCTTCACCTAAGTGCTGCAGCACAAAGTCCATGTAAACTAGTCATATCACTGCAGGTTGCTGGTCACAGGCAGGCAGGGAAAGAAAGGAATTTACAATTAGATTATCCATGGTGAGCAAACTGACACAAACTGTGGAAAACTCCTAAAAGACAGGAATACCATACCATCTGACCTGCCTCCTGAGTGTTTCACTGACTAAGCTAAAACCTTTGACTATGTGGATCATAAGAAATTGTGGAAAACTGTTAAAGAGATGGGAATACCAGACCATTTTACCTGTCTCCAGAGAAACCTGTATGCAGATCAAGAATCAGTTAGAAACTTGTATGGAACAACTGACTGGTTCTAGATCGAGAAAGGAGTATGACAAGGCTGTTTACTGTCACTCTATTTAACTTACACGCAGAACACCTCATGAGAAATGTCAGGCTGAGTGAGTTACATGCTGGAATCAAGATTGCCAGGAGAAATTTCAACAACCCCAGATATGCAGATGATACTATGCTAATGGCAGAAAGGGAAGAGGAATTAAAGAGCCTCTTGATGGTGAAGAAGAGTGGAAAAGCTGGCTTAAAACTAAGTATTAAAAAAAAAAATCAACTAAGATCATGGCATCTGGTCCCATTACTTCATGGCATTACTTTCCTGCTACTTGGCAGGAAAGCTATGACAAACCTAGACAGTGTGTTAAAAAGCCAAGACATCACTTTTCCAGTAGTCATCTATGAATGTGAGAGCTGGACCAAAAAGAAGGCAGAGCACCACAGAATTGATGCTTTTGAACTGTGGTGTTGGAGAAGACTCCTGAGAGTCCCTTGGACAGCAAGGAGATCAAACCTGTCAATCTTACAGGAAATCAACTCTGAATATTCATTGGAAGGACTGATGCTGAAGCTCCAATACTTTGGCCACCTGATGCAAAAGGAAAAGACCTTGATGCTGGGAAAGACTACAAGCAGAAGGAGAGGAGGGTGACAGAGGATGAGATGGTTGTGACAGCATCACCAATGCAATGGACATGAACTTGAGCAAACTCTGAGAGATCGTGAGGGACAGGGAATCCTGGTGTGTTGCAGTCCATGGGGTCGTGAAGACACAACTTTGTGACTGAACAACCACAACACAGAATAAGTATGTTGAAAACATAAAACACTTGAGGTAATCCAGAAGGATGAAAAGAATAAAATTAGCCTTCTCTCAACAAAGAACAGAACAATGCTTCAAAACAGAGATTTCTACTTGTATTCAACAATACCATGAAGAGGCAGAAATATGCAGATGTGATGCTCACCTTTTCATCAATCATTTCAATACCCATTCCATCCATTTTTTGGCTGCTGATTCCCAGAAGAACTCCAGTGGTTCTAGTTGTGCGGAATTCAAATTCTACCAGAAGGTCCAATCCCACTTTGAATCCATCAACTGTAAAATGAAGATTAAAAAAAAATGTTGTGTATTCGAGTTTCAGTTCAGTTCAGTCGCTCAGTCGTCTCTGACTCTTTGCGACCCCATGAAAATGCAGCATGCCAGGCCTCCCTTAGGAATTGTTAATTCAAATTCATATAGTGCATTGGTCTTACTAGCTTTCAATTCATGTGTTAGACAACTATACATTCTAGACTTTCACATGGCCGACACCTCATACTTTTTTTCTTGGCTGCCTTCCTTCCTAGACTATAAATTCTGTGAGGGCAAAGACTTTGTCTATAATGTTCACCATTTTATTCCTATGCTTAAAGTATCTGGCACAGAGTGGAGGTTTAATATGTATTTGTTGAATCAGTGAATGCATATGCACTCAGATTGACTCAGAAAATCTCAGAGCCAGGTGTGACTGATTGATAGAAATCTTGCTATTGGATGAAATCATGCATTTCAATGGTTTTTCCGGAAAGTTTTACTACAGCATTCTAAATAGTTCCACAACGATCTGAAAAGGCTCAAATATCCCCAAACATTTTATTTATAAAGAAAGCAACTGCAATTTTGAAGGAGAAGATTCTGGGACATAAATAGGCTTTTCTAGTTTATCAAGTTAAGCCATTTCTCTATAATTTTCCATATTTGATTCATTGGTTTATTTCATCTTTTAGCAAGTATTTAAGACATGCTTCTTAGAAACAAAGTGATTCATTAAGATCAGGCTAGACTATATCACCTGCATGAAATATTAGGGAAAAACTCATGAAGTTTTTTTCCAGGTCTCATATTTATTAAGCAAAAAATAAAGGCTATGTGTAACCACAGCTATCTTCAGTGAAGGGAGGCACCTGTATTTCATATATGAAATACTTTTTTTTCCTACTGAGAAATTTGATGGATTTGGATGAATAAAAGTAGATTTAGAACAAATTTTGAGAATAAAAGGTAGAAGAAGCTGAATTGTTCTGAAAAACAGAATAATTTCGTTTCTGTTCTAGAAAAGAAGAAATAAGGAAACGAGAAGAGTGACTTGAAGCAGTTCAGCAGAGGACAGGGGGAGTGAAGAAGCCATAAAACCCCCAGATACTGGCAACTGGAGAGCTTTTAAGGACAAAGATGTCAAGGCTTTAAATTGAACTTGTATGTTTTCCAGTGATGTAACCTCCTCTGACCACCCAAGTCTTACACAGCTTGTATTACACTATGTGTTGAGGTGATAGCAGGAGTTATTAGAAACTAGGGATGTGGCAAATTTTCCAGTCCAGTCTGATCTGGAATCCAAAGAGCCCACACAAGATGGCAAGTCAATCTGTGGATGTTAACTGCAGAGTCTGAAGCTGAATCTAATCTGACCAAGCTAATGCCAGATATCTGAATTTGCAGAAAACTTGAGAAAAGCTTTGGGCTTTCACAGAACATGGAACTTGGGGTTTAACGTAACCTCCAACATTTCAATATTAAACTCATCCTGTGTTTCTCTGTTTTATGCTCTGCAGAGGGGAAGTTTCCCACTTATTGGAGAGCTCTGCTCTTCTATCTCCAACCTTTGCATGTATCTTCAACTCATCTTTTAAACCCAACCTCAAATGTCAATTCCTCCATAAAACCTTTCCTGATTTTCCCAACACAACTGAATCATTTTTTAAAATATCCCCAGAACCTTGCTTGTATGTGTTCTACAGTTTCTAGTTATTTTGTTTTTTTTTTTTTAACTTGTTTTCTTATGATTTCTGAGCATGAAGAATCTTAATCATATATTCTTGAAAGAAGAAATGACATCTTAATTACTTCTGTTCCCATGTTAACTGCTACATATTACGTACTCTTTTTTTTCCTAGCAAACAAATGCATGTTCCTATGGTAACTATAGGACTGAATGCATCTCAAAGTATGTTAATATCAGATTTTTTTGTTATTATGTACAAGTTATTTCATATTTTTCTTTCCAAATTGTATATTCACTGACAGGGATCCAAATCTGGACTAGAAATGCTCACTGGAAAGAGGGAGATACTAAAAAAAAGGGAAAGGTTTCTTTCCCTGTGTGTAAGGGGAGAACAAGAAATGGAACCATGCAAGGAATTGAAGAGAGAAAGAGAGAAAAATACTATCTCATCTCCAGAAAGAAAGGCAGATTGGGGAAACTGAAAAGTAAATAATTATACAATAGAAACATATGACCCTTTTTGTAAAATTACATTTTTTTTTGTTATTGATTTCCAGGGAAGGAGATAGAATAAACTCTCCAAATAGCCTTTTATTTATTCTATTAGTTTTTGTTAGAATCAGATGCATTAATCTTTAAGAGGCATTTTTAAAAATTACTCCTACAAGTTTTTATTTCTGGTTTAAATAAAGGATGCTAGTTTAGGAACCCAGGGACTTTTATCTTCCCACACAAACCAGAAGTCAACATTTGCACCTAGTTAATATTCAACAGGAAGGAGATGGAAGCACCTCACCTGCTTTGGCAAAACCTGTTCCATCAAAATATGTCCCTTTCTGAGCATTTGCGAAACACGTCCCAACTTGGTAGCTGGAGGTTGGCTGTTCAAGATCAGCAGGCGCTTCCACCATGTGAAGATTTCTAATGCAGCCGTCAATGCTATAGGTCACCTAAATGTTCAGGTCACAAGAAACACACACCAGGTTTTAGCAGAAGTTTGCCTTTATGTGGAATATAATCACTGGTAGGGTGCTCTGTGTTAGAAATCATCAGCCGATTGACCTGAGGCATCCCCCTGACTCCCCGGGTCAGCCCTGTCACCCAAGGCTTCAGGGCATGGCTGCAGAGAATCCCACATCCTGCTTCTCAACTAAGCTGCACCTAGCTGGGGGATATGACTGTTTTGATATTCTAAAATATTGCACACTATATCCCTAGTGGGACCCCTGGTTCGATAAAGGTTTGGGCCTCCTCTGGATATTGTAACCTGTAATTAGTATCTTTCTATTTCATGTTTCGAGTGACAGTTTATTAACTTTTACTATATATACATTTTTTTTTCATAGTCTGTGTTCAAATTCTACTTGAAAATATAATTAGGTTTGGATCAGTGCTTCTTCCTTATGAAAATCTAATGAAAGCAGTCAACACTTTCCTAAGAAAATGCACATATACATGAAACTTGAAAGTTTGCATGAAACGTTCAAAGTTTAGGGACTCTAGAAATAAATCAGCCGTACTCTGCTTCATTATAGTTCATGTGGGTTAAGGGAGGCAAGTTAACCACTCTTGCCACTCTCATTCAGAAGAGAGTGTTCAGAAAATCTCATTTTGATTAGCCTGGGTATCATAGCCAGTAGCTATGAAAGGAAAGGAATACTGATCATCCACAAGGGGGGTTAAACGCTGAGAATTGTAACCATCATGAACAACCATCTTTGATGAAGAACAACCACGTCATCACATGTTCTAATCTGAGCAAAGAAATGAACCACACGTGTGTGTAGTGCATTTTTAAAAAACACTAATCCCTTTTTTAAAGAAAAGAATGCTTTCCAAAGCAAACCAGGATACGTGGTCTGAGAAAAATTTATTGTGAATATTGATTTACAAAACTGAGAACTTTAAATTCTGAACCCAGTATTGAACAAGATAGATACAGTATCTCTCAGTATTTGCTAAATCTCTATTCCTGAAAGAGTACCATCAATATTATTATTATCATCTTTTTTGTTGTCTTAGTACCTTCTAGATACTTGGTATTCTTCTGAGCACTTTTAATATACTACCTCATTTAATCTTTCCAGAGACCTTGTTTGTTTGGTATTATTATTATACTATTTTACATAAAAGGGGACTTTGTCAAAGAAAAATTAAGTAACTTGCTCAAGAGCACACAGCTACTTAAACAGTTAAGCACATAATCAAACCGAGGGAGTTTGGCTCCAGGGTCCACACTGTTTTTTAATATTGTCTCTCATAGATCTATCTAGAAAAATTGTCACTTCTCAGGAAAGATGACTTTCTATTCATCTATAATTGGGTCAATGTGACCTAGTAATTCAAAATACATTCATGACTCAGGCATCTATTTAGGCAACAAATGAAACAAATCAGACACTTACTGGACCGATTCTTCGAGTAGTGTAGTTAATGGGTAGCCCACCAACATACAGCATTCCCACAACATCCAGAATATCAGCTTTCTTAGGACTGATTGTTCTGTTGGAGGCATCATCTACATAAATAGTTCCTTCTTGCTTAACTCGCAAAATCTTAATCTACCAAAAGAAGAGGAGTCATTCATTTCAATCACAGATAATTTCAGATATGCAGAGTATAAGACATAAGAACTTTCAGGCTATTCCTTAGGAAAAAATGAAGTAATTTACTGAATGCCTAATATGTGCTAAACCCATAATAATAAGTGCAATTAAGAATATCTCAAAGTCTGTGTTTTCCATTAGTACCATCTCCAAAAGAGTACATAGTCTTTCTGGGCGAGTTTTAGATTGAAGACTCTTCCACAGTTGCTGGGTGAGCATATGCATCAAGAGGTATGCTTGCTGTAAGGAAACCTGCCAGTGGAGAGCCCTGTCAAGAATTAAGTGGGCTGCAAAATTCATGTCCAATTTCAAAAGTGCATTAGTTTGATTGAGCAAAGTCTGGTCTCCCCAGCACAATTTCAGATACGCTACATCCCTCTGCTTAATAGGCACTTCTCGTGCAGAATTGGAGGAAGGGCAGTGTGTCCAAGTTGCACTGATGTTTCTGCAGCAGCTGATTAGTTGGGAGAAAGATGGAAAGCTGACTGGGGCTGAAATTATAGCAGTGAAGTGACTTATCTTCTGGGGCAGAGTGAAGCAAATGGTGTGAAGACTAGCTTGAGCATAAAATCCCTGAGTCTGAATTTAGGAAAAGGAGTATGTCCATGGGGTCGCTAAGAGTCAGACATGACTGAGCGACTTCACTTTCACTTTTCCCTTTCATGCATTGGAGAAGGAAATGGCAACCCACTCTGGTGTTCTTGCCTGGAGAATCCCAGGGACGGGGGAGCCTGGTGGGCTGCCGTCTATGGGGTCGCACAGAGTCGGACACGACTGAAGCGACTTAGCAGCAGTAGCAGCAGCAACCTTGTGAAATGCTGGAGGACAACAATGGTTTAAAAACAGATCTACATCAGGATTAGAGTAATTGAAGACCTTATTTTATACTTATCTATGCTGGCTTCGGAAATGATTTTTAAAAAACCCTCAAGGATAAAACCCCTCCTTCATTTGGCTACTTAGAGTATTTAAACTATCTTTCTTAATCCCAGCCTCATTGTGGCCTGACAATATGTCTCTTTCTCAAGTATCATATTTATTATTCTATTAGCCGGAGATTAGAATAAACTGTAATAGAGCTCCTGCATAAAATATTTGCTAGTCATAAGCTCCCTAGAAAATGTCTTATTTCTAGATAACAAATTAGTTGACTTTGAGTTTATATCATTTTTTTCCAGGTTCCTTAGCTTTCTATATATGACAAGTTCAAGGATGTTAATATGCAAATTCCAATAGCTAATAATATCTTACTCTAAAAATTTAATTGGTCCACCTAGGGAAGCTTTTCTTAATAGGCTACAACAGGTGCAGAGACAAATTCTGAGTGAGTTTTGTTTTAATCAGGCAGTATATTATCTACTTGCAGTCATGCCAAAGAGGACAGTAAGCTGGCAAATGAGCCTTCTGTGCCCATAACAGTACCAGCTTCTGGGTGTAAGGCCAACATTTAAAAAGTTGTTCCAAATGACTGTTGGTGGAAATGATACCCTAGAGGACTTTAAACACAGTGTAGCAGATTCTTAGACTCTTAGTGTGCTCAGACCTGTAGGGGGTGGGAGAGCAGGAGAAGGGAGCTTTAAGGCCCATTTTAGTGTTGCCAGCTTTTGAGTTGGTCAAATATTATTTCATAAAAGAGAGGCCATTTTGGCCCCTTAAAAATGGGAAAATAGAATTTCAGAATAAATATTATTCCTTTACATTGAATACATAGAGCTTCATGATCAACACATTCCATTGTCCCATAATAATACTTGCATGCATGCCTGCTCAGTCCTGTCTGACTCTTTGTGACCCCATGGACTATAGCCCACCAGGCTCCTCTGTCCATGGAATTTTCCAGGCAAGAATACTGGATTGGGTTGCCATTTCCTTCTCTAAGTGGTAATACTTAGCGTATTGGGAATGTCTTCAATTGCCTGGCCCTAGTTTGTGGACAGATGTTTGGGAACCACAGCTGTATAACAATGATGGAATCTTGTGGTACCATGATGAGGCACACAAGTGTTCAACTATAAACCTATCCAGGTCTGACCCCATTTTCCTAGGTTGGGCAGTTGTATATGGCGCTTGCTGTATTTTTAGCCCCTGCCACATTTCAGTAGCCCCAGAGTCAGTGTCTGCACTGCAAAACAGTCCTGGGGCCAGGGGCACGCTGATGGTTGCCCCCCAGTAACCCCGTTGTAGGGCACTGCTGACATCCTGGGACTATTACCTTGTGCCACTGGCCATCATTGATTTTGGTGGGGAT